>NC_086446.1:508898856-509219481 GCF_028390025.1 Pseudophryne corroboree
TAGTACTGCTACTAAAAACAATATTCAAATTTTTAAAAAAGGCTATCAGCCCCCCATCCGCCACCCTTGGATGGGGGGGACAGCCTCGGGCTTCACCCCTGGCCCTTGGGTGGCTGGAGGGGGGGACCCCTTGATTTAAGTGGTTCCCACTCCTCCAGGGTACCCCGGCCAGGGGTGACTAGTTGGGTATGTAATGCCAGGGCCGCAGGGACCAGTATAAAAGTGTCCCCCGGCTGTGGCATTATGTATCTGGCTAGTGGAGCCCGGTGCTGGTTTCAAAAATACGGGGGACTCCTACGCTTTTTGTCCCCCGTATTTTTGGAACCAGGACCAGGCGCAGAGCCCGGTGCTGGTTGATTAAATATGGGGGAACCCCTGTCATTTTTTCACCCATATTTTTTCAACCAGGACCGGCTCAAAGAGCCCGAGGCTGGTTATGCTTAGGAGGGGGGACCCCACGCAATTTTTTTTTCAGTTTTTACACTAAACAGACCCTTTCCCATAGATAACCATGCACAGATCTCACTGATCCGTGCATGGTTATCCAAACTCGACTGGAAAAAGCAGGTCTATTTTTTTGCTGCTTTTTTTAACGATTCGAAAAAAAATAGACCCGCACTTGAGCACTCAGAAACTAACACCCAAATACGAATGAATAGTGAATGCCCGTATTGTATGAAATAACAGCGCGTTTGACCGATGGTCTATTCATTCGTATTTCGGAACTTTGCAAATCAAACCATTACGAATAGTCCAAACACTGCCGAGATTGGTGCTTAGTGAATTCCCGGATTGGGACTTAGAAAAAAAATCACAAATCGGACAAACTCGAAATCCTAGTAAATATTGGCCAGTGTGTGGAATTACTGTGGGGGGGGGGGAAAGGGAGAAATGTGTGGCATTACTATGTGGACACAGTGTGTGGAATTACTGTGGGGGGAGGGGGGTACAATTTGTGGAATTACTTTAGGGGACAGTGTGGTGTATTTACTGTGGTGGACAGTGTGTGGAATTACTGTTTCTATGTTTTATTACTGTGGAGGTGAATGTATTTGTTTTATTACTGTTGATATATTTGATTAAAAAAAAAAAGGTTAAAAAAACACTGGCATATAGACTGTCCAGAGGACATGGTTTTCTCCTCTCAGCCTGGCCTCGGGTACAGTATGTGTGTATAGTATGTTAGTGGTGTGTTTAGTGCGTGTGTAATGTATACGTGTGTGTGTGCTCGAGACACATATACAAAACAGATACATATTTTTTTATACACACAATATATATATATATATATATATATTAGTGATGAGCGGGTTCGGTTCCTCGGAATCCGAATCCCCCTGAACTTCACCCATTTTACACGGTTCAGAGGCAGACTCGGATCCTCCCGCCTTGCTCGGTTAACCCGAGCGCGCCCGAACGTCATAATCCCGCTGTCGGATTCTCGCGAGATTCGGATTCTATATAAGGAGCCGCGCGTCGCCGCCATTTTCACTCGTGCATTGGAGATGATAGGGAGAGGATGTGCAGCGTTCTCTCAGTTTCTGTGTTCAGTGTGCTGCAAATATCTGTGCTCAGTGTGCTGCAAATATCTGTGCTCAGTGTGCTTGCAAATATCTGTGCTCAGTGTGCTGCAAATATCTGTGCTCAGTGTGCTTGCAAATATCTGCTCAGTGTGCTGAAAATATCTACGTTCTCTGCCTGAAAAACGCTCCATATCTGTGCTGCATTGTAGTATATAATAGGACAGTGCAGAATTTTGCTGACCAGTGACCACCAGTATTATATAGCAGCACGGTACAGTAGTCCACTGCTCTACCTACCTCTGTTTCGTCAAGTATACTATCCATCCATACCTGTGGTGCATTTTAGTTGTGCGCAGTATATATAGTAGGAGGACAGTGCAGAATTTTGCTGACCACCAGTATATAATATATAGCAATACGGTACAGTAGTCCACTGCTCTACCTACCTCTGTGTTGTCAAGTATACTAGCCATCCATACCTGTGGTGCATTTTAGTTGTGCGCAGTATATATAGTAGGAGGACAGTGCAGAATTTTGCTGACCACCAGTATATAATATATAGCAGTACGGTACAGTAGTCCACTGCTCTACCTACCTGTGTCGTCAAGTATACTATCCATCCATACCTGTGGTGCATTTTAGTTGTGCGCAATATATATAGTAGGAGGACAGTGCAGAATTTTGCTGACCACCAGTATATAATATATAGCAGTACGGTACAGTAGTCCACTGCTCTACCTACCTCTGTGTCGTCAAGTACTATCCATCCATACCTGTGGTGCATTTTAGTTGTGCGCAGTATATATAGTAGGAAGACAGTGCAGAATTTTGCTGACCACCAGTATATAATATATTGCAATACGGTACAGTAGTCCACTGCTCTACCTACCCCTGTGTCGTCAAGTATACTATCCATCCATACCTGTGGTGCATTTTAGTTGTGCGCAGTATATATAGTAGGAGGACAGTGCAGAATTTTGCTGACCACCAGTATATAATATATAGCAATACGGTACAGTAGTCCACTGCTCTACCTACCTCTGTGTCGTCAAGTATACTATCCATCCATACCTGTGGTGCATTTTAGTTGTGCGCAGTATATATAGTAGGAGGACAGTGCAGAATTTTGCTGACCACCAGTATATAATATATAGCAGTACGGTACAGTAGTCCACTGCTCTACCTACCTGTGTCGTCAAGTATACTATCCATCCATACCTGTGGTGCATTTTAGTTGTGCGCAATATATATAGTAGGAGGAAAGTGCAGAATTTTGCTGACCACCAGTATATAATATATAGCAGTACGGTACAGTAGTCCACTGCTCTACCTACCTCTGTGTCGTCAAGTACTATCCATCCATACCTGTGGTGCATTTTAGTTGTGCGCAGTATATATAGTAGGAAGACAGTGCAGAATTTTGCTGACCACCAGTATATAATATATTGCAATACGGTACAGTAGTCCACTGCTCTACCTACCCCTGTGTCGTCAAGTATACTATCCATCCCTACCTGTGGTGCATTTTAGTTGTGCGCAGTATATATAGTAGGAGGACAGTGCAGAATTTTGCTGACCACCAGTATATAATATATAGCAATACGGTACAGTAGTCCACTGCTCTACCTACCTCTGTGTCGTCAAGTATACTATCCATCCATACCTGTGGTGCATTTTAGTTGTGCGCAGTATATATAGTAGGAGGACAGTGCAGAATTTTGCAGACCACCAGTATATAATATATAGCAGTACGGTACAGTAGTCCACTGCTCTACCTACCTCTGTGTCATCAAGTACACTATCCAACCATAACTGTGGTGCATTTCAGTTGTGCACAGTATATATAGTAGGAGGACAGTGCAGAATTTTGCTGACCACCAGTATATAATATATAGCTGTACGGTACAGTAGTCCACTACTCTACCTACCTCTGTGTCGTCAAGTATACTATCCATCCATACCTGTGGTGTATTTTAGTTGTGCGCAGTATATATAGTAGGAGGACAGTGCAGAATTTTGCTGACCACCAGTATATAATATATAGCAGTACGGTACAGTAGTCCACTGCTCTACCTACCTCTGTGTCATCAAGTATACTATTCATCCATACCTGTGGTGCATTTTAGTTGTGCGCAGTATTAAGAATGCCAAATTGCTTTCTCACAAATATTTAAAATGCCCGCTCTAATATATATTGCAGATGCCAGGCGCATCTTATTACCATATACGATAAAAGTGCGCTGTACATCGCAAAACACTGTATCCCATAAGAGAAAGCAATACACCCACACATTATCTGAGTTCCAAAGCTCATTGATGTATATATTTGTTATTAAAAAGGATATGGATTCAATATATATATTACAAAGTACAGTATACCTATAGTTACATGGTTACACTCACACAGTAAGCAGTTAATACATAAGGTTACATACAGTTACATACAGTTTCAGTTACATGCCAGCATACAATACCATTATCCTTAAGTTATATAAATTCGTCTTTCCATATCACTCTCTCTCTCTGTAAAGTAATGCTGGGACTCCATCTTCCTCTGAGACCAAAAACAGGAACTACCTTCCTGTGTGATCAGCAAGATGTGTTATCTAGTTTCTGGGGGAGGGGTTCACGATGAGTCACCAGTCCCTTTGTATATGCTGAACAGGTTCAGCCTTAGGGGCGTCCAAAGGGACTGGCCTGAGTTTCCTGTTCACCACCTGTTTGGAATATCTATTGTTCTAATAAAAGTGATTTTAGCTTTTATACATGTAATCATAATTATCCGCTGCAATGTCCCACAACTTCACAACAAGCATCAAATGAATCTACACATCAATCTGGTTGCTTCAATAGTAAACATGACCGGTCTATCTGGTTTTGTTCAAATAATACACATACATGACATTACTTCAATATATATAATTTTAAATCATCATGATGTCTGGCGCTTGATATTATTATAATTATGTACTGAATGAAATAAGTGTCGAATCCATCTCTGTGGCATGTCCGTGTAAATGCGTGTGTTACCATATAAGGCTGTGCTCGCTGCGCGTATTTGCAAGTATAGCTACTCATAATGTGTGTAGTTTGTATGTTCTCTTTATGTAATTTTTTTTTTACTTCGACAGTATATATAGTAGGAGGACAGTGCAGAATTTTGCTGATCACCAGTATATAACATATAGCAGTACGGTACAGTAGTTCACTGCTCTACCTAACTCTGTGTCATCAAGTATTCTATCCATCCATACCTGTGGTGCATTATAGTTGTGCGCAGTATATATAGTAGGAGGACAGTGCAGAATTTTGCTGACCACCAGTATATAATATATAGCAGTACGGTACAGTAGGCCACTGCTCTACCTACCTCTGTGTCGTCAAGTATACTATCCATCCATACCTGTGGTGCATTTTAGTTGTGCGCAGTATATAGTAGGAGGGGACAGTGCAGAATGTTGCTGTGACCACCAGTATATATATAGCAGTACGGTACAGTAGTCCACTGCTCTACCTCTGTGTCGTCAAGTATACTACAAAAGTTCAGTAAAATGACCCAAAAATCAAAATTAAAAGCGTCTGATGAGAAATGTAAACTTGCCAATATGCTATTTACGACACGGAGTGGCAAGGAACGGCTGAGGCCCTGGCCTATGTTCATGGCTAGTGGTTCAGATTCACATGAGGATGGAAGCACTCATCCTCTCGCTAGAAAACTGCAGTGCCACTCCTAGATGGGCCAGGTGTTTGTGTCGGCCACTTGGGTCACTTAGCTTAGTCACACAGCGACCTCATTGCACCTCTTTTTTCTTTGCATCATGTGCTGTTTGGGGACTATTTTTTAAATCTGCCATCCTGTCTGACACTGCAGTGCAACTCCTAGATGGGCCAGGTGTTCGTGTCGGCCACTTGGTTCGCTTAGCTTAGCCATCCAGCGACCTTGGTACACCTCTTTTTTCTTTGCATTATGTGCTGTTTGGGGACCATTTTTTTAAGTGCCATCCTGTCTGACACTGCAGTGCCACTCCTAGATGGGCCAGGTGTTTGTGTCAGCCACTTGGGTCGCTTAGCTTAGCCATCCAGCGACCTTGGTGCACCTCTTTTTTTCTTTGCATCATGTGCTGTTTGGGGACTATTTTTTAAATCTTCCATCCTGTCTGACATTGCAGTGCCACTCCTAGATGGGCCAGGTGTTTGTGTCGGCCACTTGGGTCGCTTAGCTTAGTCACACAGCTACCTCATTGCACCTCTTTTTTTCTTTGCATCATGTGCTGTTTGGGGACTATTTTTTAAATCTGCCATCCTGTCTGACACTGCAGTGCCACTCCTAGATGAGTCAGGTGTTTGTGTCGGCCACTTGGGTTGCTTAGCTTAGTCACACAGCTACCTCATTGCACCTCTTTTTTTTTTTCATCATGTGCTGTTTGGGGACTATTTTTTAAATCTGCCATTCTGTTGACACTGCAGTGCCACTCCTAGATGGGCCAGGTGTTTGTGTCGGCCACTTGGGTCGCTTAGCTTAGTCACACAGCTACCTCATTGCACCTCTTTTTTTCTTTGCATCATGTGCTGTTTGGGGACTATTTTTTAAATCTGCCATCCTGTCTGACACTGCAGTGCCACTCCTAGATGGGCCAGGTGTTTGTGTTGGCCACTTGGGTCGCTTTAGCTTAGTCACACAGCTACCTCATTGCACCTCTTTTTTCTCTATCGTCCTAGTGGATGCTGGGGTTCCTGAAAGGACCATGGGGGATAGCGGCTCCGCAGGAGACAGGGCACAAAAGTAAAGCTTTCCGATCAGGTGGTGTGCACTGGCTCCTCCCCCTATGACCCTCCTCCAAGCCAGTTAGATTTTTGTGCCCGGCCGAGAAGGGTGCAATCTAGGTGGCTCTCCTAAAGAGCTGCTTAGAAAAGTTTAGCTTAGGTTTTTTATTTTACAGTGAGTCCTGCTGGCAACAGAATCACTGCAACGAGGGACTTAGGGGAGAAGAAGTGAACTCACCTGCGTGCAGGATGGATTGGCTTCTTGGCTACTGGACATCAGCTCCAGAGGGACGATCACAGGTACAGCCTGGATGGTCACCGGAGCCTTGCCGCCGGCCCCCTTGCAGATGCTGAAATAAGAAGAGGTCCAGAATCGGCGGCAGAAGACTCCTCAGTCTTCTAAAGGTAGCGCACAGCACTGCAGCTGTGCGCCATTTTCCTCTCAGCACACTTCACACGGCAGTCACTGAGGGTGCAGGGCGCTGGGAGGGGGGCGCCCTGGGAGGCAAATGAAAACCTATTTTGGCTAAAAATACCTCACATATAGCCTCCGGAGGCTATATGGAGATATTTAACCCCTGCCAGAATCCGTTAAGAGCGGGAGACGAGGCCGCCGAAAAAGGGGCGGGGCCTATCTCCTCAGCACACAGCGCCATTTTCCCTCACAGAAAGGCTGGAGGGAAGGCTCCCAGGCTCTCCCCTGCACTGCACTACAGAAACAGGGTTAAAACAGAGAGGGGGGGCACTAATTTGGCGTTAGAAATATATAAAAAAGATGCTATAAGGGAAAACACTTATATAAGGTTGTCCCTATATAATTATAGCGTTTTTGGTGTGTGCTGGCAAACTCTCCCTCTGTCTCTCCAAAGGGCTAGTGGGTCCTGTCCTCTATCAGAGCATTCCCTGTGTGTGTGCTGTGTGTCGGTACGTGTGTGTCGACATGTAGGAGGACGATGTTGGTGAGGAGGCGGAGCAATTGCCTGTAATGGTGATGTCACTCTTTAGGGAGTCGACACCGGAATGGATGGCTTATTTAGGGAATTACGTGATAATGTCAACACGCTGCAAGGTCGGTTGACGACATGAGACGGCCGACAAACAATTAGTACCGGTCCAGACGTCTCAAAAACACCGTCAGGGGTTTTTAAAACGCCCGTTTACTTTAGTCGGTCGACACAGACACAGACAGGGACACTGAATCCAGTGTCGACGGTGAATAAACAAACGTATTCCTTATTAGGGCCACACGTTAAAGGCAATGAAGGAGGTGTTACATATTTCTGATACTACAAGTACCACAAAAGAGGGTATTATGTGGGATGTGAAAAAACTACCATAGTTTTTCCTGAATCAGATAAATTAAATAAAGTGTGTGATGATGCGTGGGTTCCCCCCGATAGAAAATTATGGGCGGTATACCCTTTCCCGCCAGAAGTTAGGGCGCGTTGGGAAACACCCCTTAGGGTGGATAAGGCGCTCACACGCTTATCAAAACAAGTGGCGGTACCGTCTATAGATAGGGCCGTCCTCAAGGACCAGCTGACAGGAGGCTGGAAAATATCATAAAAAGTATATACACACATACTGGTGTTATACTGCGACCAGCGATCGCCTCAGCCTGGATGTGCAGAGCTGGGGTGGCTTGGTCGGATTCCCTGACTAAAAATATTGATACCCTTGACAGGGACAGTATTTTATTGACTATAGAGCATTTAAAGGATGCATTTCTATATATGCGAGATGCACAGAGGGATATTTGCACTCTGGCATCAAGAGTAAATGCGATGTCCATAACTGCCAGAAGATGTTATGGACACGACAGGGGTCAGGTGATGCAGATTCCAAACGGCACAAAGGTGTATTGCCGTATAAAGGAAGAGGAGTTATTTGGGGTCGGTCCATCGGACCTGGTGGCCACGGCAACTGCTGGAAAATCCACCGTTTTTACCCTAAGTCACATCTCTGCAGAAAAAGACACCGTCTTTTCAGCCTCAGTCCTTTCGTCCCTATAAGATCATATCTGCCCAGGGATAGAGGAAAGGGAAGAAGACTGCAGCAGGCAGCCCATTCCCAGGAACAGAAGCGTTCCACCGCTTCTGACAAGTTCTCAGCATGGCGCTGAGACCGTACAGGACCCCTGGATCCTACAAGTAGTATCCCAGGGGTACAGATTGGAATGTCGAGACGTTTCCCCTTCGCAGGCTCCTGAAGTCTGCTTTACCAAGGTCTCCCTCCGACAAGGAGGCAGTATGGGAAAAAATTCACAAGCTGTATTCCCAGCAGGTGATAATTAAATTACCCCTCCTACTACAAGAAAAAGGGTATTATTCCACACTATATTGTGGTACTGAAGCCAGAAGGCTAGGTGAGACTTATTCTAAATCTAAAAATTTTTTGAACACTTACAAAGGTTCAAATCAAGATGGAGTCACTCAGAGCAGTGATAACGAACAGGAAGAAGGGGACTATATAGTGTCCCGGGATATCAGGGATGCTTACCTCTATGTCCCAAATTTGCCCTTCTCACTAAGGGTACCTCAGGTTCGTGGTGCAGAACTGTCACTATCAGTTTCAGACGCTGCCGTTTGGATTGTCCACGGCACCCCGGGTCTTTACTAAGGTAATGGCCGAAATGATGATTCTTCTTCGAAGAAAAGGCGTCTTAATTATCCCTTACTTGGACGATCTCCTGATAAGGGCATAGTCCAGGGAACAGTTGGAGGTAGGAGTAGCACTATCTCGGATACTGCTACAACAGCACGGGTGGATTCTAAATATTCCAAAATCGCAGCTGATCCCGACGACACGTCTGCTGTGCCTAGGGATGATTCTGGACACAGTCCAGAAAAAGGTGTTTCTCCCGAAAGAGAAAGCCAGGGAGTTATCCGAGCTAGTCAGGAACCTCCTAAAAACAGTGCATCATTGCACAAGGGTCCTGGTAGAAAATGGTGGCTTCCTACGAAGCAATTCCATTCGGCAGATTTCACGCAAGAACTTTTCAGTGGGATCTGCTGGACAAATGGTCCAGATCGCATCTTCAGATGCATCAGCGGATAACCCTATATCCAAGGACAAGGGTGTCTCTCCTGTGGTGGTTATAGAGTGCTCATCTTCTAGAGGGCCGCAGATTCGGCATTCAGGATTGGATGCTGGTGACCACGGAGCTCAGCCCGAGAGGCTGGGGAGCAGTCACACAAGTAAAAAATTTCCAGGGAGTGTGATCAAGTCTGGAGACTTTTCTCCACATAAATATACTGGAGCTAAGGGTAAATTTATAATGCTCTAAGCTTAGCAAGACCTCTGCTTCAAGGTCAGCCGGTATTGATCCAGTGGGAAAAACATCACGGCAGTCGCCCACGTAAACAGACAGGGCGACACAAGAAGCAGGAGGGCAATGGCAAAAACTGCAAGGACTTTTCGCTGGGCGGAAAATCATGTGATAGCACTGTCAGCAGTGTTTCATCCCGGGAATGGAAACTGGGAAGCAGACTTCCTCAGCAGGCACGACCTCCACCCGGGAGAGTGGAAACTTCATCGGGAAGTTTTTTCCACATGATTGTAAACCGTTGGGAAATACCAAAGGTGGACATGATGGCGTCCCGTCTGAACAAAAAACGGGACAGGTATTGCGCCAGGTCAAGAGACCCTCAGGCAATAGCTGTGGACGTTCTGGTAACACCGTGGGTGTACCAGTCGGTGTATGTGTTCCCTCCTCTGCTTCTCATACCTAAGGTGCTGAGAATTATAAGACGTAGAGGAGTAAGAACTATACTCATGGCTCCGGATTGGCCAAGAAGGACTTGGTACCCGGAACTTCAAGAGATGTTTACAGAGGTCTTATGGCCTCTGCCGCTAAGAAGGGACTTGCTTCAGCAAGTACCATGTCTGTTCCAAGACTTACCGCAGCTGCGTTTGTTGGCATGGCGGTGGAACGCCGGATCCTAAGGGAAAAAGGCATTCCGGAAGAGGTCATTCCTACCCTGGTCAAAGCCAGAAAGGAGGTGACCGCACAACATTATCACCACATGTGGCGAAAATATGTTGCGTGGTGTGAGGCCAGGAAGGCCCCACAAAGAAATTTCAACTCGGTCGATTCCTGCATTTCCTGCAAACAGGAGTGTCTATGGGCCTCAAATTGGGGTCCATTAAGGTTCAAATTTCGGCCCTGTCAATTTTCTTCCAGAAAGAATTGGCTTCAGTTCCTGAAGTCCAGAACTTTGTCAAGGGAGTATTGCATATACAACCCTCTTTTGTGCCTCCAGTGGCACTGTGGGATCTCAACGTAGTTCTGGGATTCTTCAAATCACATTGGTTTAAAACCAGTCAAATCTGTGGATTTGAAGCATCTCACATGAAAAGTGACCATGTTCTTGGCCCTGGCCTGGACCAGGCGAGTGTCAAATTGGTGGTTTTTTTCTCAAAAAAGCCCATATTTGTTTGTCCATTCGGACAGGGCAGAGCTGCGGACTCGTCCCCAGTTCTCTCCCTAAGGTGGTGTCAGTGTTTCACCTGAACCAGCTTATTGTGGTGCCTTGCACCTACTAGGGACTTGGAGGACTCCAAGTTGCTAGATGTTGTCAGGGCCCTGAAAATATAGGTTCCAGGACGGCTGGAGTCAGGAAAACTGACTTGCTGTTATCCTGTATGCACCCAACAAACTGGGTGCTCTTGCTTTTAAGCAGACTATTGCTAGTTGGATGTGTAATACAATTCAGCTTGCACATTCTGTGGCAGGCCTGCCACAGCCAAAATATGTAAATGCCCATTCCACAAGGAAGGTGGGCTCATCTTGGGCGGCTGCCCGAAGGGTCTCGGCTTTACAACTTTGCCGAGCGGTTATTTAGTCAGGGGCAAACACGTTTGTAAAATCCTACAAATTTGATACCCTGGCTAAGGAGGACCTGGAGTTCTCTCATTCGGTGCTGCAGAGTCATCCGCACTCTCCCGCCCGTTTGGGAGCTTTGGTATAATCCCCATGGTCCTTTCAGGAACCCCAGCATCCACTAGGACGATAGAGAAAATAAGAATTTACTTACCGATAATTCTATTTCTCGGAGTCCGTAGTGGATGCTGGGCGCCCATCCCAAGTGCGGATTATCTGCAATACTTGTACATAGTTACAAAAATCGGGTTATTATTGTTGTGAGCCATCTTTTCAGAGGCTCCGCTGTTATCATACTGTTAACTGGGTTTAGATCACAAGTTGTACGGTGTGATTGGTGTGGCTGGTATGAGTCTTACCCGGGATTCAAAATTCCTCCCTTATTGTGTACGCTCGTCCGGGCACAGTACCTAACTGGCTTGGAGGAGGGTCATAGGGGGAGGAGCCAGTGCACATCACCTGATCGGAAAGCTTTACTTTTGTGCCCTGTCTCCTGCGGAGCCGCTATCCCCCATGGTCCTTTCAGGAACCCCAGCATCCACTACGGACTCCGAGAAATAGAATTATCGGTAAGTAAATTCTTATTTTTCTTTGCATCATGTGCTGTTTGGGGACTATTTTTTAAATCTGCCATCCTGTCTGACACTGCAGTGCCACTCCTAGATGGGCCAGGTGTTTGTGTCGGCCACTTGGGTCGCTTAGCTTAGTCACACAGCTACCTCATTGCACCTCTTT
Organism: Pseudophryne corroboree; assembly: GCF_028390025.1. Classification (NCBI taxonomy): domain Eukaryota; kingdom Metazoa; phylum Chordata; class Amphibia; order Anura; family Myobatrachidae; genus Pseudophryne; species Pseudophryne corroboree. Next base: position 508,910,761 of record NC_086446.1, read on the forward strand.
TTTTCTTTGCATCATGTGCTGTTTGGGGACTATTTTTTAAATCTGCCATCCTGTCTGACACTGCAGTGCCACTCCTAGATGGGCCAGGTGTTTGTGTCGGCCACTTGGGTCGCTTAGCTTAGTCACACAGCTACCTCATTGCACCTCTTTTTTTCTTTGCATCATGTGCTGTTTGGGGACTATTTTATAAATCTGCCATCCTGTCTGACACTGCAGTGCCACTCCTAGATGGGCCAGGTGTTTGTGTTGGCCACTTGGGTCGCTTAGCTTAGTCACACAGCTACCTCATTGCACCTCTTTTTTTCTTTGCATCATGTGCTGTTTGGGGACTATTTTTTAAATCTGCCATCCTGTCTGACACTGCAGTGCCACTCCTAGATGGGCCAGGTGTTTGTGTCGGCCACTTGGGTCGCTTAGCTTAGTCACACAGCTACCTCGGTGCAAATTTTAGGACTAAAAATAATATTGTGAGGTGTGAGGTGTTCAGAATAGACTGGAAATTAGTGGAAATTATGGTTATTGAGGTTAATAATACTATGGGATCAACATGACCCCCAAATTCTATGATTTAAGCTGTTTTTGAGGGTTTTCTGTAAAAAAACACCCGAATCCAAAACACACCCGAATCCGACAAAACATTTTCAGGGAGGTTTTGCCAAAACGCGTCCGAATCCAAAACACGGCCGCGGAACCGAATCCAAAACCGAAACACTAAATCCGAAAAATTTACGGTGCACATCACTAATATATATATATATATACTCCTACTGAACCCCCCCCCCCCCCCCCCAGGGATCCTGGATGGGTGAAACAAAATTAGGTGCAGAACTCTGTTATGTTTCTGGGGGCAATGCGCATCTCATGTAGAGGATTTATTTCAGCTGAGAGATTATTATTTATTTAGTGTTTGATAGTTATGTTGTGTACTAGTGTATTGTGTATGTGTGAGCTTAGGATGTCACCAAGGCCCCTCTTAACTTCTGGAATCATCCCCATCGCTCCATTAGCCTGACATCCAGCCTCTCAGCCTTAACATATGCCCTTAATACTCACTTTTAGCTCACCACCCCTCCTCCTACCTCTGCCGGTCCTAGCAGCATTGTGCCCAACCATATCCCATGTCCCATTGTGCCCACCCATATCCCATGTCCCATGTATCCCATGTCCCATGTGCCATATGGTGTAATTCCCATACTGTGCACTGTTCCCTCCATTTTTCTACTTGTTCCCTCAAATTTGTGTCTTGGTTTGCAAAATTGTGTTCTAGTTACATAGGATTATGTGGTCATCTATCACATGGCATAGGATGTTAGCTGGCCCCTGACCCCATTGTGATGTTATCAGGCCCATTGTGATGTCAACTGGCCCATGGCCCTGTCTAATCTCAGCTACAGGCAGTTACTGCTATATCTTCAGTGCTACTAGTTACATAGGATTAGGTGTTATGTAGAAGAGGAATTGGTATGAAGTCACAGAGTAAGTATAGTGATGCTTGGCACGGCAGGCTTTGCAGACACTGAGTATCACAGCCTTACAGACTTCTGCAAGATTCTTTCACACTCTGAGAGCACTAGCAGTCCAAGTTAAACTTCTTCTGACACCATGGGGGTCATTCCGAGTTGTTCGCTCGCAAGCTTTATCACAGTGAAATTATCACTTTTCTAAGCTTAGTACATCCCGCCCTCTATCTCTCCCCATCCCTCCTCCCTTTATATCTCTCCCCTCTCTCCCGCCCTCCCCTCTCTCTCCCCTCTCTCTCTCCCTCTGGGCGGGATTTACTAAAGGGAAAATGCGGTGTTTTGTTCATATATTTGTAAATCCAGTCATCAGGACACAGAGACATGTGAGTTCACTGCTGTGCTGTGTTTATTCCATCACCAACTCCAGGCACACTGCACACTGGACCACCCACTTCCCAGCATCCCCCTGGTCCCAGGGACCATCACTGAAGATTCAGGCTTACACATTAGTAAGGGAGTGTCTACGAATATTAAGCATTCTAATACACTAACATCACATCCTCTTTTCTTTAAAGATAAGCCCTGTACGCTTCAATGCAACAATTAACAACGTCATATTAAGAACATCATCTAACACGTTTCAATGAGTCTCTCAGGTCTGCGTATTTCCCTTTTGGGTCTTTCATACACAGTCTGTGTTTCATCGCCATGTTGGACCTTTCTAGAATCGTGGTTTGTTCACCATTATCAGGATCATCATACATGTCAGATGAAGGGTATTCTTCAGTCGGGTTCACTACGATATGCCGGCAGTCGGGCTCCCGACGACCAGCATACCAGCGCCGGGAGCCCGACCGCCGGCTTACCGACAGTGTGGCGAGCGCAAATGAGCCCCTTGCGGGCTCGCTGCGCTCGCTACGCTACGGGCATGGTGGCGCGCTATCACGCTATTTTATTCTCCCTCCAGGGGGGTCGTGGACCCCCATGAGGGAAAATAAGTGTCGGTATGCTGGCTGTCGGGATCCCGGCGCCGGTATACTGTGCGCCGGGATCCCGTCAGTCGGCATACTGAAGACCACCCCTTCAGTCATGTTGTCTTCATTATGGTTAGGTTGAGATCTTAAATCCACCCGAATTCTTCTTACTTCCGTTCCACGCTCTGTACGTATAGTATAAGATCTTGGTGCTACTTGTGCTTGCACAATACCTTTCTGCACCCAAATACCTTTCTCGTGATCTCTGAGACGGACTCGGTCACCCGATTTTAGATCAGATAAGCTTTTTGCTCGCCTGTCATGGAACAGTTTCTGTTTCACCTGTTGACGTTCCTTACTCAGTCTGACCAACGCTGAGTTATGTGTATTAAGCAGTTCATCATACCTCCTTTGACCATTTGGCCATTTGTGGACAGGTGTACTATATCTTTTAATTTATTGAGGTGTAGTCGTGGTGTAAAGGACAGAGTGTGATTCCTGATTGGAAGGGGGGAAACAAACAAACACTGAACAACATCACCAAACAGGTAATTTCAACTTTAAACTTGTTAATTTTTTGTACTATCTGGACATGGCTACAAATAATAGATGCACAGACAAAATTCTTAAAGCTATGTGTGCAAATGCTAGGAGCTTAGGAGACAAAATTCCAGAGCTAATTGCGAAAATGACAAGGGATAACCTGGATATTGTCGCAATTACTGAGTCATGGTGCACTGAGAATCATGACTGGGACATAGCTATACCAGGATACAATTTATTTAGGAAGGATAGAATGGGAACAATAGGAGGAGGGGTAGCAATGTATGTGGAAAAAAAGCATAAATGCTACTTTAATACAAAATGTTGAGGACAAAACTGAGGCCCTTTGGGTCACCACGGAAACTGGGGATAAGGACATTATTCGCTTTGGGGTGATCTATAGACCACCAGGGCAGGGACAGGATTTGGACAGGAACATATTGTTGGACATCTCTAAAATGGCTTTAAAGGGAGAAGTCATAATCATGGGAGACTTTAATTTACCTGATGTAAATTGGGAGGGGTCCTTTGCAAGTTCAGCTACAAGTGGCAAATTTCTAAATTCCTTACAGGGAGCATCTCTCAGGCAATTGGTGAGGGAGCCCACTCGCAAAGACTCAATATTAGATTTAATTCTTACAAATGGTGACAGGATATCAGACATATATGTGGGTGAGCACCTGGGATCCAGTGATCATCAAGCAGTATGATTTAGTATAAAGACAGGATCCAACTCCTGTCACACAAAAACAAAGGTGTTGGATTTTAGAAATGCTGACTTTGCAAAAATGGGGAGATGTTTAGGTGATTCATTGGCAGACTGGTAGAACTTGGAAGGGGTGCAGGAGAGATGGGAAAAACTGAAAAGTGCAATACTAAGGGCAACAGACCTTTGTATCAAAAGGGTTAGGAAAAGCACCAGGAAAAGGAAGCCAGTGTGGTTCACAAAAGAAGTATCAACTAGTGTGAAAGCAAAAAAGATGGCTTTTAGGAAATACAAACAGACTCAAAATAATAATGACAAAGAGGTGTATCTGGACAGACGGAAGGATGCTAAGAAAGTGATCAGAAGGGCAAAGGCAGAAGCTGAGGAGAAAATGGCCCAGTCAGTAGATAAAGGGGGCAAAACTTTTTTTAAGTATATAAATGATAGGAGAAAATCAAATGGAGGAATAATAAGACTTAAGACAGAGAGTGAGAATTTGGTGGAGGGAGACAAGGCAATAGCAGATCACCTAAATAATTATTTTTGCTCAGTATTTACTACAGAAGGAGAAGGGAAGGGACCCCAGTTATGTTGCAAGGACATTCATAAAAATAAGGTAGAAGAAAGTACATTTACAGAGGAGAAGGTCCTAACTGAACTTTCAAAACTAAAAGTGGATAAATCAATGGAGCCAGATGGGATACACCCAAGGATACTAAAAGAGCTAAAAGATGTGCTGGTGGCACCATTAACAGAATTATTTAACCAGTCACTAAATACAGGTGCCATTTCAGAGGACTGGAAAAGAGCAAATGTAGTTCCACTGTACAAAAGTGGAAGCAAGGAAGAAGCAAGTAACTACAGACCAGTAAGCCTTACATCAGTAGTAGGGCAAGTAATGGAAAAACTACTAAAAGAAAGAGTTGTGGAATATCTTAAATCAAACAACTTACAGGATCGAAAACAGCATGGATTTACTGGTGGGAGATCATGCCAAACAAATCTTATTGACTTTTTTGACTCTGTGATGAAAATAATAGATCAAGGGGGAGCTGTAGATGTAGCATATCTAGACTTTAGTAAGGCATTTGACACTGTCCCACATCGCAGACTGCTAAATAAACTTGAAAGTGTGGGGGTGGATTATAAAATAGTTTAATGGATAAGAACCTGGTTGCAGGATAGGAAACAGACAGTTGTAGTCAATGGAGTGCAATCTATGGAGGGAAATGTTACCAGTGGAGTACCCCAGGGATCTGTACTCGGACCAGTTCTCTTTAATATCTTTGTTGGTGACATTGCAAATGGTATTGAAGGGAAGGTATGCCTTTTTGCAGATGATACAAAGATATGCAACAGGGTAGACACACCAGGAGGGGTAAAACAAATGATTGATGACCTAGCTAGACTTGAAAAATGGTCAAGAACATGGCAACTACAGTTTAATGCTAAAAAATGCAAAATTATGCACTTGGGTCTCAAAAACCCAAAGGCTAAATATAGTATCAAGGGTACTATAATGGAAACTACTGAGGAGGAAAGGGATTTAGGAGTCACTATTTCAAGTGACTTAAAGGCAGGAAAGCAATGCAACAAAGCAATGCGAAAGGCAAGTCAGATGCTTGGTTGCATAGGGAGAGGAATCAGTAGCAGGAAAAGAGAAGTAATAATGCCACTGTATAGGTCGTTGGTGCGGCCTCATCTGGAATACTGTGTCCAGTTCTGGAGACCATATCTCCAGAAGGATATAAATACATTAGAGAGTGTACAAAGAAGGGCAACTAAAATGGTGCATGGCCTACATCACAAATCTTACCCGGAAAGGCTAAAAGATCTTAACATGTATAGTATGGAGGAGAGAAGGGAAAGGGGAGACATGATAGAAACTTTCAAATATACCAAAGATTTTAACAAAGTTCAGGAGGGAAACATTCTTCAAAGGAAGAGAAGTATTAGAACTCGAGGACATACACTGAAACTGGAGGGAGGCAGATTCAGGGGAAATTTAAGGAAAACTTATTTCCCAGAAAGGGTAGTGGATAAGTGGAATAGCCTCCCATCAGAGGTGGTAGAGGCTAAGACTGTAGAGCAATTTAAACATGCTTGGGATAGGCATATGAATATCCTTACAAAGAATTAAGGTGCAAAAAGGGTTGCGATTACCTAAAGGATAAAAAAAAATGGGCAGACTAGATGGGCCAAGTGGTTCTTATCTGCCGTCAAATTCTATGTTTCTATGTTTCGGGAGATTTGCTCTAATCCTCCTTCCCATCAGCATTTGTACAGGAAAAAGTCCATTCTGTAAAGGTGTACTGCGGTAGATTAAAAGACTTTTGTAGAAATCTTCTTTACCTTCTTGAGCTTTTTCTTTTTTCTTTCTTTTTTTTCTCTTTTTTTCTGCACCACATGTACGTGCTGTACATCAGCTTCCTTGTGTAACTTTTTGGCTTGAAATCTAGTTATTTCTGCAGATCTGCACATAGTCACTGCCTTTTCTAGTGTTAGGTCTTGCTCTCTCAGCAGTCTCTCTCTGAGTCCATTATCAGATATTCCACAGACAATACGATCTCTAATCAGTGAATCCTTTAAATCACCAAACTCACAGGTTTTACTGAGTGATTGTAGCTCTGTAACATACTGATCAAATCCATCTACAGACTTCTGATCACATGTGAAAAACTTATATCTTTCATATGTCACATTTTTCCTTGGCACAAAGTAATCTTCAAACTTTTGCATTATAGAAGATAGCACCATATTCTGCCCCTCAGCAAACTGAAAACTATTATAAATGTCCAGCACATCCTCTCCTATCACATGGAGGAAAATGGATGCCTTAGTTTTGTCAACCTCTGTATCAGCTCCACATGCAGCAAGATATATATTAAACCTTTGCTTAAATCTTTTCCAGTTTTCAGACAAGTTACCAGACATCAGCATGCCTGTTGGAGGAGCTAGTTTATCCATGGTTACTCACTGTTTGAAGAGAGAAGCACACGGCAGGCTTTGCAGACACTGAGTATCACAGCCTTACAGACTTCTGCAAGATTCTTTCACACTCTGAGAGCACTAGCAGTCCAAGTTAAACTTCTTCTGACACCATGGGGGTCATTCCGAGTTGTTCGCTCGCAAGCTGCTTTTAGCAGCTTTGCACACGCTAAGCCGCCGCCTACTGGGAGTGAATCTTAGCTTATCAAAATTGCGAACGAAAGATTAGCAGAATTGCGAATAGACACTTCTTAGCAGTTTCTGAGTAGCTCCAGACTTACTCGGCATCTGCGATCAGTTCAGTCAGTTTCGTTCCTGGTTTGACGTCACAAACACACCCAGCGTTCGCCCAGACACTCCTCCGTTTCTCCAGCCACTCCCGCGTTTTTCCCAGAAACGGTAGCGTTTTTTCGCACACACCCATAAAACGGCCTGTTTCCGCCCAGAAACACCCACTTCCTGTCAATCACATTACGATCACCAGAACGAAGAAAAAACCTCGTAATGCCGTGAGTAAAATACCTAACTGCATAGCAAATTTACTTGGCACAGTCGCACTGCGGACATTGCGCATGCGCATTAGCGACTAATCGCTCCGTTGCGAGAAAAAAAATAACGAGCGAACAACTCGGAATGACCCCCCATGTTTTGTTCATATGTTTGTAAATCCAGTCATCAGGACACAGAGACATGTGAGTTCACTGCTGTGCTGTGTTTATTCCATCACCAACTCCAGGCACACTGCACACTGGACCACCCACTTCCCAGCATCCCCCTGGTCCCAGGGACCATCACTGAAGATTCAGGCTTACACATTAGTAAGGGAGTGTCTACAAATATTAAGCATTCTAATACACTAACATCACATGCGGTAAAACCCCCGTTTTACCGCATTTTCATATGTACTAACCCCTGACCGCCGCGTTTTCGCCCCATAGGGTATCGCCATATGTTAGTGTCTTATATGTCTTATAGTACATCCCGCCCTCTATCTCTCCCCATCCCTCCTCCCTCTCTATCTCTCCCCCTCTCTCTCCTCTCTCTCCATCTCTCCCCATCCCTCCTCCCTCTCTGTCTCTCCCCTCTCTCCCTCCCTCTCCTCTCTCTTTCCTCTCTCTCTCCCTCTATCTCTCCCCATCCCTCCTCCCCCTCTATCTCTCCCCTCTCTCCCTCTCCTCTCTTTCCCCTCTCTCTCCTCCCTATCTCTCCCCATCCCTCCTCCCTCTATATCTCTCCTCTCTCCCTCTCCTCTCTCTCCCCTCTCTCTCCCTCTATCTCTCCCCATCCCTCCTCCCTCTCTATCTCTCCCCCCTCTCTCTCCATCACTCCTCTCTCTCCCCTCTCTCTCCATCTCTCCCCATCCCTCCTCCCTCTCTGTCTCTCCCCTCTCTCCCTCCCCTCTCTTCCTCTATCTCTCCCCATCCATCCTCCCCCTCTATCTCTCCTCTCTCTCCCTCCCTCCCTCTCCTCTCTTTCCCCTCTCTCTCCCCCCTATCTCTCCCCATCCCTCCTCCTTCTATATCTCTCCTCTCTCTCCCTCTCCTCTCTCTCTCCCCTCTCTCTCCCTCTATCTCTCCCCATCACTCCTCCCTCTCTATCTCTCCCCCCTCTCTCTCCATCACTCCTCTCTCTCCCCTCTCTCTCCATCTATCCCCATCCCTCCTCCCTCTCTGTCTCTCCCCTCTCTCCCTCCCTCTCCTCTATTTCCTCTCTCTCTCCCTCTATCTCTCCCCATCCCTCCTCCCCTCTATCTCTCCCCTCTCTCCCTCCCTCTCCTCTCTTTCCCCTCTCTCTCCCCCCTATCTCTCCCCATCCCTCCTCCCTCTATATCTCTCCTCTCTCCCTCCCTCTCCTCTCTCTCTCTCCCCTCTCTCCCTCTATATCTCCCCATCCCTCCTCCCTCTCTGTAACTCCCCTCACTCCCTCCCTCTCAAGGGTATTGTGATGGGAGGGGGCAGTAGGCAGGAGTTTTGCCTAGGGTGCTGAGAAACGTTGCACCGGCCCTGCCTGGCACAATGGCAGACACGGTAGAGGGGAGCAGCGCCGGCCAGGGAAATGTATACAGAGAAAGTTCCCTGTACGCGGTGCAGCCAGAGAGCCCCCAGTCCCGTTCCTTGCACCCACCAGTCTCGCGCCACTAGTAACTACAATCACTAGCTGCTGCTGTCACTCAGTGCACTCTGGGCAGAGGGTTGGAGTGGGGGGGGGGGGGGAGAGGGGCCACGATCACCCTCTCCACCACTCTTCTCTCACTCTTCTCCGATGACGGATTCCTGTTCACAGGCGATCCCCTGAGTAAACACCAAAGGAGGAGCCAGGCTGCAGTTCTAGGCCCAGGTCCATGAAAGTAAATAGCAGTATAATTGTCATTCACTGACAGTTCCCATAACCCTTTCCTTCTCTCTTTTACACTCTCACCCAGCGCTACTGCTGTTAACCTTTCCCTGGCATCACCTTCTCCCTGTCACCCAGTAATGTCGCCCTCATCTTAGCGTCACCCTCTCCCTGTCACCCACTACTGTCACCCTCTTCCTGACATCACCCTCTCCCTGGTGTCACTCCCTGTCACCCATTGCTGCCACCCTCCCTGTCACCCTTTCCCTGGCATCACCCACTGCTGTCACCCTCTCCCTGGCATCATGCTCTTCCTGTCACCGTCTCCCTGGCGTCATGCTCTTCCTGTCACCCTCTCCCTGGCATCACACTCTCCTGTCACCCTCTCCCTGGCACCCTCTCCCTGGTGTCACTCCCTGTCACCTACTGCTGACACCCCTTCCATGGTGTCACCCTTCCCATCACCCTCTCCCTCCATGGCATCATCCACTGCTGTCACCCTCTCCCTGGCGTCACGCTATTCCTGTCACCCTCTCCCTGGCATCATGTTCTTCCTGTCACCCTCTCCCTGGCATCACACTATTTCTGACACCCTCTCCTTGGCATCATGCTCTTCCTGTCACCCTCTCCCTGGCATTACCTACTCCCTGTCACCCATAGCTGTCACCCTCTCTCTGGTGTCACCCTCTCCCTGTCACCCACTGCTGGCGATTTTGTTGTCCAGAACTTCCATTAACTTAATAGCGCCACACTCACGGTGCTATTAAGACATCCTGAGAGTGGCTTCAGGATAACTCTGTGAATGTCCTTGAGTGGTCCAGCCAGACCCCAGACTTGAATCCGATTGAACATCTCTGGAGAGATCTGAAAATGGCTTTGCACCGACGCTTTCCATCCAATCTGATGGAGCTTGAGAGGTGTTGCAAAGAGGAATGGGCGAAACTGGCCAAATATAGGTGTGCCAAGCTTGTGGCATTATATTCAAATAGACTTGGCTCTGTAATTGCTGCCAAAGGTGCATCAAGAAAGTATTGAGCAAAGGCTGTGAATACTTATGTACATGTGATTTCTTAGTTTTTTATTTTTCATAAATTTGCAAACATCTCAAAAAAACTTTTTTCACATTGTCATTATGGGGTATTGGCCCTCATTCCGAGTTGTTCGCTCGTTAGCTGCTTTAAGCAGCATTGCACACGCTAAGCCGCCACCCTCTGGGAGTGTATCTTAGCTTAGCAGAATAGCGAACGAAAGATTCACAGAATAGCGAAAATAAATTTCTTAGTTTCTGAGTAGCTCGAGACTTACTCACAAATAGCGATCAGTTCAGTCAGTTTCGTTCCTGGTTTGACGTCACACACACGCCCAGCATTCGGCCAGCCACTCCCCCGTTTCTCCAGACACTCCCGCTTTTTTCCCTGGCACGCCTGCGTTTTTCCGCACACTCCCAGAAAACGGCCAGTTTCCGCCCAGAAACACCCACTTCCTGTCAATCACACTACGATCACTTCAACGATGAATAATCTTCATTCGGGCGTGAGTAAATCTACTAAGTTTTGTGTTAAAATACTAACCGCATGCGCACTGCGAACCATTCGCATGCGCATTTTTGCCTTAATCGCTCCGTTGCGAAAATCGGCAACGAGCGAACAACTCGGAATGACCCCCATTGTGTGTAGAATTTTTAGGGATAAAATTAATTTATTCCATTTTGGAATAAGGCTGTAACATAACAAAATGTGGAAAAAGTGAAGCGCTGGGAATAATTTCCGGATGCACTGTATAAGCAGAATATACCCCAAGAAGGCAAAGGAGGGTTGTTTGAATAGATACTTTTCTAACTTGCAGAATAATTGGTTCTCTCTCAGACATTGCAGCGCCTCATACACATGGAGACGATGGGAAGTCAGGGATTTGGAAAAGATCAGGATATCATCTAGTTATTCGGCTATATACATATACAGAAGATCCCTGAATATCTCATTCGTAAAACTTTGAAAAATTGCAGGAGCATTGCTGGGGCCAAATGGTTTTACAAGACAGGGGCAAACGCAGGATTTCCTGACGGGAGTATCATATATATATATATATATATATATATATATATAAATAAAATTATATACGGTATATGCAATACTGTATACTGTATGGCTGTATGGTGTCTATTAAAATATATATTTACTTATGGCACACACACATACACACACACATATACCCAGACCCACACATACCTGGTACCTCCCGCTACCTGAGGAGCAGAAGCGGGAGCAGCAATTTCCATGTGCTTCTGTGAACAGACTGAGCTCTGCCGACGAGAGACAGAGACATAGCTGTCTCTGTCTCAGAAAAAAAATATTTGGCTGGTCGGGGGGTACCCCCCCCCACTGCTAGATACCAGAGGCGGATTTAGACCTCATGGGGCCCTAAGTAAAACAATGATTTGGGGCCACCTTCCACAAAATGATTGCAGCATGTACATCGGTGTCCGTTACTCACATTATACCGCCCAGCGACGTCCGTTACTCACATTACAGCGCACAGAGACGTCCGTTACTCACATTACACTGCCCAGCGACGTCCTTTACTCACATTACACTGCCCAGCGACGTCTGTTACTCACATTACACTGCCCAGCGACATCCGTTACTCACATTACACTGCCCAGCGACATCCGTTACTCACATTACGCTGCCCAGCGACGTCTGTTACTCACATTACACTGCCCAGCGACATCCGTTACTCACATTACACCGCCCAGCGACATCCGTTACTCACATTACACTGCCCAGCGACATCCGTTACTCACATTACACTGCCCAGCGACATCCGTTACTCACATTACACTGCCCAGCGACATCCGTTACTCACATTACACTGCCCAGCGACATCCATTACTCACATTACAGCGCACAGCGACGTCCGTTACTCACATTACACCGCCCAGCGACATCCGTTACTCACATTATACCGCCCAGCGACGTCCGTTACTCACATTACAGCGCACAGAGACGTCCGTTACTCACATTACACTGCCCAGCGACGTCCGTTACTCACATTACACTGCCCAGCGACATCCGTTACTCACATTACACTGCCAAGCAACATCCGTTACTCACATTACAGCGCACAGCGACGTCCGTTACTCACATTACACCGCCCAGCGACATCCGTTACTCACATTATACCGCCCAGCGACGTCTGTTACTCACATTACAGCGCACAGAGACGTCCATTACTCACATTACACTTACCATCGATGTCCATTACTCACATTACACTGCCCAGTGACGTCTGTTACTCACATTACACTGCCCAGCGACATCCGTTACTCACATTACAGTGCACAGCAACGTCCGTTACTCACATTACACTGCCCAGCGACGTCCGTTACTCACATTACACTGCCCAGCGACATTCGTTACTCACATTATACCTCCCAGCGACGTCCGTTACTCACATTACAGTGCACAGAGACGTCCGTTACTCCCATTACACTGCCCAGCGACGTCCGTTACTCACATTACACTGCCCAGTGACGTCCGTTACTCACATTACACTGCCCAGCGACATCCGTTACTCACATTACAGCGCACAGCGACGTCCGTTACTCAGATTACACTGCCCAGCGACGTCCGTTACTCACATTACACTGCCCAGCGACGTCCGTTACTCACATTACAGCGCACAGCGACGGCCGTTACTCACATTACACTGCCCAGTGACGTCCGTTACTCACATTACAGCTCACAGCGATGTCCATTACTCACATTACACCACTCAGCGACGTCCGTTACTCACATTACACTGCCCAGCGATGGCCGTTACTCACATTACAGCGCACAGCGACGACCGTTACTCACATTACACTGCCCAGTGACGTCCGTTACTCACATTACAGCTCACAGCGATGTCCATTACTCACATTACACCACTCAGCGACGTCCGTTACTCACATTACACTGCCCAGCGATGGCCGTTACTCACATTACACTGCCCAGTGATGTCCGTTACTCACATTACAGCTCACAGCGACGTCCATTACTCACATTACACTGCCCAGCGACATCCGTTACTCACATTACACTGCCCAGCGACATCCATTACTCACATCACACTGCCCAGCGACGTCCGTTACTCACATTACACCACCCAGCGACGTCCGTTACTCACATTACAGCATACAGCAACGTCCATTACTCACATTACACCACCCAGCAACATCCGTTACTCACATTACAATGCCCATCGGCGTCCGTTACTCACAGCGCACAGTAACGTCCATCACTCACATTACAGCGCACAGCGCCGTCCGTTACTCACATTACAGCGCCCAATAGCATCCGTTACTCACATTACAGTGCACAGTGACGTCCATTACTCACATAATAGTACCTACGGAGGGCACCTGGCTGCAACTTGATATTTATGCGAGTGCTGCCTATCTATCTTAATAAAAATGTTTTATATATATATATATATATATACTCCTCCACTGGCGGCACTCAAAATAAAGAGGACAAAAGTCGGCTGTAACTTGGCAACGTTTCAGCGCCATGTAGCGATTTTATCAAAGCGCTACACGGCGCTGAAACGTTGCGACGGGAATTGGTGGAAGGCATGGCGATGATAGCGAAGGTGTCATAGGGTACGGCGGTGGGGAGCAAAGCGGCACTGGACACTTCACCTTTGCAGAAATTGGCACCAGGCAGCATGCAGAATACCGGCTGTGCGGTTTCCCATTTGTAATAGTATTAGCCAGCGCGAGGAGGCAGGAGGCAGTTCCACGGTGGAGGGTCCCCACTTCCACAGGAATCCCTGGCCTGGGCTGACTAGCTAGGGGGACTGAATGCTGCAGCCTCGTCAACTGTGTCCCCTGGCTGTGGCCTAACCCCCCCTGCTAGTGGAGATTGGTGCTGGTTAAAAAAATAGAAGGGACCCTTACTCTTATTTTTAGAACCAGTGCCAACTCCAAGAGCCCGATGCTGGTTCATTAAATATGGGGGACCCTACACATTTTGTTCCCCATATTTTTTGAACCAGGCCTGGCTTAAAGAGCCCAGGGCTGGTTATGCCACTGTGGGGGGAATGCCAGCCATTTTTTTTATTTGGGGGAAAAACCTTAAAACTTGTCTCCATCCCCAATGATATTATTAATCCTCAACCTTCCCCCTCTTCAACATTATAATTAAATTCCTCAATTAATCCCCCTTCCCCCACAGCCATAATACATTTATTCAGCAGAATGTTTACCAGACACAGATTGGTTTGCTGAAAAGTATGACAAGTCTGTAGCGAGGATTGTATGTAGAATCTGCAAGCAGGTCTGCAGAAGGATTGTATAAAAACAGTCTGATCTGCCAAGGGTTGGACAAGTGTGTACCCAGTAAAGTATCCAGGCAGTGAAGATACTGCTTGACCTGTGGCTAAGACTTTTTCTGTTTTTCAATACGGGTAATAAGATGCTGTAACAGATCCTCTGGCAAAGGGCTTCCAATAGCATCCATTTTAGTGGCCAGAGTATACTGTCACACTTACCAGCTGTGGGATGCAGGTGTGGTACCCCGAATAGATTTGTAGATGTTAGTGTGTTAGATTATTACACGCTCGATGTTGCAGGGTTGCAGTTTGTCGGCAGAAATCCACTCTTGCTTCGGCACTGTATTCCCATGCGCACTGTTGCTTCTTCTTCTTTCCCAGACAAAATGGCTGACAGAATGTATGCAAAAGTATTTTTTTAATTTTATTCATAGAGACGCTGAATCAAGACTAGAATGGGTCACTTCAATTAAAGGAACATATGGCAAGCATTTCTCAAATAGCATCAAATACAGGGATCACGAATGCCTACTTAATGGTTGTCAATTAATTTTACTAAGCAGTTTTGTAATCCTATCTAAATATCAATTCACAATCATATCTACTTAGCAATTTACCATCATATCTACTTAGCAGTTCACCATTATCTCTACATAGCAGTTTACAATCATATCTACTTGAGCATGCATTCATATACACTCTTTATATGGTTTGGTTCAATTAAACTTAAATACATATAGGCTGAAAGCCAGAAATGGTTGGACATGATGACTGTGGCAACTAAGGTGTTTAGTACCAAGGTGCAAGTTTGAATCAACGGGCAGATTCCCTTTCTTGGTTCCATTCTCTAAACAATGGATCCACCTTGTTGCATAGAGAAACTAATTAATCTAAGGAAGTAGGCAATTCACTGGAGGCCAATTCAGCTCAGAAGCCATGGTATGGAAGTAGATGGCATATTAACCTAAGGTCAGTGAACCTTATACGTAATACCCCCCAGTAGTAGTAGCGTCCTTATACGTAGTGCACCCCCAGTAGTAGACGCGTCCTTATACGTAATACCCCCCAGTAGTAGTAGCGTCCTTATACGTAATGCCCCCCCAGTAGTAGTAGCGTCCTTATATGTAATGCACCCCAGTAATAGTAGCATACTTATACATAATGCCCCCCAGTAGTAGTAGCGTCCTTATACGTAGTGTACCCCCAGTAGTAGACGTGTCCTTATACGTAATACCCCCCAGTAGTAGTAGCGTCCTTATACGTAGTGCACCCCCAGTAGTAGACGCGTCCTTATACGTAATACCCCCCAGTAGTAGTAGCGTCCTTATACGTAGTGCACCCCCAGTAGTAGACGCGTCCTTATACGTAATACCCCCCAGTAGTAGTAGCGTCCTTATACGTAATGCCCCCCCAGTAGTAGTAGCGTCCTTATACGTAGTGCACCCCCAGTAGTAGTATCGTCCTTATACGTAATGCCCCCCCCAGTAGTAGTAGCGTCCTTATACATAATGTCCCCCCCCAGTAGTAGTAGCATCCTTATACATAATGCCCCCCCAGTAGTAGACGCGTCCTTATACGTAGTGCACCCCCAGTAGTAGACGCGTCCTTATACGTAATATCCCCCAGTAGTAGTAGCGTCCTTATACGTAGTGCACCCCCAGTAGTAGACGCGTCCTTATACGTAGTGCACCCCCAGTAGTGGTATCGTCCTTATACGTAATGCCCCCCCAGTAGTAGTAGTGTCCTTATACGTAGTGCCCCCCCAGTAGTAGACGCGTCCTTATACGTAATACCCCCCAGTAGTAGTAGCGTCCTTATACGTAGTGCACCCCCAGTAGTAGACGCGTCCTTATACGTAATACCCCCCAGTAGTAGTAGCGTCCTTATACGTAATGCCCCCCAGTAGTAGTAGCGTCCTTATACGTAGTGCACCCCCAGTAGTGGTATCGTCCTTATACGTAATGCCCCCCCAGTAGTAGTAGCGTCCTTATACGTAGTGCACCCCCAGTAGTAGACGCGTCCTTATACGTAATACCCCCCAGTAGTAGTAGCGTCCTTATACGTAGTGCACCCCCAGTAGTAGACGCGTCCTTATACGTAATACCCCCCAGTAGTAGTAGCGTCCTTATACGTAATGCCCCCCCAGTAGTAGTAGCGTCCTTATACGTAGTGCACCCCCAGTAGTAGACGCGTCCTTATACGTAATGCCCCCCCAGTAGTAGTAGCGTCCTTATACGTAATGCCCCCCCAGTAGTAGTAGCGTCCTTATACGTAGTACACCCCCAGTAGTAGTATCGTCCTTATACGTAATGTCCCCCCCAGTAGTAGTAGCGTCCTTATACGTAATGCCCCCCCCCCAGTAGTAGCGTCCTTATACGTAATGTCCCCCCCCCAGTAGTAGTATCGTCCTTATACGTAATGCCCCCCCCAGTAGTAGTAGCGTCCTTATACGTAATGCCCCCCCCCAGTAGTAGTAGCGTCCTTATACGTAATGTCCCCCCCAGTAGTAGTAGTGTCCTTATACGTAATGCCCCCCCCCCAGTAGTAGTATCGTCCTTATACGTAATGCCCCCCCCCCCAGTAGTAGTAGCGTCCTTATACGTATTGCCCCCCCAGTAGTAGTAGCATCCTTAGACGTAGTGCACCCCCAGTAGTAGTATCGTCCTTATACGTAATGCCCCCCCCAGTAGTAGTAGCGTCCTTATACGTATTCCCCCCCCAGTAGTAGTAGCATCCTTATACGTAGTGCACCCCCAGTAGTAGTATCGTCCTTATACGTAATGCCCCCCCCCAGTAGTAGTAGCGTCCTTATACGTATTGCCCCCCCAGTAGTAGTAGCATCCTTATACGTAGTGCACCCCCAGTAGTAGTATCGTCCTTATACGTAATGTCCCCCCCCCAGTAGTAGTAGCGTCCTTACACATAATGCCCACCCAGTAGTAGCGTCGTTATACGTAATGCCTCCCCAGTAGTAGCGTCCATAAAGCACGCGCACAGACATACCTCACACACACAATTCACACATATATACACACACATACACACCCACCATATACACACACACACTTCTCTCTCACCCTCCACTTATCTAAGCCAGTCTCCCTCTGTACAGCAGCCTGGTCCGTGTAGCTCCGCCCCCTTCTGGCCCGTTTAGCCACGCCCCTTCCGTCCCGTGTAGCTCCGCCCCCTTCTGTCCCGTACTCGGCGCTGTCACACAGCACAGGGGAGGGGAGGGAGGAGGCTTTTCATGCTGCAGGTGCCCGCTGCCAGTGCCTGTCATACAGTGACAGACACAGCACTGGCAGCAGCAGCAGCAGCAGGGGGGACAGGACGGCGCAGCAGGGAAGGGATGCAGAGCAGGGGAAGCGCCTCTCTGTCCCCACGCCTCCCTGCACTGCATCCCTTCGCTGAGCGGGTAGCGCCGGGCCTGACTGTACTACTATATACTGCTCACAACAATGCGGCACAGATATGGATACTTGAAGTGACACGGAGCTGCAAGATACAGCAATGGCCTACTGTACTGTACTACTATATATATACTGGTGGTCACCAAAATGCTGCATTGTACTACTATACTGCTCACAAACAATGCAGCACAGATATGGATTCTTGAAGTGACACAGAGCTGCAAGATACAGCAATGGCCTACTGTACTGTACTACTATATATATACTGGTGGTCCCCAAAATGTTGCACTGTACTACTATACTGCTCACAAACAATGCAGCACAGATATGGATACTTGAAGTGACACGGAGCTGCAAGATACAGCAATGGCCTACTGTACTGTACTACTATATATATACTGGTGGTCCACAAAATGCTGCACTGTACTACTATACTGCTCACAAACAATGCAGCACAGATATGGATACTTGAAGTGACACGGAGCTGCAAGATACAGCAATGGCCTACTGTACTGTACTACTATATATATACTGGTGGTCCACAAAATGCTGCACTGTACTACTATACTGCTCACAAACAATGCAGCACAGATATGGATACTTGAAGTGACAGAGCTGCAAGATACAGCAATGGCCTACTGTACTGTACTACTATATATATATACTGGTCGTCCCCAAAATGCTGCACTATACTACTATACTGCTCACAAACAATGCAGCACAGATATGGATACTTGAAGTGACACGGAGCTGCAAGATACAGCAATGGCCTACTGTACTGTACTAATATATATATCTGGTGGTCCCCAAAATGCTGCACTGTACTACTATATAGTATACTGGTCACACAACAATGCAGCAGATATTGAGCACTGATCATCAGGATACTGTCTAGAACGGAGTCTGACACGGAACTGCAAGCAAGATACAGCAATGGCCTACTGTACTACTATAATACTGGTGGTCACCACAATGCAGCACACTGAGTACAGATATTTGCAGCACACAGAGCACAGATATTGAGCTTTTCAGGCAGAGGACGTAGCCACGTCCTCTCCGCTCAATCTCCAATGCACGAGTGAAAATGGCGGCGACGCGCAGCTCTTTATATGGAATACGAATCTCGCGAGAATCCGACAGCGGGATGATGACGTTCGGCCTCGTTCGGGTTAACCGAGCAAGGCGGGAAGATCCGAGGCTGCCTCGGACCTGTGAAAAACATGTGAAGTTCGGGGGGGTTCGGATCTCGACGAACCGAACCCGCTCATCTCTAGTAATAAGATGCTGTAACAGATCCTCTGGCAAAGGGCTTCCAATAGCATCCATTTTAGTGCCAGAGTATACTGTCACACTTACCAGCTGTGGGATGCAGATGTGGTACCCTGAATAGATTTGTAGATGTTAGTGTGTTAGATTATTACACGCTCGATGTTGCAGGGTTGCAGTTTGTCGGCAGAAATCCACTATTGCTTCGGCACTGTATTCTCGTGCGCAAAATGGCTGACAGAATGTATGCAAAAGTATTTTTTTTTTTTTTATTCATAGAGACCCTGAATCAAGACTAGAATGGGTCACTTCAATTAAAGGAACATACTGTATGGCAAGCATTTCTCAAATAGCATCAAATACAGGGATCACGAATGCCTACTTAATGGTTGTCAATTAATTTTACTAAGCAGTTTTGCAATCCTATCTAAATATCAATTCACAATCATATCTACTTAGCAGTTCACTATTATCTCTACATAGCAGTTCAGAATCATATCTACTTGAGCATGCATTCATATACACTTTTAATATGGTTTGGTTCAATTAAACTTAAATACATATAGGCTGAAAGCCAGAAATGGTTGGACATGATGACTGTGGCAAATAAGGTGTTTAGTACCATGGTGCAAGTTTGAATCAACGGGCAGATTCCCTTTCTTGGTTCCATTCTCTAAACAATGGATCCACCTTGTTGCATAGAGAAACTAATTAATCTAAGGAAGTAGGGAATTCACTGGAGGCCAATTCAGCTCAGAAGCCATGGTATGGAAGTAGATGGCATATTAACCTAAGGTCAGTGAACCTTGACATAAATGGAGAAGTCCTTTGGAATCTGATTACACCCATCTGGGCTCATGAAATATATTGCAGAAAGCAACCAGGAAGGCAGCACAGCTATGCAAGTGGATCATTCCGCACTCAACCTGCTTAAAAACTAGGAGACCCGACCGCTTACCAGCTGACTGATATTGTAGTGTGTAAGCTGCTGAGACCAGTGCAGGAGACTGAACTTCGGTTCCGGCAGCCCAGCCCACCTCCGTATCCCAGCACTGTGCATCCAATACAAAATGTAATGTATCAGAAATATTATACAGGTTGAGTATCCCATATCCAAATATTCCGAAATACGGAATATTCCGAAATACGGACTTTTTTTAGTGAGACTGAGATAGTGAAACCTTTGTTTTTAATGGCTCAATGTACACAAACGTTGTTTAATACACAAAGTTATTAAAAATATTGTATTAAATGACCTTCAGGCTGTGTGTATAAGGTGTATATGAAACATAAATGAATTGTGTGAATGTACACACACTTTGTTTAATGCACAAAGTTATAAAAAATATTGTCTAAAATGACCTTCAGGCTGTGTGTATAAGGTGTATTTGTAACATAAATGCATTCTGTGCTTAGACTTGGGTCCCATCACCATGATATCTCATTATGGTATGCAATTATTCCAAAATACGGAAAAATCCCATATCCAAAATACCTCTGGTCCCAAGCATTTTGGATAAGGGAGACTCAACCTGTAGTATCTTTGCTTGCAGTCCTGGATATTTGGGGTTTGTTGTGTGCACAGTTGGGAACCTTACTTGGATGTATGCATACAATAAGATCTGTATTTAAATGGTATCATTGTAGCGCTGTTATACATATTAGCGGGTTAATTCAGACCTGATCGCTGCTGTGAGTTTTCGCACAGCGGCGATCAGGTCTGAACTGCACATGCCCCGGTGCCGCAGTGCGCCAGTGCATGCCGGACAGCCGACGGCTGTCTTAGCCCTGCAATCGCCGCTGTCTGATTGACAGGCAGAGGTAGTCGCTGGGGGGGGGGGGGGGGTCCGGCGGCGTTTGCCCGCCGTTATGGGGGCGCGGTTTGGGCAACGCAGGCGTGCCCGGACCATTGGGGGGGGGCGGGTCAGCTGCGTGACTCACACGCAGCTGCTGCGACTCAGGCAGCGACGAGTAGCTCCATGCCAGCGTGCAGGAGCTGCGCTGGTAGGGAGCTGCTCTTCCAGTACAAAGCATCGCCACTGTGCGATGCTTTTGTACTTGTGCAGGGGATCAGTCCTGACATGTGGGGCAGACTAGCCCTGTGCTGGGCGTCCCCCCGCATGTCTGAAGACTGATCGTAGATGTGATAAATTTAGCACATCTATGATCAGGTCTGAATTAGGCCCATGGAACAATGTCTAGCACATAAAGTAAGGCTAGTGAATGCATAGAAGTAATGAGTGTCTCACCACATCAGTGGATCTTTCAGGCAATGGCTTCCCCTCCTTTTTCAGGCCAATCTGGGATGATTTGGAGCTTTCCTTTTAGGCAATAGCTTCCCCTTCTTTTCCAGGGCAATTTGAGTTGAATTGGCTGCTGATTCTGTGAAGTTATCAGCATGGTACCCTACTTCTGGATCACTGGAGCTGCTGTTTCTGTGAGTTACCCTTCAGCTGGGTAGCTACAGCTCACTTCCAGTCCTTCTCTCTTCCTCTCTCCCCAGCCAGTTTAACTTTTGTTCCCTCCTCTTCCCGTTCCCCTGGGTCTTCTCTGGGGTCTCCAGCCCCTGCTATTTTTCTTTTGTTTAAATTTGCGGGCTCCCAGTGACCATGCCCCTTTTGCGAGTCACCCGTAGCCCCTGGTACTATGACCATAAGGCAGTCTAGGGGATGTAGTATCATCTGCAGTGGCACTGTTCCTGGTCATTACTTGTATGCTGCCTGGCATAAAGCTGTGTTAATTACACAGCCAGACCAGGGTTAGCAAGGCGGGATGGTCTTCACTGGCAAGGATCTGCAGGTCACAGCTCTCTCACTGCCCCCAAGAGGTGACTAAGTGGAAGTGCAGGCATGCCACACAAACAGCAAAATGAAGAATGGTAAGGTGAAACACTACCTAGCGATGTGACACATACTTGAAACAGTGCAGGAGATTATGCTTACAACCAATACATAAGCTCAGCTCCTGATTTTGTAAGTGCATCTTATAGAAAAATCACCACAATCAACAATTTAAACATAACTTAACTATTTATTGTTTACTTCTTTCATGTTATATGAACATCATCCGGAGTACAGCAGATGCGCCATTTTCTCCATCTTTATGTCATCCTTTATCCCATGAAGGGTTACTGGTTTGAAAAACACTCTCTTCTATGAACATTACCTATTGGGTGTACGCTGCATATAGTTTACCTGGCTACATGTAATCAGATGACACCATAGGGATTTCATGATAATTTTATGTCTAATAAACGTGTTGTTAATTTTAGTTCCATTAAACTCATCATAATAATAGTTGTAATCTTTGCTATATTACAACTGTGTGTGTGTGTGTGTGTGTGTGTGTGTGTGTGTGTGTGTGTGTGTGTGTGTGTGTGTGTGTGTGTGTGTATATATATATATATATATATATATATATATTGTGGCAGAGACAGCAGTTTTCCATGTAAAAGTAATGTGGAGGATCCAGGCCAGGTTTTAGAAGCAGTACCAGACTCCCAGGTGTGTGATCAGCAGCACCTGGAATTTCCTGATATAAGGGTTTCCAGGACAGAGTCACCTTGCTCTTGATGGTGGAATAGCTACTCGAGTGATAGGCCGGGTTGTGTGGGATAGACTAGGGACCACTGGAGCCTATCAAGAGTCTGCTATGCTGTGAGTACCTGTATGCTACTGCCTGTAATACCGATTGTATGGAATCAACTTGCTATGTGGCGACCTGCTGTGCAAAATAAACACTGAAAGTGTTCATCTAAGTCCCTGTGTGTGTGATCCTTGTCACATTATATATATATATATATATATATAATGTATAGCCCCAGTCCATCACAAATCATTTTCTCTTAAGTTAGTATTATATGTTGCTCTCTGTCCCAGATTCATCATTTCTTACTTAGAAAATACTCTGCCTATGTCAGTCTGCACCTTCCCTTCTCCAGGCACAAGCAGATGTATTATATTAATGGAAATGGGAATACAGGCTCTTTTCTGGACATTTGCATATTTGACATTACCCAAACATTACCCAAACTGGTTTGGGTCTCACTCTGCATCCACAAGTACAATAATTAAACTAAAACGCAGAATACTGAAATTTCTATTTATTCAAAGTAAGTGTGGTAAACCTATCCAGATATTTTGTCTGAGGTGAAACATCTATAGACTCATCTACTATTGAAGGTCTCTACTATCATTGATTTGCGAGATTTACAAATGGTAGATGGTAAAGGTGACCCTAATTGGGCAGTCCATGGTATAATGATAAGATAATGACTGGCATTGGTGTCACTTCCAAATACTAAAACGATTTTGATGTTCGAGATTGAACTTGACCTTGTGGTATTCTTATAGAAATAAATATTAAGGAAACAGTTGTTCTTGTTCTACAGCAGGAACCCGTTTGCAGCTATTTAGGCTGTGTAGGGGTACTTCCAGCGCAAAATGGCCCCATCTGCGCTCACGCTTATGATGTACTTGGAGAGAGGGCAGATCTTTAGCCGGCTAATGCTGCCACTGTGTCCAATACCTACTTGGGTTACTTCACCCTCATTGTATTCCCAAACTTTTACCAGTTTATCATCCCCACCTGGAAAAAGAGACTTGAGGTTAGTGCGGCACAGATAAGAGAACTGCGATCAGGGTGGAGGAGGGGAATAAAATGGGATTAGACAAAAACAAATGAAACAGTACATTTTATATATATGCAAATAATTAACACAGGTGTGGTATATGGATTGTGCTCACAGGTGTGGTATATGGATTGTGCTCACAGGTGTGGTATATGGATTGTGCTCACAGATGTGGTATATGGATTGTGCTCACAGGTGTGGTATATGGATTGTGCTCACAGGTGTGGTATATGGATTGTGCTCACAGGTGTGGTATATGGATTGTGCTCACAGGTGTGGTATATGGATTGTGCTCACAGGTGTGGTATATGGATTGTGCTCACAGGTGTGGTATATGGATTGTGCTCACAGGTGTGGTATATGGATTGTGCTCACAGGTGTGGTATATGGATTGTGCTCACAGGTGTGGTATATGGATTGTGCTCACAGGTGTGGTATATGGATTGTGCTCACAGGTGTGGTATATGGATTGTGCTCACAGGTGTGGCATATGGATTGTGCTCACAGGTGTGGTGTATGGATTGTGATACTGCAATTACTTTTTTGTTATTTTAGCATTCTTTTGAGCAATACTGTTAAAACGCAGTGACTAAAAAAATTGACATTAATTTGGTGGATAAAAAAAAAAAAAAAACAAGATGGTTCCTGTCTTTTCTATCTCTCAATTAGTAGTTCAGATCTTTCTGTTTTGTATCATACAGGGATTTATCATTTTTATACTTTTCTACTTTGCAACCTCATCGTTATGGCTTCACTATAAAATCTGTGTTCTCTGACCAGTTACACTTTATCCAGTTTAGCCATAATTGAAAATTGAATTCAATTGCGATAGCATTGCTGAATAAGGGAAGCCCCCCGGACTATGCAGCCCCAAACCTGACCCCATTTCCGACACCATGCCCTCGCAACGCCTCGTTACCAGCCCTGACTGCCTGTCAATTAGGCAGAGGCGTTCGCATCAATGCAATGCGATCATATTAGCCAGTCCGCGCACACACAGAACGTGCCCTTCACGTGCGCACTGGGTAGTAAAACAGCAACATGCAATCGCATTGCTGATGGAATCCATATTGAATAAAGCCCATAATTTAACTTCATTTACTGCCTTTCTCTCTAACACACAGTGATACATACACTATTACTGAAATGATTACCTGTGACAAAGTGACTTCCACTGTTACTTATGTCCATGCCATTAATGGCACCAGACATAGATCCATCCAGCGCTCTGATGGCTGAACCATCAAATACTTCCCAGTAGCCGATCTACAGGGTCACATCAGAAAGTTGGTTAATATGTGCAACTAAAGACAAGCAAAATGAAAAAAGGACAAAAGAGCAACACACGTTTGAAGCTTGATGGGCTCTTTCTGATTATTTAAGGGGAGAAATGTCCATACTTTCTCTTACGTCCTAGAGGATGCTGAGGTCCACATTTTCCTGTACGAGAAAAGGATTTACCGGTAGGTAACCAAAATCATATTTTTTTGTTTTAATGGGAAGAAATTCCCTGTACTACATTAGCCTGTAGATGGTGCTATATGCTTTGCAATCCGTAAGAAACATTTTTCCTGCAGCTCCTGGAGCATCACCCAAAGACTGCACGTAGAAAAACTTTTAACATTAACATTTTAAAAAAGCATTATTTTCTAATGAAGTTGAACTTACAAAATGGAAATACTAATAGCAAAGTTTGCAACCAAATAGAAAATAAAAAATGAGGTGTAAGTGCTCTCAGCAGACATACCCTCAACCTTCTGGCCCATTCAGGAGAAAACTGGCCCAATCGAGACAGAAGGACAGAACCTTCAAAGCAGGACTGCCTTGTCTAAATTGGAACAGTTGGGAGGTATGCGATTCTTATGGGCCCTACACACTGGCAGATCCGCCGCCGAGCTGCCCAAAGACGGATACGGGCGACCCGTCGGCGGGGGAGCAGTGACGGGGGGAGTGAAGTTTCTTCACTCCCCCCCATCACCAGGCTCTATAGCAGTGCAGGCAAATATGGACAAGATCGTCCATATTGGCCTGCATGCACAGGCGACGGGGCACCAGCGATGAACGTGCGCGGGGCCGCGCATCGTTCATCGCTGGTGCCTCCACACTGAAAGATATGAACGGTATCTCGTTCATTAATGAACGAGATCGTTCATATCTTTCAGTATTATCGCCCAGAGTGTAGGGCCCATTAGAGAGTTGATATGTTGTATTGTCATAAATATTCAGTTGACAAACAAAATGGCTACATGTCCATGTTAGCTGTCAAAAGGTGACATCATTGGAGATTTACAAAGTTTGAATAAATCTAAAGGGACAATCAGGCATTTGCAAACTATATTAGCATACACATTTTGATGACCAGTTGATAAGTGTTTTAATATACTCCATAACCTGACCATTGTTCATATGTCTGTGTAATCATACCCAGCTGAGATTTCAGAGTAACTGGTGAAATCAGAATGAAAACAACCATTTAAATCCCCAGCCTCTAGAAATTCCAAATCCAGTTTTTTTTTTCTAATGCTGTGTAAGGGCCTAATTCAGACCTGATCGCAGGTGGGGCAGATATAACATGAGCAGTGCAGGTGGGGCAGATGTAACATGTGCAGAGAGAGTTAGATTTGGGTGTGGTGGGTTCAAACTGAAATCTAAATTGCAGTGTAAAAATAAAGCAGCCAGAATTTACCCTGCACAGAAACAATATAACCCACCCAAATCTAACTCTCTCTGCACGTTATATCTGCCCCACCTGCACTGCACATGGTTGTGCCCATTAGAGAAAGATTTTGCTGCTGCGATCAGGTCTGAATTAGGCCCTAAGTCTTGTATGGCTTTAACACTAGGTAAAAACGGGATGATTTTGCAAAGTGATCAGTCCCTTTACGGTTAGCTAAGCACCTGTAATTATTTATATGGAGGAATCTGGGGGTCATTCAGATCTGATCACTGCTGGGCGTATTCGCACAGCGGGTGTTCAGGTCATAACAGCGCATGCGTATGCACCGCAATGCGCACACGTATCGGACAACAACAACTGGCATCCCAGCGACGGGATGGTGCGAAAAATCCGATTGCACGGGCATTCGCAAGTGACTGACAAGAAGAGGCTATTTGTGGGTGGCAATTGAGCGTTTACTGGAAGTGTCCAGAAAAACGCAGGCATTTCCAAGCGTTTTCAGGGAGGGTGTCTGACGTCAGCTCCGGCCCCGATCAGCCCTTTATCAGCCCATTATTATCGCACTGGAGGTGTAAGTCCTGGGTTGCGCACAGACTGCACAAAGTGGATTTTTGCAGCTCAGCTACACATGCAATCGCACACTTGCAAGGCGAAAATATACTCCCCCTGTAGGCGGCGACTATCTGATTGCAGGAAAGCAAAAAAAACGCAGCCCAGCGATCAGATATGAATTAGTCCCTCTATTTTGAATGTAGCTAACCTTTCTGTCAGTTCCGCTGGTGATGATTTGGAACTCCTCAGCGTGGTAGCAGACACAGCGAAACAGGGTGTTAGACAAGATCATTTGTTTTCGTACAAACCGCCTGGAAAGAGAGAAGAGTCGCAGTTATAAACGGAAACAAGACTGATTGAGTTAAGCATTTCACTGCACACTATTAACTATTCATTTCCCATCATTCCTGTACAGCAGTTCAGGGCAAAATATGGAAATAACTAATTTCTTTCTACTACTTTGTATATCTGTATTTGCTAATTGAGATTTCAACCTCTTTCAATATCCCATCTTTAGAAGTTAACCATCAGGCGCACCATCGAAACTTGCACTTGCCCCTTGGCCTCTCTATCAAAGTATGGCCTCCAATGCAAGTGATTAAGTGTCTGAGCTTGCAACTATTTATGCGACTCGTCCGCTACACTCCCACAGCACACCACCCCTCAGATAGTGCATCTGAATTTCCAGTAAATTTTTTGGATTTTGTCTCAATCGCTACTGTGACTCAGTGTGCACACTGTGGTACGCATGCGCTGTGCGACTTTTTATCTAAAAGAAGGGGCGGCTATTTAAAAATGTGACGTGAGCCAATCACGGCTCACGGGCCACCAGCCAATGTGAAGCTGCCAAGTGGCAGCTTCTCATTGGTTGGCGGCTCACGAATCGTGATTTGTGCGTGTCACGCTCGGGGTAAGTTGGGGTTCAGACAACCGAGTTTTGGCTGGCGGGACAGCTACCTGTGAGGAGAGTAAACGAGGTGGCTGAATGTAATTCCTCCTCATGGGGTGGAAGCCAAACTAAGTGTTAACGTTGGCCGGAGGGCGTAAAGAGAAGGAGGACTTCGTAGGAAGATAACTGTAGTTTTAATGAATAATCAGGCTGTACACGAATATTGGAGAAATAGAAGAAACTGGAAGAATTAGAGTCTATGGTTAAATGACTTGAAGTGTGAAGCTGAAGAACTCCGGTAAAGAAGAACTGAAGACTGTGTTTTATGATTAAAAGACGAGGCTGAAGTACTTGGACTTTGAAGAAATAAAGACTGTGGTTTGTGATTGAAAGACGAGGCTGAAGAACTTGGACTTTGAAGACATGAAGACGTCTGCGGGAACCGCCGTTAGCACCTGGAGCTCCTCTACGACCTGGGACCCCGTGAGCGCTTCCACGAGCGGCAACGGACTTAGACAGCAGGACTGCAGCAGCGTTTAGGTAACCGATGGATGAGAGCAACCAGGACTAGGGAACCAGAAGTAACCTGGGAGCACAGAGCTGGAGAACCTTTCACAAGGAGGTATCTTGAAGCACTGGCACTCTCCCTCTGAGCCAGCCCCCTTTTGTAAGGGGAGAACACGCAGGATTGGCTGGACACAGATTGGGAACTTCATTGGTAATACTCTAGTCTCCAACATGGCTGCCCCCAGCACAGGAGACATACTTAGCTGTTAGCACACAGCTTTAGCCAGTTTCTGTCTCTGACACACTATACTGTGTCACCACTAGAGGACCTTACCGCAGCGGTCCACGCCGCAGCGCCCGGCTCTCCAGACCCTCGGCCCCCGCCCTTGGCAGCCGCACATTCGTCCAGGAGGACCCGCAGCCAGCAACTCACGCCGCAGCAGCGCCAACCAGCGGGACGGTAACCCGTGGGAGCACCCGCCATAGGTAAGGCTCCGGAGCCTGACGGTGTGCAGTCGGCTCCAGTTTCAAAGTGCGGCTGGGCAGCCCTTTCTTTTAAATAGCAGCTGGTCTGCGAGTCCTGTCTAGCGCCCACTGCCAGCTTTACTACGCTGCAGCCATGACCCGATGCTCCAGGACGCAGGGGGTGAGATGGGGGGAGGGGGGTCGTGAAAGAAGCAGGGGGTGAGATGGAGTGGGAGGAGCAGGGGGTGAGATGGGGGGAGGGGGTTTGTAAAGAAACAGGGGGTGAGATGGAGTGGGAGGAGCAGGGGGTGAGATGGGGGGTGAGAGAAGCAGGTGGTGAGATGAGCAGACGGTGCGATGGAGTGAGAGGAGAAGGGGCGAAAGAAGCAGGGGGTGAGATGGGGGAGTGAGAGGAGCATGGGGTGAGATGGGGGAGTGAGTGAGAGGTGCAGGGGGTGAGATGGGAGAATGAGAGGTGCAGGGGGTGAGATGGAGGAGTGAGGCACAGAGAGTAAGAGGTATATGGGGTGAGATGGGGAGGGAGTGAGAGGTGCAGGGGGTGAGATGGGGGAGTGAGAGTTGCAGGGGGTGAGATGGGGTGGGA
This sequence comes from Pseudophryne corroboree, assembly GCF_028390025.1. Classification (NCBI taxonomy): domain Eukaryota; kingdom Metazoa; phylum Chordata; class Amphibia; order Anura; family Myobatrachidae; genus Pseudophryne; species Pseudophryne corroboree. The sequence goes on from NC_086446.1 coordinate 508,940,079, forward strand.
GTGAGAGGAGCAGGGGGTGAGATGGTGGAGTGAGAGGAACAGGGGGTGAGATGGGGGAGTGGGAGGGGGCGAAAAGATGGGGAGGGGGTGAAAGAAGCAGGGGGTGAGATGGGGGAGTGAGAGGAGCAGGGGGTGAGATGGGGGAGTGAGAGGTGCAGGGGGTGAGATGGGAGAGTGAGAGGTGCAGGGGGTGAGATGGGGGAGTGAGGCACAGAGATGGGAGAGTGAGAGGTGTAGGGGGTGAGATGGGGAGGGAGTGAGAGGTGCAGGGGGTGAGATGGGGGAGTGAGAGGTGCAGGAGGTGATATGGAGAGGGAGGGAGTGAGAGGAGCAGGGGGTGAGATAGGGGAGTGAGAGGAACAGGGGGTGAGACGGGGGAGTGAGAGGCGCCAGGGTGAGATGGGGGAGTGAGGCACAGGGTGTGAGAGGTGTCGGGGGTAAGTAAAGGAGAGAAAGAGTCAGATGATCAGACACAAAGGAGAGCATATACGGAGTAAGGGATACCTAGGATGAAGATATAGACACATGAGGAGAGTAACAGACAAAGGAAACAAGAAAGCAGAAGGGACACATAGAAGACATGAGAGGTGAGCAAAGGTTGTTCAACATGTACTGCTATATTGTGAATCGAATCTAAAATTAGGAGGAGGGGCACTGCTTTGGGCATTGTGCGTGTAAGTGGTTCTGCTATTGTGGGCATTGTGTGTGTAAAGGGCACTAGTATGTGGGGCGGGCAATGTGAATAAGATTGTGCTTCTGTGAGGCATTATTTTGAATTGGGGGTACTTTTGTGTGGCCATGTCCCTTCCTTGTGAGGCCACACCCCTTTTTGCGGTGTGGGAGTGGTTGTGGAGGAGATGAGTTCCCCCACCTCTCCAGGACCACTTTAAGCCCTGGACATTACAATAACCCCTGGCGACACAATTACCCACGGTAAATGACCGCAGGTAATTGGATACACCCTTTAGACACATGCGCAGTTGAAACACATTGACCATGAGTATCACCCCTACGTATGACTCAGAATCAGGCCCTATGTGCAGACAGCCTTAAAATATGTATTTCTTAAAACAAAGAATGCGTCTAAAGAATGCTGTTTAGTCATGGTAAAGTGTTGGGCGTGATGCTGTAAGTGTAGTCAGTAAGCCCGCAGTTCATATCACTGCACTAGTTTTGTGCTCACACTTTAGGAGGATGCACTTTAGGATTTCTGCTCACACTTTAGGAGGATGCAAGCAGGAATCCTCTAGTTGGGAGTTTACAGCACGGCTAATTGAATAGCTCCGGGCACTCATTCCCGGCACTATTCAATAGCGCATTTAATTGAATTCCCCCTTTTGTCTGTTAGATGTTGCAGACTAATAAATGTTGGAGAGCCCTATGTTCACTGATGTGTTACAGTGACAGATGGGTAATGTCTATAAAATACTGACACAATATCCCATATGATGCAGGTTCCGTCAGTGCTAGAAGTTACACATTCTTGGTCGTTGCCTTTCACTTTGATACAAGACACTGATGACTTGTGCTCCTTCATGGACTCCACAAGTCGCTGACTTTCTTTTCCGATTTCCCACACTCTGACCTGAATCAGAAAACATTTTCTTTATCTACTTTGTTGGGCTCATTATTGTGCAAAGTATGAAAAATACAAAACTCTTAAGTTATTACAAACCTGCCCTTCTCCTCCTCCGCTCACAACCCTCTTACAATTGTTAGTTGTCGCAATGGCTGTAACACCCATGCTGTGCGCATTTTCAATCTGGTACATCAGTCGGCCACTTTCAGGTGTGAATGCTCGAATTTTGCCATCATTCCAAGCTGATGAAACAATTATAGTCATAGTGTTGTACCCAATTGCAATGTATGAAAGTAGACAGATTTTATGCTTTGCGACCTCCCCATGCAGGCTAAAATAGAATGTAAGTTCTCAGTACTTATACCTCCTTAGGGCAGTGCCAGGTTAAAGGACTCTGGCAGTTGGGAGGAAAGAGAGCTGGTCAGTGCTGCTGGGCCGAACCTGTCCTAGCTGTGGAAACAGTCAGGATAGAGGGGTTCGGTATGATTTACCTCCCTTCGGGATGCCGAATGTCAGCATCCCAACATCGGCATCCCGAGCGGTAGAATGCCGGCAGGGGGGAGAACGCAACGAAGCTCCTTGCAGGCTCGCTGCACTCGCCATGCTACGAGCTCAGTGGTGAGTAACGCTCGCCACAGGTTCTATTCTTCCTCTATAGGTGTCGTGGACACTCGTAGAGGAGGAATCATCACTTACCACGCTGATATACCGGTGGCGGTATGGTGCCCCTGTCAGGATCACGGCGTCGGTATTGTGACAGATGGGATCCTGACGAGAGGTAAATCATACTGAACCCGGTATGTAGTTAGCATACCGGGTTCGGTATGATTTACCTCTTGTCGGGATGCCGAATGTCAGTATCCTGAGTGGTAGAATGCCGGCAGGGGAGCAAGCGCAATAAAGTCCCTTGCCTGTTTGCTGCGCTCTCCATGCTGTGGGATCGATGTCGTGCTCACCACGGCTTCTATTCTCCCTCTATGGGTATTGTGACAGCCGGGATCCCAACGAGCGGTATGCTAACCGCATACAGCATAGGGTTGTATGGTGAGCAAGTTTCTCAATACTTAGCAGTTTTCACAGTTTAAATGCTAAACTGGAATTTAACTCTTACATCCCTCTCTCTCTGTAGGGCTGAAGATCCTCTTCCGACAATAATGAGCTGCATTCTGAGATTGGCATACCATTGTACATGAGGGCAGATGTGCCTAGCTCAGTGGTTCCCAAACTGTGTGCCGTGGCTCCCTGGGGTGCCTCGGGACACTTGCAGGGGTGCCTTGGATTGGTGGTCCAGGACCTATTCAAATTATTTATGGTCAATATAATAGGCAAAACTAGTGCTAGTAGCTGTCAGTCATAAAATATGGGGACAAACAGAAGCAAATCTTGTCCCTCACCATACATTTGAGCCTAAGGATGGCATATAAACACAATCTAGTTAATTTAATATTTCTTTCTAAATTTCTCAATAAGAAATTTTTGGCCTAGGGGTGCCGTGAAAGAAATTCTGCTACTCTAGGGTGCCGTGATTCAAAAAAGTTTGGAAACCACTGGCCTAGCTAGTAGATCTTGTTCAGAAGTGTACAGCGCATTTGTACAAAAGGAACATGCAGAGAAAACATGAAGTTGCTACTAATATAACAACAAAAAAAGTTCAACAGGACAAAACTAACAGAATAATAAAATAGCAAATTAAACACAATGTCCACCTTTACTTCTAAATGTAACAACAAGTGGCAGCTGGCATTTATGCTTAGTTTTGTCCCTGTGGAAGATAAGACACCCACAACATACACAAGTCATGCTTCTTACCTGACAGGATACTTTTGCCGTCTCTCATGAATTCGATGGCATTACATGTGATGTTGGGCACGGTAATGCGTAGCAGTTCCTTGTGGCTGGTTGTGTGCCAAACACGGATGTCATTTTTGGAACATGTAGCAAACAGTTCAGAAGTACCACTTAGAAAACAAAAACAAAACGTATTAATCTACCCAATTTAATTACATGGGTGGATGTGGACTAATGGGCTGTAAACCCTAGTAGCGACCCATTAGATTCAGCCAATATTTTAATGCAGCCTCCATAAATAAAAGATAACAACTGACAGGACCTAGAATTTATGAGGCACCATATAAAATACCTCCACCCCCACTCAAAGATATTTTGATTATACAGTATCTCACTGGGAAGCCAAATTATTTTATATATTTCACAGAGTAGGTAAACTCGCTTCTGGAAATTTCTATATTTTTTATATATTTTTTAAATAAATATTTTATTTTTAAAAAATGAAGTGGAGAGTATACTTAAAAGTTACATCCCATAAATTTAGCAAAACTGGCTACCCATGGCTCCTCTATACTACCGCCTTCCCACCAATAGTGTTGTCTCTCAGACCTATTATGGTAGGTGAGACATGGTTTTCAGTCCTCTCACCAACTAAAACATTTTCCCTTTGGCATGATGGGCCATGTCAAAGCCAAGTATAGGGGTAAAATTTCAAAGGCTTATGCGCCAGGGCAGTAGGGTGCTCCATCTTGTTACATGTATTTGATTTATGACTGGTGTCCTGTATTGCTGTTTATGCCGCAAGTGAATGACAATCCTATCCAAATGTAATAAAAGCTATGACCTTTATTCACCATACACACCTTCTGCTGTTTATTTTGGGCTACGGTAATTGGTGAGTGACATGATGGAGAGGAAGGGCATCAAACAGTAAAAGGTTTCTTTTATTTCCTCTACTTATAATGAAGGGATAACCTTTTAAATATGTGATACTCACTGCCAGATTAAGAGCCACATGGGCCTGGGGCTGGAAATGTTAAAGGGCCTATACTGAGGAGGGGTGGAGCTATGACCAATGCCGTGTGGGTGCATACACCCCTTACACTCAGTGCCAGATTAAGGTCCTCATGGGCCTGGAGCTGAAATTTATGAAGGGCCTATTGTGCGCTGTCACAGGGGGTGTTCCCAGTGATGTAGGGTGTGGTCTGAAAAAGTGGGTGTTGCCTTGTAACAAGGGGTGTAGCCTTACAGGGAATGCCATACTCACAAGCCATGCACTGCTCATCTAGGGGCAGATGTATTAAGCCTGGAGACACTGGCGTATCTATAATGGGTGTAGTGTGTGCGGTGCAAACGGGCCCCTAAGTCCAGAGCACTGCACCCATTTTCTAAATACTCACCCCTCCAGAGTCCCTCGCCGACGTCCGTGGCAGTGTTAAAACACTGTGAAAATGGCGTACAAAAATCACTGGGAAAATGGCAGAAGTGCCTTTTTCCCGGAGATCTGCGCATGCGCAGTAGAGTCTGAGCGCTCTAGTGCTCAGACTGTCAGTGTCTGCTGGCAGAGAGGAGGCCCAAATGGAGGAGGCTGCCTGGAGAAGTGATAAAGCAGTGATAAGTGAAAGGTGATAATGCACCAATCAATCATTACAGGTTGGAAACATGACAGGAGCTGATTGGCTGGTGCGTTATCACCTTGCACTTATCACTGCTTTATCACTTCTCCAGGCTTAATACATCTGCCCCCTACTCACCGATCATAAACTGAAGAAAGCTGGGGCATTACCTTCTGATTCAGGTCTGGCGAGGCGTCCTCCTCGTGACAAGGCTTGCTGGGCATCTGGACTGTGGTGTCCTTGTGGTTATGGAGGCTGGCCTAGCTAGGAGTCCCTGCAGTTGCCTTAGCTCAGCTTTACCGGTGACACTTTGTTGTGGGGTGTTAGTGTTAGCTGGGTGCACACTACATCCCTGTCCCGATGACGCGACCAACAGGACAAGATGTTAGGCAGCCATACACTCTGAACAATATAGTGTGCAATCACACGCTATATCTTTTATGGTTGCATTCGGCTGTATGCTGTCAGACGCCGGGTTGTCCCATCTGCCATGCAGCACAGGACGTGCGTTAGTGCGTACACATTAGATGATAAGTACGTTATGTTGCTCTGATATCAGACGACATATTGTCTAATGTGTACCCAGCCTTAAGCACCGTACACACACGGGGAGATGTGTGCTGAGCGATCTAGCACAGACCGCTCATCACACATCTCTCCCCCCGCTCAGCACATAGCGCGATGTGGCCGAGTGAGGGGGGGAAGACGGGGGGATGCTCACTTCACCCAGCGGTGAAATGAGCGATGTGCTAGATTTGGCATGTATGCATGCCAAATCTAGAGTCAGCAATAGCGACGCATGGGGCCGCGCATCGCTATCACTATGGGCATACATACGGAGAGATCCGTGCTTAATTTCTAAGCAATCTAGTTAGATTGCTTAGAATTTAAGCACGGATCTCCCCCTGTGTACCCCCCTTTAGAGTAGTAGGATTAATCATTTGTGTAACTATTGTAAGGACAGTGCAGCATGTACAGTACTCTGTGCTGCTTGGCAGTGGCTAACCGAATACAATAAATAATAAACAAATAGATGCACAAAGTGTTCATTGCAATCAGAAAAACAAGAAAGTTTCCGGTGTAGAGCACATATTGATGGTGCCAGTCCCTTTGTGAAGTAACTTTCTAGAAATAAAAAAAAAGATTTTACTCACCGGTAAATCTATTTCTCGTAGTCCGTAGTGGATGCTGGGAACTCCGTAAGGACCATGGGGAATAGACGGGCTCTGCAGGAGACTGGGCACTCTAAAAGAAAGATTAGGTACTATCTGGTGTGCACTGGCTCCTCCCACTATGACCCTCCTCCAGACCTCAGTTAGGATACTGTGCCCGGAAGAGCTGACACAATAAGGAAGGATTTTGAATCCCGGGTAAGACTCATACCAGCCACACCAATCACACTGTATAACTTGTGATACTATACCCAGTTAACAGTATGAAATATAACTGAGCCTCTCAACAGATGGCTCAACAATAACCCTTAGTTAGGCAATAACTACATACAAGTATTGCAGACAATCCGCACTTGGGATGGGCGCCCAGCATCCACTACGGACTACGAGAAAAAGATTTACCGGTGAGTAAAATCTTATTTTCTCTGACGTCCTAGTGGATGCTGGGAACTCCGTAAGGACCATGGGGATTATACCAAAGCTCCCAAACGGGCGGGAGAGTGCGGATGACTCTGCAGCACCGAATGAGAGAACTCAAGGCCCTCCTCAGCCAGGGTATCAAATTTGTAGAATTTAGCAAACGTGTTTGCCCCTGACCAAGTTGCAGCTCGGCAAAGTTGTAAAGCCGAGACCCCTCGGGCAGCCGCCCAAGATGAGCCCACTTTCCTCGTGGAATGGGCTTTTACTGATTTAGGATGCGGCAATCCAGCCGCAGAATGCTCCAGCTGAATTGTGCTACAAATTCAGCGAGCAATAGTCTGCTTATAAGCAGGAGCACCTATTTTGTTGGGTGCCTACAGGATAAAAAGCGAGTCAGTTTTCCTGACTCCAGCCATCCTGGAAATATAAATTTTTAAGGCCCTGACTGCGTCCAGTAACTTGGAATCTTCCAAGTCCCTAGTAGCCGCAGGCACTACAATAGGTTGGTTCAAGTGAAAAGCTGATACCACCTTAGGGAGAAACTGGGGACGAGTCCTCAATTCTGCCCTATCCATATGGAAAATCAGATAAGGGCTTTTACATGACAAAGCCGCCAATTCTGACATACGCCTGGCCGAAGCCAAGGCCAATAACATGACCACTTTCCACGTGAGATATTTCAAATCCACAGTTTTAAGTGGCTCAAACCAATGTGATTTTAGGAAACTCAACACCACGTTGAGATCCCAAGGTGCCACAGGAGGCACAAAAGGGGGCTGAATATGTAGCACTCCCTTTACAAATGTCTGAACTCCAGGCAGTGAAGCCAGTTCTTTCTGGAAGAAAATCGACAGAGCCGAAATCTGGACCTTAATGGAACCCAAGTTTAGGCCCATAGTCACTCCTGACTGTAGGAAGTGCAGAAAACGACCCAGCTGAAATTCCTCTGTTGGGGCCTTCCTGGCCTCACACCACGCAACATATTTTCGCCAAATACGGTGATAATGGTTTGCGGTTACTTCTTTCCTGGCTTTTATCAGCGTAGGAATGACTTCCTCCGGAATGCCCTTTTCCTTTAGGATCCGGAATTCAACCGCCATGCCGTCAAACGCAGCCGCGGTAAGTCTTGGAACAGACAGGGCCCCTGCTGTAGCAGATCCTGTCTGAGCGGTAGAGGCCATGGGTCCTCTGATATCATTTCTTGAAGTTCTGGGTACCAAGCTCTTCTTGGCCCATCCGGAACCACGAGTATCGTTCTTACTCCTCGTTTTCTTATTATTCTCAGTACCTTTGGTATGAGAGGCAGAGGAGGGAATACATAAACCGACTGGTACACCCACGGTGTCACTAGAGCGTCCACAGCTATTGCCTGAGGGTCCCTTGACCTGGCGCAATATCTAGTTTTTTGTTTAGGCGGGACGCCATCATGTCCACCTGTGGCCTTTCCCAATGGTTTACCAACAGTTGGAAGACTTCTGGATGAAGTCCCCACTCTCCCGGGTGTAGGTCGTGTCTGCTGAGGAAGTCTGCTTCCCAGTTGTCCACTCCCGGAATGAACACTGCTGACAGTGCTAAGACGTGATTTTCCGCCCATCGGAGAATCCTTGTGGCTTCTGCCATCGCCATCCTGCTTCTTGTGCCGCCCTGTCTGTTTACATGGGCGACTGCCGTGATGTTGTCTGATTGGATCAGTACCGGCTGGTTTTGAAGCAGAGGCCTTGCCAGACTTAGGGCATTGTAAATGGCCCTCAGTTCCAGAATATTTATGTGTAGGGATGACTCCTGACTTGACCAAAGTCCTTGGAAATTTCTTCCCTGTGTGACTGCCCCCCAGCCTCGAAGGCTGGCATCCGTGGTTACCAGGACCCAGTCCTGTATGCCGAATCTGCGGCCCTCTTGAAGATGAGCACTCTGCAGCCACCACAGTAGAGATACCCTGGTCCTTGGAGACAGGGTTATCAGCCGATGCATCTGAAGATGCGATCCCGACCACTTGTCCAAGAGGTCCCACTGAAAAGTTCTTGCATGGAACCTGCCGAATGGAATTTTGCTTCGTAAGAAGCTACCATTTTTCCCAGGACTCGTGTGCAGTGATGCACCGATACCTGTTTTGGTTTCAGGAGGTCTCTGACTAGAGATGACAGCTCCTTGGCTTTCTCCTGCGGGAGAAACACTTTTTTCTGTTCCGTGTCCAGAACCATCCCCAGGAACAGTAGGCGTGTGGTAGGAACCAGCTGTGACTTTGGAATGTATAGAATCCATCCGTGCTGTTGTAGCACTTCCCGAGATAGTGCTACTCCGACCAACAACTGCTCCTTGGACCTCGCCTTTATAAGGAGATCGTCCAAGTACGGGACAATTAAAACTCCCTTTTTTCGAAGGAGTATCCTCATTTCTACCATCACCTTGGTAAAGACCCTCGGTGCCGTGGACAGTCCCAAACGGCAGTGTTTGGAATTGGTAATGGCAATCCTGTACCACAAATCTGAGGTACTCCTGGTGAGGATGGTAAATGGGGACATGTAGGTAAGCATCCTTGATGTCCAGGGATACCATGTAATCCCCCTCCTCCAGGCTTGCAATAACCGCCCTGAGCGATTCCATCTTGAACTTGAATTTTTTTATGTATGTGTTCAAGGATTTCAAATTTAAAATGGGTCTCACCGAACCGTCCGGTTTCGGTACCACAAACAGTGGAATAGTAACCCCGTCCTTGTTGAAGTAGGGGCACCTTGACTATCACCTGCTGGGAATACAGCTTGTGAATTGCCTCTAGCACAGCCTCCCTGCCTGAGGGAGTTGTCGGCAAGGCAGATTTGAGGAAACGGCGGGGGGGAGACGCCTCGAATTCCAGCTTGTACCCCTGAGATACTACGTGAAGGATCCAGGGATCCACCTGTGAGCGAGCCCACTGATCGCTGAAATTTTTGAGGCGGCCCCCCACCGTACCTGGCTACGCCTGTGGAGCCCCCGCGTCATGCGGTGGACTCAGAGGAAGCGGGGGAAGAATTTTGATTCTGGGAACTGGCTGACTGGTGCAGCTTTTTCCCTCTTCCCTCGTCTCTGTGCAGAAAGGAAGCGCCTTTGACCCGCTTGCTTTTCTGAAGCCGAAAGGACTGTACCTGATAATACAGTGCTTTCTTAGGCTGTGAGGAAACCTGAGGTAAAACATTTTCTTCCCAGCTGTTGCTGTGGATACGAGGTCCCAGAGACCATCCCCAAACAATTCCTCACCCTTATAAGGCTCTGTGCCTTTTAAAGTCAGCATCACCTGTCCAGTGTCGGGTCTCTAATACCCTCCTGACAGAATGGACATTGCATTAATTCTGGATGCCAGCCGGCAAAATATCCCTCTGTGCATCCCTCATATATAAGACGACGTCTTTAATATGCTCTTATGTTCGCAAAATAGTATCCCTGTTTGACAGGGTCACAGACCACGCTGCAGCAGCACTATCTGCAGGTCTCAGTCTAGTACCTGAGTGTGTAAATACAGACTTCAGGATAGCCTCCTGCTTTTTATCAGCAGGTACCTTCGAAGTGGCCGTATCCTAAGACGGCAGTGCCACCTTTTTTGACAAACGTGTGAGCGCCTTATCCACCCTAGGGGATATCTCCCAGCGTAACTTATCCTCTGGCGGGAAAGGGTACGCCATCAGTAACTTTTTAGAAATTACCAGTTTCTTATCGGGGGAACCCACGCTTTTTCACACTTCATTCACTCATTTGATGGGGGAACAAAACACTGCCTGCTATTTCTCCCCAAACATAAAACCCTTTTTTAGTGGTACTTGGGTTAATGTCAGAAATGTGTAACGGAGCCCGTCTATTCCCCATGGTCCTTACGGAGTTCCCAGCATCCACTAGGACGTCAGAGAAATATTTATTATTTTACTGGTTATTTTAGTGGTAGGTCAGGACATATTGGGGCTGAAATGCCGGAGGATGGGATACCAGCGGTCAAAATACCAACCATGGCACCCCAATTGTTGAGGTGCATACACACTGGCCGATTCGCTCCAGGAGCGACATCGCATGGTGTTTCCTCTCCCGGTCTGCCGACAGTATGCATTGTCACTGTGCGATATCGTTAGCAGTATCTCACAGTGACATCGTGCCGCGAACATGCAGCATCTGACGATATCATCAGATTGAGCTTCATGCACAGCCGACGGAGGGGGGCGTTAACAACCCTCTAATCCTCCCTTCCCTTCCCGCAGCCTGAACCTAACCCTCCCCCTAGCAATAATCCTCCCAGGGGTGCCTAACCCTGACCCACTCTCTCTGCTGCCTAAACCTAACCCCCACCTTCCCGCAGCCTAACCCTAACCCTCCCCCAGCAGCCTGAACCTAAAATACCCCTCCAACGCAGTTTACCCCTCCGGCGGCCCGGCAGTCCGTCGATTGGGATCCCAGCTGTTGGGATGCTGGCGTCGGCATTGTGATCCTATTTAGGATGCTGGCACTCTCATTCTGATCCGTGTTGGGATTCCGGCGTCTGTATTTTGACAGCCAGGATCCTCTCAGGACAGCACACTGCTGCCTGTTTCCATCGGAGTGCATACTATCCTAAGGACATGGAACACAAATCACTAGAGCAGCACTATTGACAAAGTCAGCTCTGCATGGGGAGCCAGGCACTTACCATTAAGCCAATTAAGGATGCTCCTGTGGTGGAGGTGCTGCTCCCATCCCCACACTGCTCCTGCTGTCCGATGGAACTCTGTGAGCCAGTACCTGAGCAGAGCCTCCTGCTTTGTCACCAGGTCCTTCAGCTGCTGCTGGTAAGCCCCCACCTCCTTTCATATCATCCCGTGGTGTGCCTTCCGACCCTCTGCCATCCCCCAGCTTCTTGCCCTTCTGCTGCTCATCATCTGGTAAGCAGCACAGATCCCATTTGACCTCTTTCAGGGTCAACTCTAGCTGCTAGCCCGCCAAGCAAAATGCGAGAGCCGCGGAGCTGCTGGGCTAATTAGTCAGCTCTCCCCTGGTGGCCGGCGGACGGGCGGGCGCTGGACGCCATGGGCGGGTGTGATGACGCTATATAAATGAAGGTAAAAAAAAATCCTAAACGACAGGGGAGAGGGGGCGGGCAAGCGCCTTTGGATAACCCCCCCCCCTCCTCGCCTGAACCCGCCTATGCCGTGACATCATGCGGGGCAGAGGAGGCGCCAAGCCACAGCGTGCATATGCGGTGCAGGGAGGGCTGGGAAAGCCTTCCACTGCGCCGCCATCATTGCCAAAATATCTATGCCAGCAGCGGCATTTGCACAGAGGCAGAGAGGGGGGAGAGTAGAGGTTGTCTTGGGTGTGAAGCCGGAGGGGGGCCTGAGCGCTGCAGTAGAAGGAATTTCTTTATCCTGTCTACTGAGGCAAAGAGATCTGCAAGTGCAGTGGGCCTATTTTGGAGTGTGGGCCTGGAGCTGCAGCTCCATTAGCCCCATTGTTAATCCGGCCCTGCTTACACGATCATCCTCATTGTCTCCCTAAATACATAAAATACAAAAATTGCATAATTTTATGAGAAAACTAGAAATACAAGTTTAATACTTATGATGATGGGCCTGTTTTTATGTAAGGCCTGGAGCTGTAGCTCCATCCACCCCATTGTTAATCTGGCCCTGGCTATACTTTTGTGTTCATACTGTATTGTAATATGTTCTCTTAGCTGATTCCATCTAATCTCTCATTGTCCTCTGCTGCGGGGGCGTAAATTCATCCCAGCCGCCTGGCGGCAAGTTGGAGTTTGGCGCGCCCCTTCTTAAAAAAAATGGAAAACAGCGTTCATTGGCAGGTCCCATCTCACAGCCCAGCATCGGCGGGTGCAACGCCACTTGCTGCAGCGCAAGCTGAGCAGTACCAGGCAGTGGCTATTCTATCCCCTGTTGCAGGTGTTAGCAGGGCTCCTGGGACAGAGCAGATTTGCTCTGCAGCAGCAGGTGCACCACAGAGCTCTGTTGGAAGAACAGTGGTCACACTTGGATCCTGCTGTGAACCACAGGTGCTGCTGTACATGCAGATGCCCCTTCAGGACTTGGAGCCCGGAGGCAGGTGACTCCATTTCCTCTGGGAGTTACGCCCCTGCTCTGCTGCTTACTATTATTTATTTTAAAACTTTAAGTTATTTTTAAAAAATTGCCATCTTTATAATGTTGTTTAAGGAAGCAATTCTTGTCTACCATGCTATCCTATGGGTTAGTGCCAAAGCCTAAGACATAGTTACAGGCTGTCAGTCTTTTAGGCAACACAAATACTTTGTAAAGATTTCTATAATCACACAATTAGGTATGGTTCGGCCAGTGAGATCACTGAAGTATGACTGACAATGCTTTACATTTTTTGCGTTTGTCTCCTTTGTCATCACTCTTAGGACCAGATGTACTAAGCGTTGAAAAGTGGAGTGAAAGAGTGACAGCCAATCAGCTCCTAACTGCCATGGAACAGGTTGTGTTTGAAAAATGACAATTAGGTGCTGGTTGGTTGGTAGTTTATCACTTTATCACTTTTCAATGCTTGAACATCTGGCCTTTAGTAATATTTCATTTTCGCTGCTTGTAATGGATGAGATGAATGGATAGTTTCTAGTGCACTTTGCTTATCAACTAAGCTTAATTTAAAAAAATGTACAAAACTCTGGGGGTAATTCAGACCTGATCGTAGCAGCAAATTTGTTAGCAGTTGGGCAAAACCATGGGGGTCATTCTGACCCGTTCGCATGTTTGTCGCTGCGGTGCGAATGGTCTGGAATGCGCAAGCGTGGCGGGCACACTGCGCACGCGCGTCGTTGCCCGGCGACAGAGGTCGCCGGCTTACGTCGCATCCTGCGAGGAAAGCGGTCTCAGAGCCGACCGCAAGAAGACTGACAGAAAGAAGGCGTTCCTGGGCGGATTCGGACCGCTGGCTGACGTTTTCGGGGAGTGGAGAAGAAAACGCAGGCTTGTCCAGGAGAACGGAGGGCGGATGTCTGACGTCAAAGCCGGCTCCAGCATTGCAGAGATTGTCACACAGGGTAAGTATGTCCAGGGCTAGTCATGTTCTGCTTGAAAATGTTTTAGCTTAGCAGGGCTAAAATGCACTCCCCCATAGGCGTGAACTAGTTGATCGCAGCAGCAGCAAAAAGTTGCTGGCTGCGATCAACTCGGAATGACTCCCCATGTGCACTGCAGGTGTGGCAGATATAACATTTGCAGGGAGAGTTAGATTTGGGTAGGTTATTTTGTTTCTGTGCAGGGTAAATACTGCCTGCTTTATTTTTACACTGCAATTTAGATTTCAGTGTGAACACCCCTCACCCAAATCTAACTCTCTCTGCACATGTTATATCTGCTCCCCCCTGCAGTGAACATGGTTTTACCCAACTGATAACAAATTTGCTGCTACGATCAACTCTGAATTAGGCCTATGGACTGTTTATTTACAAAATATAGTATAAACACGTAAATAAAAGAGAATCAGTGACATACAAGGGGAAGACAATGTCGTTTATGGCCTCGCTATGGCAAGTGGCAATGATTTCATCTTTAAATTCTGGAAAATTAAAACGATAGATCTGTGCATGTCCAGTGCCCACAAAAAATTGGTGACCCTGCCCTCTGAGTGTGATGGAGGTGACAGGTCCTTGCAGCTTCACGCTCCTAAAGGATAAAGAAGACACACAGCTATAAACTGGAACTAGTGAAAAAATATATCTACTTTTAAATTAGGTGCAACCAAATATTATAATATTTCAATGTTACAAATATTTATTGCATTGTAACGATTTCACTCTTCTCCGCTGCATATTGCCTTTCATGTTTTCCACCAACAAGTGACTCATTTATTAGCTTGACTGTTTCGTCTTGCAGCAATTGATGGCTTTCACTTTCTTCTGTGTTCTTTGGCAACACGTTATATCATGCAGACAGATTAACTCTGAATATAATACTCAGCTTCCAGTTGGATATTAATTTTGGATTAACACTCCGCTTCCATTTGGATACAGTATCATTACATATAAAGGAGAGAGCAAAGCAGGTCCATGTTTTAGTTCAATTCAAAGGAAGTAATTAACTCTGTATTATGATGTAACAGCTGCAGTGAGACATGAACACGCTAATGCTGTACATTAGTTATCTGACAGTGGAACATTCCCTGCATAATATACTTATTTTAAAAAAGTAATACAACAGCTTCCCCAATACCCAACAAAAATCATTATTAAAAAATACATATAAATGGAGGGGTGGTCTTCAGGTTGCGCGCCACCGTGCCAGCAAGGGGCTCATTTGCACTCGCCCAGCTGTCGGTATGCCGGCGGTCGGGATTCCGGCGCCGGTATGCTGGTTGCCGGGAGCCTGACCACCGGCATACCATACTACACCCAAATGGAGTCATTATTAAAGCACTGATTCTCATGGCATGTGAATCAACATTAACTTTTTAAGCTACTCAAAGTACCAGAAGGTGGGCACTCACTTTACAGCTTTGTAGTTTGGTCCTTTGCAAAGGGACAATTTTCCATCCCCTGAACCAATCAAAAATTCTCCGGTCTTCAGCATGGTCAGAGAGGTCACTCCCTGGTAATGGAGAAATGTACAGGATCGGTCGTCAGCATAACTGGAAATGGGTGAACACTTGAGAAATACCACTAGGTATCTTATTGTTAGGCTTGTGCACATAGGTAATTATGTTATCATCTCAGCACGCATGTTCTGGTGCAAGGTAACTGACCAGATATAAAACCAAACCAAACAGATAACATATATTACGTTAGCTTTATACACAATCAAGTAATTTAAGGTACTCTTTGTCTTAAGCTGGGTACACATCTATACAATTGTCAGGCCCTTCTTTAGATTTTGACCAATTCTTTCGTAAGAACTGGTCAAATTGAAGGATTATGTCTTAAAGGGCCCTACTCATTTGTCGATGCGCCGCCGAGGTGCCCGACGGCCGAAACGGCCGACGAGCGACCCGGCAGCGGGGGGGCAGTGACGGGGGGAGTGAAGTTTCTTCACTCCCCCCGTCACGCGGCTGCATTGAAGTGCAGGCAAATATGGACGAGATCGTCCATATTGGCCTGCATGCACAGCCGACGGGAGACCAGCGATGAACGAGCGCGGGGCCGCGCATCGTTCATTGCTGGAGTCTCCACACTGAAAGATATGAACGAGTTCTCGTTCATTTATGAACGAGATCGTTCATATCTTTCAGAAAATCGGCCAGTGTGTAGGGCCTATAACGTGCTGATTAATATTCATCCGATTCAACTGGGCCATATCGGACCTAATGTGCAGTGTGTACATACTTTTAGACATACAACGCAACATGGGTGGGAGAAAACACATCATGGGCAGGATGTAATGCAGTGCAAGACGGCCTGAGCTCCAAGATTGTGGCCGAACGCGTACGTTTTTTAATGCGCCAATCATTTTGCTATATGCATTCTGTAGAAAGTCTGTGTGCACAGTCCATGTGTTTCTCCATAGAGTTCAGCGATCCATATATGAGCATCAGTTTCCTCTCGATCTCCCGTAAGTCAAGATGGATTCTTATACTGTATTTCATCTAGATATGTGGCTGACCCTGCAATCTATCAGCATCAGTGTGACAGGGGCCTCACATCACTACTTTGTGTTGGTAATGGACCCTGCTCCCTTCGCTATCTAACTCTGCCTTGTCTACATTCTTCCTACCCTCCTCACATCATGACACTGCACCATCACATGCAGCCCTGTCATCGCTAACACAGTCACACAAGTGGACAGGTCAGACGTCCCTCACAAGGTCAGCACAGTCCTTTGCTATAATATGTGCTGCTATGAACAGATGATTTGCTTATTCTGTCCTTGCCTACTTCAACACTGGACAAGCAGCAGATGTGAATGACAGTAAGGCTGCTCATACCCTATATACAAATGAATACACCATAAAAACTGAGTACAGACTAGGCAACTAGTTATTTTGGATTATACTAATGATCTGGAGCATATTCTAATCTAGCCCTTATCGTACGGGACAAAAAAGCCATTTTAACACAATATAGGCTTCTCAGTATTGTTTTTGATAATACACGGGCATAGGTGGGACTCTACACATGGTTTGACACGTTCTCTAACATCACTCTTGAGTCTTTACAGATTATTTTACACTGTAACGGTACCCACTTGTGCTTCACACTTCCAGTGAGCACTTTTCTAGAGAGAATTACAACTGTTTGCTCATACTAAATCAGTGACTCATGACCCACTTACCTCAGAGAGGGTGATGGGTGAGCGTAATTGATCCTTTGTTGAAACCAACATGAGGATGTAGGAAATTGATAACCATTGTTTTAGCAGTAGCCAGAAAATATCCTCTAGAAATGGATTAGGGATTATCCTCCTTCCATGGCCCTCTCTGATACTAAATTATACTTTTTGTTTAGAATGGAGTAGATAGTATTACTCCTCAAGGAACAATACACCAAAAGGTGACATGAGAAAGTTCCCTAATATTGCATATCCGTAGTTGTTTACATACTGTATGAGTACCCGGTATAGACCTATAATTTCCTTTTGGAAATGGAATGACTTGTCTAATTGTTTGCTGCTTGATCAAGGTTGATCCATTGATGCTGCATTAATATAGTCTTTTTCACTGTCACTGTTTCTGTATTCTCTAATACCCCTTAAACATGTGTCCAACTGGGTTATTGAACAGTTTCAAGCCGTGTCACAACAGCTTGAAACTCTGTTCACACCGTAGACTGGTCCCAGGTTATTGTCAGGTCTTGACTTTGCTTGCGCTTGGAGATGACATCATCTCCAAGCGCCGATGATCCGGCTCTCTGCATTAGCGTGACCCGGGATGGATGACCTAGGTCACACCATTCACACCGCAGGCAACCCTGGTCGGTGCCATGTATGACCATGGTAACAAAGAGGGTCAGATTCCTGGGTAACACAACCCGGGTAGACCTTTACATATCAAACCTGGACCCAGATTGCCCCGGCAATAACCCACATTATAAATTTAATGTGAAAGGGGTATTACTTGACTCACTTACCAGTCATCAACAGCAAGTTCATGCCTTTTGCAGTAATAATTACTGAGCCATATAGCTCATCATCTTATTTTGCTGGGGGGGGATTTCTCTGATACCGTTCACAAATTATATGTGGTACAGATGTGTCCTCTTCCATCTTTGCTCCATGCGCTACAAGTCACGTTACACATAATGTGTGATTGCCGTGTGACTCAATAGCGCTGAGCATCTTTTTTTGCGTTTTTTTAATGCGTCCTAGACGCAAAGGAATGTAATAGGACGCACAAGCAGTTTCTGCTGATTACAATTATATGCTTGTGTGTCCTATTACATCACTTTGCACCTGACACATTTTCGTAGAAAATAAAATGCTAAAAAAGACACTCGGCGCTACCAAGTCCCACAGCGGCATTGCGCGACTTCAAGGGCTGTTTAGTGTGACTATAGCAAGGATACAAGAGGTCACATCTGTATATGTTAATGAATGCTGTATTCTTGTTTACTCTATGCATGTTGGTATGTACATATCTGTAATGTTTGTGTTTTTGATTTGTATATAAAGAAAAGTTTGAAAAAAGTCAAATGCAGCAAATCAGGAGAATAAATGCCAGTTAGTGACAATTTGGCAGCAAAAGATTCTGTAATACCTAAGAGGGACTCGATCTTCATAAGACTACAACCAATTCTAGAGCAATCAATGTATCTGTGACTTTCCTGACAGTATGTGTGCTAATGTGTATAAAAGTAGTCTTTTATCTCACCAGGTTGAATCTGTCCTTCTGCGGCCCACAGCTGTTCAGTAATTTATTCTTTGTGTTTATTTTCAGGATGTCTCCAGTGGAGGTACCGCAGTAAAAGCAGCTGTCATCTTCTGCCACCTGGTGCAGTAAAGTGGTTAGCAGATAGTAGAAAGTGGGTTATATAACAGAAAATGGATTAGGCAAAATAATTCCTACCGTCACCGGGATCCTAACCGGCACAATCCCGACAGGGGAGCGAGCGCAACGCAGCCCCTTGCGGGCTCGCTGCGCTCGCCACGCTGCGGGCACGGTGCCTTGCTACGCTCGGCACACTAATTTATTCTCCCTCTATGGGTGTCGTGGACACCCACAGAGGGAGAATATGTCGGGATTGTGCTGGTCGGGATCCCGGTGTCGGTATTCTGACCGCCGGGATTCCGTCCGGCGGGATCTTGAATGCATACCATCTGGGGCTCATTTACAAATGGGCAAAAAAATCCACTTCCAGCTAAAATGAGTCTTTGATAGTAATAGAGATTATTTTTATTTATTTTTTGCTTTATGATCTGCCAGATTTCTTAGGTGTAGAGGCCTATTTGGCTTGTACTGCTGGAACACTTGTTCTGTTATCAATAGCTCAGTTACACACCTGCCATAGGAGCGCTGAGATGAAGAAATAAAAAAGCATAGCGCCCCACAATCTTCCGTCACTTTAGATGAGAGATTGGGCACCCCTGGCCGCGCACAAACAATTGAATTCCCCCCTACTGTACATG
Organism: Pseudophryne corroboree; assembly: GCF_028390025.1. Taxonomy (NCBI): domain Eukaryota; kingdom Metazoa; phylum Chordata; class Amphibia; order Anura; family Myobatrachidae; genus Pseudophryne; species Pseudophryne corroboree. The sequence continues at coordinate 508,959,175 of NC_086446.1, forward strand.
AGATATGTAATTTACTTAGCACTTTTGTTTGAATTGCGCTCTGCATCAACTTTATTTTGAGATTTGTCTCCAACATACATTGAACACTTGTTTGGATGTATTTTCACTGTGGATTAGTGATTACCAATGTTAGATTCTGATTTTTTTAATCTTGACTTCTTGCTACAGTATTCTACTATGGATGTGTTTTAACAACTATTAAAAGCTAAGTCTTTGGGTAGTGTGAGTGTCCCAACTATGAGAGTACTTTTCTCTTCTCTTTCTACACTCTAAACATACACACCTACTCTCAGTGAATATACAGGAGGTTTGCAAAATGTACGGAGGTCCAGGTTGGACCCTGCATATCATGACACACACACACACACACACACACACACACACACACACTGCATGATAACACAAATCACGATGATGAGTGGGAAAAGGGGCTGTGATGATGCAAACAGTGGCATCATAATGTTTCTCCTAGAGGGTATGTCCAAAAAGTAGGTAAATATGAATATAAAACGTGTGTGTGTTCTATTGTATATTGTGAGTAGCATGCAGAGTGCTTTAGAGGTCACAGTAGTTTCACAAATGCCACTGACATACACTGTCTCTCTTCTTAGCATTATTTCTGTAGACAGACCTACCATATGGAACGTGACATGACTTACACAACATGTTACTTACAGCCAGGCAGGTAACCACTCTCTTCAGCTGCCCTGTCTGACACTCGGTGGGGTGTATTTTCCTGTTCGGCAGATCCACTTCCCACACACGCAGGGTCCCACTGTAACAGAGAGGTTTTACACTCCATTTCTATCTAATAGCCTAGACTACACTAGCTTTGAAGTAGTTGTTCTGCAACGTGTTGGGAATGCATGGATGTAACATTTTCTGAGTGGGACAGATAAAATAATGCTTTTGACAAAGTCGTCTTTCTCTATTCGGTTTATGTTTGTTACTCTAAAGCAGGGGCGGGGAACCTGCGGCTCACTAACCGGCGGCTGGTTTGAGGACCTAAATGCCGCCGCTGGACATAGCTGCGCTCTCCTCCCTGCAGATGACACATGCCGCCGGACTGAGCACAAAGGGGCAGGAGAGGTGCACGCTGCGTTCTCCTCCCCTGTCACACACAGCAGCAGAAGGCCAGGAGCACTGGAGTAGCAGCAGTGAGCAGCACAGGGAGGGCGGGGGCATGTGTGTACCTGGCACTATGGGGGCATATCTGTATCTAGCACCGTGGGGGCATATCTGTATCTGGCACTGTGAAGGCATATCTGTATCTAGCACTGTGGGGGCATATCTGTATCTGGCACTGTGGGTACATGTGTGTACCTGGCACTGTCAGGAGGCATATCTGACACTGTGGGGGCATATCTGGCACTGTGATGGCATATCTGTATCTGGCACTGTGGGTGCATATCTGGACCTGGCACTGTGGGGACATATCTGTATCTGGCACTGTGGGGACATATCTGTATCTGGCACTGTGGAGACATGTGTGTACCTGTCACTGTGGGGACCATGAGTGTACCTGGCACTATGGGGGTATATCTGACACTGTGGGGGGCATATCTGTATCTGACACTGTGGTGGCATATCTGTATCTGGCACTGTGGGGGCATATCTGTACCTGGCACTGTGGGGATATGTGTGTACCTGGCATTATGGGAACAATAGGCATATCTGACACTGTGGTGGCATATCTGACACTGTAGGGGCATATCTGGAACTGTGGTGGCAAATCTGCATCTGGCACTGTGGGGGCATATCTGTATCTGGCACTGTGGGGGCATATCTGGCACTGTGGGGGATATCCTGGAGCTGGAAAAGGTTCAAAGGCGGGCGACCAAACTAAGGGTATGGAGACGCTGGAATACGAGGAAAGGCTTGCAAGACTAGGCATGTTTACACTGGAAAAGAGGAGATTAAGAGGGGACTTGATCAACATCTACAAATATATAAGGGGACAATACACAGAGCTTGTGCAGGACCTGTTTTTGGTTAGATCAACACAGAGAACTCGTAGACACTCGCTCAGGTTAGAGGAGAGGAGATTCCGCACAATACGGCGTAAAGGCTTTTTTACGGTAAGGACGATATGTGTTTGGAATTCCCTGCCTGAGGGAGTTGTAATGGCCAACTCAGTCAACACCTTTAAGAATGGGTTAGATAAATTCCTAATGGATAAGGATATCCAGGGTTACGGGGCATAGTCACGCACTATAGTTATTATAAAAAAGAGGGGTTAATCGGAACGGCAGTCAGCAACTTCAGTCAAAATTTTATACAAAATAATCGTGCATAGGAGACCACAAATAGGTTGAACCCGATGGACAATTGTCTTTTTTCAACCTTAGATACTATGTTACTATGTATATCTGACACTGTGGGGGCAAAACTGGCACTGTGATGGCATATCTGTATCTGGCACTGTGGGGGCATATTTGTATCTGGCACTGTGGGGGCATATCTGTACCTGGCACTGTGGGGGCATATCTGTACTTGACACTGTGGGGACATGTGTGTACCTGGCATTATGGGGGCAATGGGCATATCTGACACTGTGGGGGGCATATCTGTATCTGACACTGTGGTGGCATATCTGTATCTGGCACTATGGGGGCATATCTGTATCTGGCACTGTGGTGGCATATCTGTATCTGGCACTGTGGGGGCATATCTGTACTTGACACTGTTGGGACATGTGTGTACCTGGCATTATGAGGGCAATGGGCATATCTGACACTGTGGGGGCATATCTGACACTGTAGGGGCATATCTGGAACTGTGGAGGCATATCTGTATCTGGCACTGTGGAGGCATATCTGTATCTGGCACTGTGGGGGCATATCTGGCACTGTGGGGGCATATCTGGCACTGTGGGGGTAAAACTGGCACTGTGATGGCATATCTGTATCTGGCACTGTGGGGGCATATCTGTACCTGGCACTGTGGGGGCATATCTGTACCTGGCACTGTGGGGACATGTGTGTACCTGGCATTATGGGGGCAATGGGAATATCTGACACTGTGGGGGCATATCTGACACTGAGGGGGCATATCTGGCACTGTGGGGTCATATCTGTATCTGGCACTGTGGTGGCATATCTGTATTTGGCACTGTGGGGGCATATCTGTATCTGGCACTGTGGAGACATGTGTGTACCTGGCACTATGGGGGCATATCTGACACTGTGGGGCAAATCTGACACTGTGGGGGCATTTTTGTATCTGGCACTGTGGTGGCATATCTGTATCTGGCACTGTGGTGGCATATCTCTATCAGGCACTGTGGTGTCATACCTGTATCTGGCACTGTGGGGGCATATCTGTATCTGGCACTGTGGGGACATGTGTGTACCTGGCACTATGGGGGCATATCTGACACTGTGCGGGCATATCTGGCACTATGGCGGCATATGTGCATCTGGCAGTGTGGCGGCATATGTGCATCTGGCACTGTGGCGGCATATGTGTATCTGGCACTGTGGCGACATATGTGTATCTGGCAGTGCACTACTGGGGGCATATATACTGAGGCATAACTACTGGGGGCAGGCTAATTTTTAAGATGATCATTTTTGTATGGCCCCTGAAGGATTTTATAAATATCCAAATGGCCCTTGGTAGAAAAAAGGTTCCCTACCCCTGCTCTAAAGCAACTGTCAAGCACTGAACCCCACAGCACTTTTAGCAGCAAATACTCATAAATCTACAATACAGTAACTTCTTCAAACCACTTTTGAGTTTAAGGTCCAGATTTATCAAGCCTTGGAGAGTGATAAACAGCACGGTGATAAAGTATCAACAAATCAGCTCCTAACTGTCATTTTTCAAACTCAGCCTGTAACATGGTAGTTTGAAGCTGATTGGCTGGTACTTTATCACCGTGCAATTTATCATTCTCCAAGGCTTGATAAATCTGTGCCTTAATATGGAACACACAACAATAACCATGACCCTGAGTACATTAATGTACACAGCATGGAGCTGATGCTGAAGTGGGAGCAAGCAAAAAAAGCAAGTAACTTTGGGGTTTATGTACTAAGCCTTGGAGAGTAGTAATGTGGAGAGAGATAAAGTACCAACCAACCAGATCTGAATAAAGGTTCAGAAAATGTGAAATGTATATTGCTTCCCATAAAAAACATTTTTAAGATAATGTTTAGATGGAAAGTAGCCTAGTTTACAATTTACATTCACACCATACATTCTGACAGTAACATGCCTCCTAACCGCCTGGATGAGACAGTCCTGATTTAGAACTGTCCTGTCATACCACCGAGTGGATGGAGTGAAGTGTTATCCAGCATTGCAGTGGTTGGGAGGTATTCTTGCACAAACAATTGTGTTTTTATGCTAAAAACTGCTGGCAGGTGTATGGCCACGCTGTTATCATGCTTTGTAGACCTCCGAATGTTGGGGAGTATCCTGCAAACTATCAAAGGTTAATGAAGGGCGCATTTCTGAGCTGTAAGGGTCTAATGACAACAGACAATAGATTGCACTGAGGCATGTAACAATGGCCCTCATTCCGAGTTGTTCGCTCGCTAGCTACTTTTAGCAGCTTTGCACACGCTAGGCTGCCGCCCTCTGGGAGTGTATCTTAGCATAGCAGAATTGCTAACGAAAGATTAGCAATTCTGCTTTTAAGTATTTCCTTGCAGTTTCTGAGTAGCTACAGACCTACTCCTAGATTGTGATCAGCTCAGTCCGTTTAGTTCCTGGTTTGACGTCACAAACACGCCCTGCGTCCGGCCAGCCACTCCTCCGTTTCTCCAGCCACTCCTGCGTTTTTACCTGGCACGCCTGCGTTTTTTAGCACACTCCCTGAAAACGTCTAGTTTCCGCCCAGAAACACCCACTTCCTGTCAATCACACTACGAGCAGCAGAGCGATTGAAAAGCTTTGTTCGCCCGTGAGTAAAATAGCATAGTTTTGTGTAAAATTGTTTAGCGCGTGCGCCCTGCTGTGCATATGCATGCGCAGAACTGCCGGATTTTAGCCTATTAGCAATTCTGCTAAAATTAGCAGCGAGCGAACAACTCGGAATGACCACCAATATTACTCACATAGCCGCATGGTTAGGGATGTCAAATAAAGACAGGCATTCATCATCAACAACCTTTCCTAAATTCTGATTGTATTATAATTTCACAAGTTTTAGCCCATGTCATGATTTAAGAACGATTACATTTACATTTTCAATGGTTATAACTGGTGTCTTTTTACATTGGTCTTACATGTACAGTGTTAGCTTAACTGTTGCTTTAAGTATAGCCCATCAGGTCATCCTTTGCAGTCTAAGTATAGGGCCTACTTACTTTCCTCCGGTCAGAAAGATGTCATCACTGTTGTTGACAAAGGACACAGCCAGGACATGTCCTACGGTGAGAGGTGAGGCCGGGCTGCCACAAATGGCTTCTCTTGTTGCCACATTCCAAAGGACAATACTGTGAAATAAACACATCTCAACTAGTGGTGGAGAGCACAAGCCTGCTGCTTTCTGTAAGTATGACATGTTATTCATCTAAACCTTATCTCCTCACTTCATATACACATGAAATGTTGAAAAGATGTAGGACATGCATTACAAATGAGTGGACTTAAAGTGATGGCAGCCATTTATTTATGCTATGGGGGCTGCAGATGCTGTTGGAAATGGAAGGACTGCAACAGATATTGAAGATATCTGCTGAGAACCCTCCATAGTACATATGGGGATACTAAATATTTGTAGGTAGCCCCCAGAAAAAGTCTGTTTTCAGGGAATATCCCACAATTATTTAATGATAAATAGCACACCAAAAGAAGTATCAGGAGTGTAGGTAGAAGATGCCAAGTGAGTGCAAAGCTCGTTTGTACCACATACGTGGATTACGTACCTGCCATCATCCTGTCCTCCAACAGACACCAGGTATCGATCATTAGGGGAGAAGGCTATTGCTTCCACCTTGACTTTGTGTAGGCTCAGCTTACCACATGCCTCTTTCTTAGCATAGTCCCACAAAAAAATGTCTGCCTACAAATGTAAAGCATAAGGATATGTCATTATTTACTTGTGAAATATCTTATAATGAAAGTGTTGTGGGTAGTGCTAAGTGGAGACATTTCCTAATTGGCCTTTGCTAAATATCCAAATTGAGTTAAAAACTGTTTTATTAAGTCTTCTGCCCATTTTCTGTAGCACGCTTTGTTTACACGTCTCTAGATGTAGTTCCAAGAATATGATATACTGTAGAAAAAATTGTAAAAAAATATTTTCAATATATTCAGCCACCATAATGTCTACTATGATTAAGTCGAGCCCAGGTAGTTATATTATTATTTTTTTGTTGGCCAGACAGACCTAGACCACAGAGCAGCTGCTCACATAGTTGTATAAATAGGGTATCTTTATTTGTACACCTAACAATGTCCATAATCATAATCATTTGCGAGAAGAAAAGAAATGTAACAGGCATCATAGTTCACTGACCTTGAATCCCATATATGTGACTTGCCCCGATGCTATGTATTTCCCAGTCCTGGAGACAGCCACACAGGACACGTTGTTAGTGTGGCCATGCAGGAATTGTTGCTTATGCTTATTAAGGCTCTCAATGATCACTGTGCATCCCAAAGGGTAAATGAGATGTTCCCTGTCCGGGTGGCTGATCAGTCCAGATGACACATGTCCTGAAGGGAAACCAAAGTTACACAAGATTCTCTAGAAGCCAGTGGCACCTTCCAAACTATTTACAACACTTTCATATGTAACTAAGTCATTTTCTAGGGGCAAATTCACAAAGGTGCGACTTTATAGAAGTGGAGATGTTGCCCATAGAAACCAATCGTATTCTAGCTATTATCTTCTAGAGGTGCTAGATCAGCGGTGGCCAACCTGTGGCTCTTGAGCCACATGTGGCTCATTCTTTCTTTAAATGTGGCTCCCGACACTTGAAGTCACATTACCACAACAGTTCCGGTAACCACTGCACTCCAGAAAGACACGCGGAAGCACTACGAGGGCTGTGGACTGAGGGAGCCAGATACTAGAGATAAAACACCCACTGTCAAACAGAGGATCCTTAAGCCCCTTTCACATCGCCAATGCAGGATCCCACCCGGGAATTAGAAACGGTCCTTCCTGGGTGGGATCCGGCATTGGACCCTAACAAGTTGCTTCCCAACCCGGCAATTTGCTGGGTCAGTTGCCATAGCTGCAGGGGGGGGGGGGGAATGCAGGGGTGGAGGTGGCGCTGGGAGATGAGCTCATCTCCGCGCCGCCTCTCCCTAAGTGGTAAACGGGTCCCAGGTCGCTTCGACCCGGGAACCCGTTTACGCTGCCACTGACCTGGTATTCAACGAAGGAAAACACTGCTTATAACCCGGGTTGAATTACCGTGTCAGGTGACCCAGGAATTTGACCATGGCCCATTCACACCGCACACCAACCCGTGTCGACCCGGCAATATGCCGGGTTGATACCGGGATATTAGCGCGGTGTGAAAGGGGTAATAAGGAGCTGCTACAATGGCATGAGTTGGGGGCTCTGAAGTGACACATGAGGGTTCTAGCTAGAGTGACACATGGGAGAGCTGGATGAAGTGACATAGGAGGGTGCAAGCAGGAGTGACAAGTGGGGAGCTAACTGGAGTGACACAGCAGGGTGCTGGCTGAAGTGTACTATGTGAATCGTCTTTCGTCTTTATTTTATGCTGAAGTGACTTCTTCAATGTATTTTATGTTGGATCTGGCTTTAAAAATTTATTTTATGGGGGCGTGGCTTGGCTACCAACTGAGGTGGCTGCTTACAACACGAGCTCTGGCCTGCTATATCCACAAAAACCCTCCGGGTCACCTTAAACGCGGCCCTCCGCCCACCCCATCAGCACCCCACTCCTAAATCAGCTACCCTCACCCCCGTGGGTAAGCGCCGCAGAATCGGGAGACGGCTTAGGCCGACTCCGCGGGTTGCGGCCTACCCACGTCCACTGAGCCGGGACCTCGATCTGGGGGACCTGACGGGCGGCGAGACGGAGCCGCCCGCGACATCCTGCTGCTGCTGTGTCCCCTGCTGCGCTCCCTGTCAGCGCCGGACCCGCCGCTCCCCACTGCCGCCTGCTTACCTCCACTACTGGCCGGGACCTGGGGAAGAAGACAAGGGAGGACCTCCGAGCACTCAGACTCCGGTGCTGCGCTCGTCTCCCCGCCGCCCGCCGCGGACCTCCGGACGCCCGTGCGGCTTCGTCCTCCACACGCTCCTGGCGCTGCCGGCCTCTCCGCCCCCACTGCAACTTCCCCCGGGGGCTTGCCTGCCCGAGGAGTGTGGTCGTCCGGGTGCCCTGTGTGGCGGCTCCCCTGCCGGATCTCCCCCCTACTTGAGCAGAGCTATAGGAGCCCTGGTCACTGGCTGGACCGTGACCAGACTCCCCCTGCCTTCTGTGACCCCTGCATTGCCCCTTGGAGGGGGGTGAGTATCCGCACAGGTGGCCCACATATATAAATATATATATACTTTCTTTTATTTTTATTTTATTCTTCTCCTCCCTGAAGGGGAAGTTGGCCTCTGTTACACTGCAGGATCCATCTCTGACTGTTTGGCTCCCCCCTGTGGTGAAAGGCTCCATTGACACCAGGATTTTTTTGTTTTTACTTCCACCTATCTGCTTGACCCTGCCTGTATCTCTGAGCCACGCAGGGCCCCTACAGAACCACAGTTTTCTCCCCTAAGCTGCTACGTGACTCGCCTGGTGCTCTTTATTGACCCCCCAATGTCTCACCCCTAAACGTCCTGTCTCTCTCCCCTCTTGGCCCTGAGCCGAGCTACTGGAGCAACCCAGCTACCTACTTCTTTCTCACTTGTCCTCGTCTCCTACGCCCTCGCAAGATGCCTAAAGGAGGTAAAAAGTCTCAGGGAGCTGACCTCACGCCCTTCCTCACTAAAAAAGGTGCCCATGTCAAATCTAGACCTCACAATCCCGACCATTCCCATGGACTCTCCGACTCCGAATCTGAAGCTGACGATCTTGCGCCCATTACACGGCGGGACTTCCTCTCCCTTCTCAAGGAAGTAAGAGATGTTAAAACGTTTGTCCAAGCCCTCCACGCGCTGAAGTCCGACATTGCAGAGATCGGTTCCAGAACTGACCAACTTGAGAGGCGAGTTGAGGAGGTGGTGACATTCCAACAATCCGTCGAGACAGACTTCCAGCAGATGCGCCAAGATATTTCTCAACTGCAGGAGGGTCATGAGGACCAGGACAATAGGGCAAGAAGAAACAACTTGAGGATCCGGGGTGTCCCAGAGGATGTAGAGTCCTCCCATCCCGACCTATACCTTAAACGCCTCTTTACCCAGCTCTCCCCTGACACCCCCGAAGATCACCTTCTTCTAGACCGAGCTCACCATGCTCTTCGTCCTCGCTCACAGGATTCCTCCCGACCCAGGGACGTTATCCTCAGAATGCATTACTTTACTGCGAAAGAGGCCATTATGAAGGAGGTTCGCCGACTGCGTTCTGTTACCTTCGAGAATGCCCCCCTGCAGATCTTTCAAGACCTCTCCCCGATCACCTTAGCTAAACGCAGGGACTTTAAACCTGTCACTTCGAGACTTTCTCAGCACAACATCAAATACCGTTGGGGCTTCCCATTCCGTATCCTGGTCTGGCATCAAGGGAAATTGCTGACGGACAGAAACCTGTCTGAGACTCAATCCCTACTGTCCAAAGTAGGCATCCCCACTGATGGAGACTCTTCCACCGTACCCCCAACCACTCCAAAGCAGAGGATGCTACCTTCACCTCCCCGTTCGGAATCGTCTACAGTCCCGACAACAGCGACCTTTTCAACTCCGCCTCCGGTGACCTGACTTGTCACCAGACCTCATCTTATGTTACCTGATATCACCAGTTATGACGGTCTATAATGGCCTTGCTCCCTCTTCAGGGAGCCGTTTGAAGTTGTGTTTAGAACTCTTATGTTTTAACCTTGATAAACTTTAAATTTGCTCAAATAACTATGTTGACAGCATTTATTGTAATGTGTTACCCTGCTTTTTCACTCCCTCCCAGCTTTCCCCCTGTTCTTGCTCCACTTGCTCTTCAGTCTTGCCTCTACTTCTTGTTTATCCCTCAGGTTCCCCAAGAGGGGATTGTTTGCTTGTATGTTCCCTCCCATTATTCCCATTGTGATGCACCACTCAGATGCCTTGCCGCGCCCCCTCGGGGCTTTCTGCCCTTTAGCTGACCTAGATGTTCCCCAGACATCTAGTATCCCTTCCTTTTGTCGGCGCCAATGGTCCTGGCCTCGAGTGCCGGATGACCACCTGTCCCTCCCTCCCTTCCGATCTCCTTCTTTCTCCACCTTCTCCCTCCTTCCCGCCACGATATCTCTTGTTTTCTGTTTCCTCCATGCATCTTTCCATTCCTCCACGCCATCTCTACGGTCCACCACTTTTTCTACTCTGCCTGTCCCTTGGTTGAATGCCCATGGGTCTGCGGGTTCTTTCTTTTAATGTAAAAGGGCTCAATAGCCCCCAAAAAAGAGGGAAATTTTTGCCTCTCTTAAGCTCCACAAAGGGGACCTGGTTTTCCTCCAGGAGACTCATTTCTTGCATAACTCCCATCCTGAACTACGATGTAAGTTATACCCTGACTCCTTCCATGCGTGCGACCATGGTGCCAAAAAACGAGGGGTCGCAATTATGATTGCTCGTCACCTCACTTTTGAACTTATTGAGTCTCATACTGATAAAGAGGGCCGCTTTCTTATAATGGTGGGGAAACTAAATAATAAGCTATGTACGTTGGTTAACATATATGCCCCAAATCAATGTCAAGACCAATTTTTCTGCAAACTAGACACTCTCATATCCCGATTTCGACAAGGAGAACTCATTCTCGCGGGGGATTTTAACTCTGTTCTAAATTCTACACTGGACCGCTCGGCCTCTGTACCCTCAACCCCCTCCTCGGACTCCCTCAACTCTAGGTCTCTCCTCCGTCTCATGAAGTCCCAACTCCTCTACGATTCCTGGAGGATGAGGGATCCGTCGGCTCGGGACTATACGTTTTATTCTTCACCCCACAATTCATACTCCCGCATCGATATGATCCTGCTCAGTCATGAATTTGCTCTGAATCTTCAATCTGCCCATATCCACCCACTTATCTGGTCTGATCATGCTCCTATCTCCTGTGATATTTCAGGCTTACTCTCTCGCCCTCGTCCAATGACTTGGCGCCTTAACGATTCTCTACTCCACAACCCTGAGGCCCTGTCCCATCTTCGCGACCACCTCTCCGATTATTTTGCCCTCAACGACTCCCCAGATGTTTCTAGATCTACTCTTTGGTTGGCCCATAAGGCGGTTTTGCGGGGGCATCTGATCAGCATGGCTTCCAAGAATAAAAAACAATCCCTCACCCAGATTAACGCACTTTCCCTTAAACTCCATGACCTAGAATTCCAGCATAAAGCGTCTCCTGACCCGACTATTTTATCTGAACTTCGTACAGTCAAGGCGGAACTTGACCTCCTTCTTTCTAGGCAAGTGGCTACACGTCTTAAATGGCTTCGCCAAACTTTCTATGAGAAGGGGGACAAGGCAGACAGGATCCTGGCTTCACGACTGCGATCTACTAGGGCACAAAACAATATCATATCGATTAGAGACCCCCACAACCATCTGACTCATGATCCTGTTGCCATTAGAGCGGCTTTTCAAGCCTACTATACTGACCTGTATAACCTCCCCTCTCCTTCCCTCCCCTCCTCCTCTCCGACCCACGCCGACTTGATCTCTGGCTTCCTTTCCGAAGCTAAGCTCCCCAAAATATCCCACGACGCTTTGGAACATTTGAACGCTGAGATCTCTGCGGAGGAAATTGCTCAGACTATAATGATTCAAAAAACGGGCAAATCTCCTGGTCCAGATGGCTTTACAGCCTTGTACTACAAAAAGTTCTCTACCCTCCTCGTCCCCCACCTCCAGTCCCTTTTTAATCAGGTACTCCATGGAGACCCTTTTCTCTCTGAGATGCTAGAAGCCAGAATTGTGGTGATCCCTAAGGAAGGTAAAGATCCACTTCACTGTGCTAGCTACCGTCCTATTTCCCTCCTGAACCTAGATCTGAAGATATTTGCTAAGATTCTGGCAAACCGTTTGAACCCGTATCTCACATCCCTGATCCACTATGACCAAGTGGGGTTTATTCCAGGTCGCCAAGCGAGGGACAATACCAGACGAGCTGTCGATCTTATTCATATCTCAAACTCCAGGGGATCCCCTACTATTGTCCTCTCTTTAGATGCTGAAAAAGCTTTGACAGGATCTCCTGGAGTATCCTCAAATCTGCTCTTGCAGCCTATGGCCTGTCGGGTGACTTCCTCACTGGCCTCCTGGCACTATACTCGACCCCCTCCGCGACAGTATTGATTAATGGCGTCCCATCTGCCCCGGTCCATATCTCTAACGGCACACGACAAGGGTGTCCCCTATCTCCGTTGATTTTTGCCCTTATAATTGAACCGCTTGCCTCCCAAATTAGATCCCATCCTGATATACATGGCGTTCAAGTGGGCCATACCGACTCCAAAATCTCTCTTTTCGCGGATGACATTCTCCTCTCCCTGACGCAACCTGCAATATCCCTCCCGAACCTATTCTCGGTCCTCCGATCTTATGGTGTGGTGTCGGGCTATAAGATTAATTACTTCAAGTCGGAGGCCATGCTGCTCCATGTTCCCCCCCGAGAAGCCGACTCCCTCAGGACAAAGTTTACCTTCAAATGGCAAACCAAAAGGATCAAATATCTGGGGATATATCTCACTTCCCATTATGACTCTCTCTTCCGTGAAAATTTCCTACCTCTGTTTTCCAAGATGCAGTCTGACCTCTCATCTTGGAATAGTCTTATTATCTCATGGCTGGGCAGGATTATCGCCGTCAAAATGAATATAGTCCCCAAATGGCTTTATCTCTTTCAGACTCTTCCTGTGGCCGTCCCTGCCTCCTTCCTTCGCAATATTCAGAAAGCCCTTATCCGTTTTATTTGGAACCACAGGCCCCCGCGTATTGCTGCAAACACCTTGAAAAGACCAGTCTCTGCCGGTGGCAGGGGTCTTCCTGAAATTAAACTCTACTATCTCGCCTCTCATCTCGCCCATATTATAGCCTCCTATGCTCCCCCTGGATCAGTTTCCTGGCTTGATATTGAATCGGCTTACATCTCCCTCCCGGATCTGACCCCCATATGGGGCCTACCTTCCACATCCCGACCCCTTACATCCAAATTACTTCCTACCATCAAATTTAATCTTAAAATCTGGGACGGTTGTCCTGTAAAGCTGAATTTTACTACCCTCCCCTCCCCCCTGACCCCTATTTGGCAGAACCCTCTATTTCCTCCGGGATCCTCGATTACGAGATTCCATACATGGACTCAACTGGGGTTTAAATTCCCAGCTGATTTTGCCAATCGGGGCCAATGGCTATCCCTGTCTGATCTCCAGCAGAAGAACCCCTCACAAACTTTTAACCCTTTTGAATTCCTACAAATTCGCCACTTTTTATGCTCTCTGCCCCCGCTCACGGTACTTCGTCCCCTTACCCCCTTTGAAACCTTATGTAAAAACTCCCGCCTTTCCAAAGGATTAATCTCCCAGCTCTATGCCCTCCTATTAGACGCCACCCTTCCCCCTTCCAGGCCCCATGAAACTGCCTGGGAACGAGACCTTGGACCTCCCCCAACAGCCGAGGACTGGGACGACATGAGACTGGGGATTGCGAGGAGCTCAATTGCAACCAATATTAAAGAAACCTCATACAAGGTTTATTATCGCTGGTATTACACTCCTGACAGACTCAATAAGATCTACCCATCTACTTCTCCTAATTGCTGGAGAGGTTGTGGCTGTAAAGGTACTATGCTCCACATATGGTGGACATGTCCGATAATAACCCCCTTTTGGGACTTAGTTCATGCTCTCTTGAACTCCCTCCTCGAGACCCCTCTGCCGAAAGTCCCTTGGGTCTTTTTACTTTGTTATCCCCCCCCCCCAGCCCTTGATAAATTTTCAAAAAAACTAGCGACACACATCTTAATAGCGGCAAAATCGCTGATAGCTCTTAATTGGAAAAAACCCTCTCCCCCTCCTCTCGCTGCCCTCAAAGCCAAAATCTGGCACATTGCAGCAATGGAGAAGATCACCTACTATCTCCATGACCGAGGATATACTTTTGACCAGGTTTGGGCTCCTTGGCTCCTTGCAGAAAGTAGATCGTCTCTTCCCTCTTTGCATTGTTAAGTTTTCCCGCGGGCCCGTGGGCGACGACTGATGTCCACCCCTTCTACTAACTCTCACTCTCCATCCTTTGCCTGACCTCTTTACGCTCCTATGCTTCTCTCCCCCCCCTCCCCCCTCGTACCCTACATACCATAATGTGATATATACTTGTTGTTGTAAGATTGTATCGTGGTTTCCCTCCCCCCCCCCCCTCCCCACCATTCTTCTTCCCCCCCCCCCCCCCCCCACTATATTCATTCGATACTGATTTCATTCTGGTTTTTGCTCTATGTTACTCTTTAAAATTACTATGGTCGTCATTGTAATGCTTTTGGGCTCTGTTTGCCCGTTTACTACTACTATTTGTACTGTTTCTACCTTACCTGACCATACAAAATAAAGAATTACATTTTTATTTTTTATTTTATGTGGATCTGGCCTTTTCAATGTATTTTATACCAGGGGCGGTGCCTAGCAGGCACAAGGCCACACCCCATTTTTGCATGCTCGCCTTCGGCTCTTTGACGTACCTAACAAGATTTTTTGGCTCTTTGACTCTGACTGGTTGGCCACCCCTGTGCTAGATAAATGATAAATACAATCTGATTGGTTGCATATAGATCTTACTAATTGCTTTGGGGCTCATTTACATATGGATGTAAGTCATTTTTATGACAAGAATCTCAAATGTAGTAGTACACATTAGGGATGGCCATCGACCATCGATTATTCAAAATCATCGATGGTCTATGGCTGATGTCGAATAGTTTTACCATTGATGGGGGAAAACCAGATGGTTTCCCGCCATCGATGGTTCGGTGCTACTGAATATTTGTATTTTTTTTCTTCAAAGTGTCAGGGCACAGAGCTTAGCCCCGCCCCCTGACACCCATGGAGCCACGTCCCCGGGGATCTGATTGCAGCGCAATTGCTTTTACAATAATGCAGGGACGACCCTCGATGTGTAAAACTATTGATGGTTTCCTTACAGATGGTTTTATGCCATCGAGGTTATCCATCAATATTGCCATCGATGGTAACCATAGATGGATAACCCACCTATGGCCATCCCTAGTACACATCCACTTTAACAAAGTTTATAGGTGTTGTTTTCACAATCTCCCTGAAATGCTTTTTCAAAAGTACGAGCAGCTGCTTCTCCTAGTATGCTACTACTGTATGTTTGTGGATCACAGCACTCAGTCAGCACACCCAACCAGAGAACTGCTACAAGCAAGAAGAGACATGGGTCTTAACATAAGGAATAACAATGGGTGCATACGATACAACCATATTTATCAATATTATTTTTAATAAAATAATGTGAGAACGGGTGTTTTCACAACCTTTTCACATTATTTTAGTATCATCTAAATTAACTGATGGGCAATTGGAGAATTTGCTAAATATTCCTCCAAGCCCTCAAATTATTATTATTTTTTTTACTAAGGAGATTGCATTCCCATACTTCCCATACTTTTAATGAGAAATTCAATCTGCTTCAGATTCACTATTATCACAGGGCTCCTGAGGGAGCCCTGTGATAATAACGTCATCTTCAGATAGGGTTATGCAGGCTACTCTCTGGTTCCCCTACTCTATCTCAGTCTTCCCTGCCTGCTTTTCAATACTCCATTCGACTGCACCAAATTGCCCAGTTTTCTGCCGCCCTGATGCAGCTATGTTTATATACCCTGTACTTGTCCTATATTGTCTTGAACTGTAAGTCACTGTTTTCTTGTTTTGCTTATTTGTCTGTGTACTCTGTAATTGGGCACTGCCTATCCCATGTGGTGCCATATAAATAAAGGATAATAATAATATTCTGGCACGATCAGACGTGTGTCTAAACAGACCACAGGCAGATCAATGAAGAAAAAATAGTTTAAGAAAATAATTCCTACTGCACCTTCATCTAAGACACTGATGTATTATTTTATGTGTATTTGCCTATGATAGGCATTTATGTTACGCCTTACCTGCTTTGTTCTTTTATGTACTATGCTTTGTGCTATGTTATTGCTCTGATGAATAAAAGAAATGGGAAAAAAATAAAATAAAAGAAAACTTACCTGCACATTGCTGCAGCAATGAATCGATGACCGGCTCCCTCTCTGTGTGCATCTGACCGGACACATACAAACATAGGCATGCGCAGGGGGGGTGCCTGGTGCGCACAGGCACCCCCTAATGTCCGGCACCCCCCGCACACATGCCTGCTGCTGCAGTGATTGGCGATCCCTATAGCACCATTCCTGTGTCACCACCCGCTGCGCCATCCGCCCGGTCTGGCTGCAAGCTGTCTGGACACCTGAGATGGGTTCATTGTTTATTTGCATGGGTGCAGCATAACTGGCAAAATCCTCTTCCCGATTCCACCTAACTGCGCAATGTGACATGATGATGTCACGCCGCGCTTCCGTCCACCTCTCTCTCCACTCGTATTCCATGCCACACTGATGCCACAGTCCGCAGTGTTCCTCTTAGAGGAGAGGAGGAGGACTGGGCAGGGGCAAATGCAGGATTTGCGTGAGGGGGTTTCCAGAGGGGGAGGAGCCAAGCACAGGGGTGGAGACTGGAGTGACTCAGTCTATGCTGGGTTCGTTAAACTATTGTAGATAATCAGACCTACATGAGATGAGATGACAAAGGGGCGCGAGTGGACCCCGAAACGTTGTCTGTCCATATGTGTGTTTAATACACTATTCAAGTGATTTTAAATCTCAGAGTGCCACCTCTTCTTTTCTGTTGGACTGTTGCTGCTGCTAGAGGGCACCGGAGTTTTATATTTTACATCAGGGAGTGCCGGGCATACAAAAAAAAAAATATATACAGGTTGAGTATCCCTTATCCAAAATGCTTGGGACCAGAGGTATTTTGGATATCGGATTTTTCCGTATGTTGGAATAATTGCATACTATAATGAGATATCATGGTGATGGGACCTAAATCTAAGCACAGAATGCATTTATGTTTCATATACACCTTATACACACAGCCTGAAGGTCATTTTAGCCAATGTTTTTTGTAACTTTGTGCAATGAACAAAGTGTATCTACATTCACACAATTCATTTATGTTTCATATGCACCTTATATACTAGGGATGAGCGGGTTCGGTTCCTCGGAATCCGAACCCGCCCGAACTTCATGTTTTTTTACACGGGGCCGAGCGACTCGGATCTTCCCGCCTTGCTCGGTTAACCCGAGCGCGCCCGAACGTCATCATCCCGCTGTCGGATTCTCGCGAGGCTCGGATTCTATCGCGAGACTCGGATTCTATATAAGGAGCCGCGCGTCGCCGCCATTTTCACACGTGCATTGAGATTCATAGGGAGAGGACGTGGCTGGCGTCCTCTCCGTTTATAGAGAAGGGAGTGAGACAGTAGAGAGAGACACAGTAGTAATTTTGGGGAGCATTAGGAGGAGTACTAGTTACTTGCTGAAGTGATAGATAGTGTGACTGTATATATCTGACTTGTGGGGGAGACACTGACAGTGGGGAGCAGTTAGAGTCTGAGAGCAGGACTCAGGAGTACATATAACGTACAGTGCACACTTTTGCTGCCAGAGTGCCACACTGCCATTGTGACCACACTGACCACCAGTATAATATATATTGTGATTGTCTGCTTAGGAGTACTACTTGCAAGTTGCTGATAGTGTGACCAGTGACCTGACCACCAGTCACCACCAGTTTAATATATATATATATATATATATATATATAATTGTATATAATATATATATATAATATTGTATACCACCTACCCGTGGGTTTTTTTTTTCTTTCTTCTTTATACATACTACTATAGTAGCTTACTGTAGCAGTCTGCGGTGCTGCTGAGCTGACTGTGTCCAGCAGGTCCGTCATCAGTCATTACATAATAAATATATATACCTGTCCGGCTGCAGTACTAGTGATATTATATATATATATATATTGATTTCATCTCATTATCATCCAGTCTATATTAGCAGCAAACACAGTACGGTAGTCCACGGCTGTAGCTACCTCTGTGTCGGCAGTCGCTCGTCCATCCATAATTGTATACCACCTACCCGTGGTTTTTTTTTCTTTTCTTTTCTTCTTTATACATACTACTATAGTAGCTTACTGTAGCAGTCTGCGGTGCTGCTGAGCTGACTGTGTCCAGCAGGTCCGTCATCAGTCATTACATAATAAATATATATACCTGTCCGGCTGCAGTACTAGTGATATTATATATATATATATATATATATATATATATATATTGATTTCATCTCATTATCATCCAGTCTATATTAGCAGCAGACACAGTACGGTAGTCCACGGCTGTAGCTACCTCTGTGTCGGCAGTCGCTCGTCCATCCATAATTGTATACCACCTACCCGTGGTTTTTTTTTCTTTTCTTTCTTCTTTATACATACTACTATAGTAGCTTACTGTAGCAGTCTGCGGTGCTGCTGAGCTGACTGTGTCCAGCAGGTCCGTCATCAGTCATTACATAATAAATATATATACCTGTCCGGCTGCAGTACTAGTGATATTATATATATATATATATATTGATTTCATCTCATTATCATCCAGTCTATATTAGCAGCAGACACAGTACGGTAGTCCACGGCTGTAGCTACCTCTGTGTCGGCAGTCGCTCGTCCATCCATAATTGTATACCACCTACCCGTGGTTTTTTTTTTTCTTTCTTCTTTATACATACAACTATATTAGCTTGCTGTAGCAGTCTGCGGTGCTGCTGAGCTGACTGTGTCCAGCAGGTCCGTCATCAGTCATTACATAATAAATATATATACCTGTCCGGCTGCAGTACTAGTGATATTATATATATATATATATATTAATTTCATCTCCTTATCATCCAGTCTATATTAGCAGCAGACACAGTACGGTAGTCCACGGCTGTAGCTACCTCTGTGTCGGCAGTCGCTCGTCCATCCATAATTGTATACCACCTACCTGTGTTTTTTTTTTCTTTCTTCTTTATACATACTACTATAGTAGCTTACTGTAGCAGTCTGCGGTGCTGCTGAGCTGACAGTGTCCAGCAGGTCCGTCATCAGTCATTACATAATAAATATAAATACCTGTCCGGCTGCAGTACTAGTGATATTATATATATATATATATATTAATTTCATCTCCTTATCATCCAGTCTATATTAGCAGCAGACACAGTACGGTAGTCCACGGCTGTAGCTACCTCTGTGTCGGCAGTCGCTCGTCCATCCATAAGTATACTAGTATCCATCCATCTCCATTGTTTACCTGAGGTGCCTTTTAGTTGTGCCTATTAAAATATGGAGAACAAAAATGTTGAGGTTCCAAAATTAGGGAAAGATCAAGATCCACTTCCACCTCGTGCTGAAGCTGCTGCCACTAGTCATGGCCGAGACGATGAAATGCCAGCAACGTCGTCTGCCAAGGCCGATGCCCAATGTCATAGTACAGAGCATGTAAAATCCAAAACACCGAATATCAGTAAAAAAAGGACTCCAAAATCTAAAATAAAATTGTCGGAG
This sequence comes from Pseudophryne corroboree, assembly GCF_028390025.1. Classification (NCBI taxonomy): domain Eukaryota; kingdom Metazoa; phylum Chordata; class Amphibia; order Anura; family Myobatrachidae; genus Pseudophryne; species Pseudophryne corroboree. The sequence goes on from NC_086446.1 coordinate 508,978,966, forward strand.
GAGAAGCGTAAACTTGCCAATATGCCATTTACCACACGGAGTGGCAAGGAACGGCTGAGGCCCTGGCCTATGTTCATGGCTAGTGGTTCAGCTTCACATGAGGATGGAAGCACTCAGCCTCTCGCTAGAAAACTGAAAAGACTCAAGCTGGCAAAAGCACCGCAAAGAACTGTGCGTTCTTCGAAATCCCAAATCCACAAGGAGAGTCCAATTGTGTCGGTTGCGATGCCTGACCTTCCCAACACTGGACGTGAAGAGCATGCGCCTTCCACCATTTGCACGCCCCCTGCAAGTGCTGGAAGGAGCACCCGCAGTCCAGTTCCTGATAGTCAGATTGAAGATGTCAGTGTTGAAGTACACCAGGATGAGGAGGATATGGGTGTTGCTGGCGCTGGGGAGGAAATTGACAAGGAGGATTCTGATGGCGAGGTGGTTTGTTTAAGTCAGGCACCCGGGGAGACACCTGTTGTCCGTGGGAGGAATAGGGCCGTTGACATGCCTGGTGAAAATACCAAAAAAAATCAGCTCTTCGGTGTGGAAGTATTTCACCAGAAATGCGGACAACATTTGTCAAGCCGTGTGTTGCCTTTGTCAAGCTGTAATAAGTAGGGGTAAGGACGTTAACCACCTCGGAACATCCTCCCTTATACGTCACCTGCAGCACATTCATAATAAGTCAGTGACAAGTTCAAAAACTTTGGGCGACAGCGGAAGCAGTCCACTGACCAGTAAATCCCTTCCTCTTGTAACCAAGCTCACGCAAACCACCCCACCAACTCCCTCAGTGTCAATTTCCTCCTTCCCCAGGAATGCCAATAGTCCTGCATGCCATGTCACTGGCAATTCTGACGAGTCCTCTCCTGCCTGGGATTCCTCCGATGCATCCTTGCGTGTAACGCCTACTGCTGCTGGCGCTGCTGTTGTTGCTGCTGGGAGTCGATGGTCATCCCAGAGGGGAAGTCGTAAGCCCACTTTTACTACTTCCACCAAGCAATTGACTGTCCAACAGTCCTTTGCGAGGAAGATGAAATATCACAGCAGTCATCCTGTTGCAAAGCGGATAACTGAGGCCTTGACAACTATGTTGGTGTTAGACGTGCGCCCGGTATCCGCCGTTAGTTCACAGGGAACTAGACAATTTCTTGAGGCAGTGTGCCCCCGTTACCAAATACCATCTAGGTTCCACTTCTCTAGGCAGGCGATACCGAGAATGTACACGGACGTCAGAAAAAGACTCACCAGTGTCCTAAAAAATGCAGTTGTACCCAATGTCCACTTAACCACGGACATGTGGACAAGTGGAGCAGGGCAGGGTCAGGACTATATGACTGTGACAGCCCACTGGGTAGATGTATGGACTCCCGCCGCAAGAACAGCAGCGGCGGCACCAGTAGCAGCATCTCGCAAACGCCAACTCTTTCCTAGGCAGGCTACGCTTTGTATCACCGGTTTCCAGAATACGCACACAGCTGAAAACCTCTTACGGCAACTGAGGAAGATCATCGCGGAATGGCTTACCCCAATTGGACTCTCCTGTGGATTTGTGGCATCGGACAACGCCAGCAATATTGTGTGTGCATTAAATATGGGCAAATTCCAGCACGTCCCATGTTTTGCACATACCTTGAATTTGGTGGTGCAGAATTTTTTAAAAAACGACAGGGGCGTGCAAGAGATGCTGTCGGTGGCCAGAAGAATTGCGGGACACTTTCGGCGTACAGGCACCACGTACAGAAGACTGGAGCACCACCAAAAACGCCTGAACCTGCCCTGCCATCATCTGAAGCAAGAAGTGGTAACGAGGTGGAATTCAACCCTCTATATGCTTCAGAGGTTGGAGGAGCAGCAAAAGGCCATTCAAGCCTATACAATTGAGCACGATATAGGAGGTGGAATGTACCTGTCTCAAGCGCAGTGGAGAATGATTTCAACGTTGTGCAAGGTTCTGCAACCTTTTGAACTTGCCACACGTGAAGTCAGTTCAGACACTGCCAGCCTGAGTCAGGTCATTCCCCTCATCAGGCTTTTGCAGAAGAAGCTGGAGGCATTGAAGGAGGAGCTAAAAGGGAGCGATTCCGCTAGGCATGTGGGACTTGTGGATGGAGCCCTTAATTCGCTTAACAAGGATTCACGGGTGGTCAATCTGTTGAAATCAGAGCACTACATTTTGGCCACCGTGCTCGATCCTAGATTTAAAACCTACCTTGGATCTCTCTTTCCGGCAGACACAAGTCTGCTGGGGTTCAAAGACCTGCTGGTGACAAAATTGTCAAGTCAAGCGGAACGCGACCTGTCAACATCTCCTCCTTCACATTCTCCCGCAACTGGGGGTGCGAGGAAAAGGCTCAGAATTCCGAGCCCACCCGCTGGCGGTGATGCAGGGCAGTCTGGAGCGACTGCTGATGCTGACATCTGGTCCGGACTGAAGGACCTGACAACGATTACGGACATGTCTACTGTCGCTGCATATGATTCTCTCACCATTGAAAGAATGGTGGAGGATTATATGAGTGACCGCATCCAAGTAGGCACGTCAGACAGTCCGTACTTATACTGGCAGGAAAAAGAGGCAATTTGGAGGCCCTTGCACAAACTGGCTTTATTCTACCTAAGTTGCCCTCCCACAAGTGTGTACTCCGAAAGAGTGTTTAGTGCCGCCGCTCACCTTGTCAGCAATCTGCGTACGAGGTTACTTCCAGAAAATGTGGAGAAGATGATGTTCATTAAAATGAATTATAATCAATTCCTCCGTGGAGACATTGACCAGCAGCAATTGCCTCCACAAAGTACACAGGGAGCTGAGATGGTGGATTCCAGTGGGGACGAATTGATAATCTGTGAGGAGCGGGATGTACACGGTGATATATCGGAGGATGATGATGAGGTGGACATCTTGCCTCTGTAGAGCCAGTTTGTGCAAGGAGAGATTAATTGCTTCTTTTTCGGTGGGGGTCCAAACCAACCCGTCATTTCAGTCACAGTCATGTGGCAGACCCTGTCACTGAAATGATGGGTTGGTTAAAGTGTGCATGTCCTGTTTATACAACATAAGGGTGGGTGGGAGGGCCCAAGGACAATTCCATCTTGCACCTCTTTTTTCTTTCATTTTTATTTGCGTCATGTGCTGTTTGGGGAGTGTTTTTTGGAAGGGCCATCCTGCGTGACACTGCAGTGCCACTCCTAGATGGGCCAGGTGTTTGTGTCGGCCACTAGGGTCGCTTAGCTTACTCACACAGCTACCTCATTGCGCCTCTTTTTTTCTTCTTTGCGTCATGTGCTGTTTGGGGAGTGTTTTTTGGAAGGGCCATCCTGCGTGACACTGCAGTGCCACTCCTAGATGGGCCAGTTGTTTGTGTCGGCCACTAGGGTCGCTTAGCTTACTCACACAGCTACCTCATTGCGCCTCTTTTTTTCTTCTTTGCGTCATGTGCTGTTTGGGGAGTGTTTTTTGGAAGGGCCATCCTGCGTGACACTGCAGTGCCACTCCTAGATGGGCCAGGTGTTTGTGTCGGCCACTAGGGTCGCTTAGCTTACTCACACAGCTACCTCATTGCGCCTCTTTTTTTCTTCTTTGCGTCATGTGCTGTTTGGGGAGTGTTTTTTGGAAGGGCCATCCTGCGTGACACTGCAGTGCCACTCCTAGATGGGCCAGGTGTTTGTGTCGGCCACTAGGGTCGCTTAGCTTACTCACACAGCTACCTCATTGCGCCTCTTTTTTTCTTCTTTGCGTCATGTGCTGTTTGGGGAGTGTTTTTGGAAGGGCCATCCTGCGTGACACTGCAGTGCCACTCCTAGATGGGCCAGGTGTTTGTGTCGGCCACTAGGGTCGCTTAGCTTAGTCATCCAGCGACCTCGGTGCAAATTTTAGGACTAAAAATAATATTGTGAGGTGTGAGGTATTCAGAATAGACTGAAAATGAGTGGAAATTATGGTTTTTGAGGTTAATAATACTTTGGGATCAAAATGACCCCCAAATTCTATGATTTAAGCTGTTTTTTAGGGTTTTTTGAAAAAAACACCCGAATCCAAAACACACCCGAATCCGACAAAAAAAATTCGGTGAGGTTTTGCCAAAACGCGGTCGAACCCAAAACACGGCCGCGGAACCGAACCCAAAACCAAAACACAAAACCCGAAAAATTTCAAGTGCACATCCCTATTATATACACAGCCTGAAGGTCATTTAATACAATATTTTTAATAACTTTGTGTATTAAACAAAGTTTGTGTACATTGAGCCATCAGAAAACAAAAGTTTCACTATCTCACTCTCACTCAAAAAAGTCTGTATTTCGGAATATTCCGTATTTCGGAATATTTGGATATGGGATACTCAACCTGTGTGTATATATATATATATATATATATATGTATCTATATATATGTGTGTGTAATATATGTATATATATATATATATATATATATATATAAAAATATATATAATATATATATATATAGGAAACAGGGATTAATATTGCGCCACTTGTGATACAGACAGATATGTTATAAGAGTGAAATTTGGCAATCTTGAATTACACTCCCCTGTGTATCTAATGGGGCGTCAGCTGGATCCTTCAAATAAGTACAGGGATGGTGATTCCCTGAATGAGATTTGGTAAAAAAGGGGGGGATGAAGGATATATAGCGACCAAGGTGTCAGTATAATAAGTATATAGTTGCCAATTTTAATAAATTAAAAGGTATTTATTCACGTACAATTACAAATAAAAGAAACATCTAAAAAAAGGGACAATGATAAAACACAGCTGAACTAAAAGCACTTAAATGAATTATATAAAACTACAATAAAAGCAAGTATAATAGCAAGTATAAGAATTTTTTCTTATCTTAAATGAGGTAGGTGAAGGTTTCCAACGCGTTTCGTCTGATGAGACTTCTTTAAAGGGTTTGAAGAAGTCTCATCAGACGAAACGCGTTGGAAACCTTCACCTACCTCATTTAAGATAAGAAAAAATTCTTATACTTGCTCTTATACTTGCTTTTATTGTAGTTTTATTTAATTCATTTAAGTGCTTTTAGTTCAGTTGTGTTTTATCATTGTCCCATTTTTTTAGATGTTTCTTATATTTGTAATTGTACGTGAATAAATACCTTTTAATTTATTAAAATTGGCAACTATATACTTATTATACTGACACCTTGGTCGCTATATATCCTTCATCCCCCCCTTTTTATATATATATATATATATATATAATGATACTGCATGCTGAAAAATATATGCAAGAATAATAACTGCACTTACTACCCAGCCTACTGTCTGATCTTCACTTGTAACAGAAAGCAGCAGCCAGTGGGGACTGAGGCAACCAGAGCAGCTTCCAAGACACACACACAGCACAGCTTGGACAAGTGCACAACCCGCGATTCGCGGGTGTCTGAATGGGCGGGCCAAAACCAGGAGGGGGAGGGGCCTAAATACCGGACCGCGGCTCCGGGTTTTTTACTCTAAAAAAATGATTTGGTCTGTCAGAAGGGGTTTCTGGGTACTCAGACCCCCCCCCCCCCTGCGTGCGCTAGTGCTGGGGGGACAAATTCAAATCCAAATCAATGATGACAGTATGTTATAATAACTTTAAGTAAACTGCTGCAGCTGAATAATATATTAATAATAATAATAATATATATTTTGAGTGATTAGTTAATAATCCATGGTAATAAAATATACAAATTTAACATACATGAAACAGTTGATATATATATATATATATACATATGTATATATATATATTAATATATATGTGTGTGTGTGTGTGTGTGTATCATGTATATTGTATATATTCATGTGTATATCTCTCTATACATATGTACACATTTACCTCCACGTCCCACCACTTTGTATTAGTTGTATAGGAGGCAATGACATATTTTTTTTCATACACAATATCCAGGTACACATATTTACCCCTACCACCTGTATATGGTACTTGAATGTATTAATAAGCTCAGACAGGGACAGGGATTCTGTAAAGGAGGCAATCCCTGTGATGTGCTCAGTGAGCTTGTGGGGGGGAGGGGGGGTGTAGTCTGAGCATGTGCGGTCAGTGTTTACGCACTTGCACAGCCACAACTTCTGGGGAGGGTTCTGAGGAGGAACCCTCAGATGGCTGAGATTGCAGTGAGTAGCCCCTAGGCTCAGGGCCGGCGCTTCCATTAGGCAGCTTTAGGCAGCTGCCTATGGGTGCCAGAACCTGAGGGGGCGGGTCGCTGTCGCTGGGGCATGTGACTGTCTGTGAAAAAAAATTAAGTATGAGTGAGCGGCCTCCCCGGCAAATGTGACGGTCACATTTTCCGTCAGCTCCGCTGGCTCCCGCTCTACTGCAGTAACTGAAGGGAAGTCCCTCAAGCGCCGCCTCTGCCCTGTGAGTTAAGAGCCCCTGTAAGCTGCTCTGGGCTGCTCCACTCATGCTTTCCCGGGTGCCGCTGTCCGTGTTCGCCTGCTGCCGCCCGTCTCTACGTCCCGCTGGTAACATCTCCGGAGGGGGTGATCAGCTTGAGCTGCTCTCGGTAAGTGAGAGACAGCGGCTACAGAGGAGACTGCAGGCGGCCTCCTGCTGTTGTTGTTCCATACGTGGATCACCAATTCCTGCAGCCTGCAATCTGTTCTCCTTGGCCTGGCCCCCACTATACATTTTCATGGGCTGATTGTAGTGATTTTGGGTGTAATATATATATATATATATCTGTGGGGATATACTGTACACACACATTATATATATATATATATATATATATATATATATATGTACAGTATATCCCCACAGCTCTATATATATATATATATATATATATATAATAAGAATTTACTTACCGATAATTCTATTTCTCGTAGTCCGTAGTGGATGCTGGGAACTCCGTAAGGACCATGGGGAATAGCGGCTCCGCAGGAGACAGGGCACATCTAAAGAAAGCTTTAGGATCACCTGGTGTGCACTGGCTCCTCCCCCTATGACCCTCCTCCAAGCCTCAGTTAGGATACTGTGCCCGGACGAGCGTACACAATAAGGAAGGATTTTGAATCCCGGGTAAGACTCATACCAGCCACACCAATCACACTGTACAACTTGTGATCTGAACCCAGTTAACAGCATGATAATAGAGAAGCCTCTCGAAAAGATGGCTCACTACAACAATAACCCGAATTTTTTGGTAACAATAATTATGTACCAGTATTGCAGACAATCCGCACTTGGGATGGGCGCCCAGCATCCACTACGGACTACGAGAAATAGAATTATCGGTAAGTAAATTCTTATTTTCTCTGACGTCCTAGTGGATGCTGGGAACTCCGTAAGGACCATGGGGATTATACCAAAGCTCCCAAACGGGCGGGAGAGTGCGGATGACTCTGCAGCCCCCAATGAGAGAACTCCCGGTCCTCCTCAGCCAGGGTATCAAATTTGTAGAATTTTACAAACGTATTTGCTCCTGACCAAGTAACTGCTCGGCAAAGTTGTACAGCCGAGGCCCCTCGGGCAGCTGCCCAAGATGAGCCCACCTTCCTTGTGGAGTGGGCATTTACAGATTTTTGGCTGTGGCAGGCCTGCCACAGAATGTGCAAGCTGAATTGTACTACAAATCCAACGAGCAATAGTCTGCTTAAAAGCAGGAGCACCCAGCTAGTTGGGTGCATAGAGGATAAACAGCGAGTCAGATTTCCTGACTCCAGTCGTCCTGGAAACATATATTTTCCGGGTCCTGACAACGTCTAGCAACTTGGAGTCCTCCAAGTCCCTAGTAGCCGCAGGCACCACAATAGGTTTGGTTCAGGAGAACGCTGAAACCACCTTAGGGAGAAACTGAGGACGAGTCCTCAATTTCGCCCTGTCCGAATGGAAAATCAGATAAGGGCTTTTACAGGATAAAGCCACCAATTCTGACACGCGCCTGGCCCAGGCCAGAGCCAACAGCATGACCACTTTTTCTGTGAGATATTTTAACTCCACAGATTTAAGTGTGTCAAACCAATGTGACTTTTGGAACCCAAAAACCACCTGGAGATCCCAAAAGTGCCACTAAAGGCACAAAAGGAGGCTGTATATGCAGTACCCCTTTAACAAATGTCTGAACTTCAGGGACTGAAGCTAGTTCTTTTTTGGAAGAAAATTGACAGAGCCGAAATTTGAACCTTAATGGACCCCAATTTCAGGCCCATAGATACTCCTGTTTGCAGGAAATGTAGGAATCGACCCAGTTGAATTTCCTCCGTCGAGCCTTACTGGCCTCGCACCACGCAACATATTTTCGCCAAATGCGGTGATAATGTTTTGCGGTTACATCCTTCCTGGCTTTGATCAGGATAGGGAAGACTTCATCCGGAATGCCTTTTTCCTTCAGGATCCGGCGTTCAACCGCCATGCCGTCAACGCAGCCGCGGTAAGTCTTGGAACAGACAAGGTCCTTGCTGGAGCAGGTCCCTTCTTAGAGGTAGAGGCTACGGATCCTCCGTGAGCATCTCTTGAAGTTCCGGTTACCAATTCCTTCTTGGCCAATCCGGAGCCACTAATATAGTGCTTACTCCTCTCCATCTTATCAATCTCAGTACCTTGGGTATGAGAGGCAGAGGAGGGAACCCATACACTGATTGGTACACCCACGGTGTTACCAGAGCATCTACAGCTATTGCCTGAGGGTCCCTTGACGTGGCGCAATACCTGTCGAGTTTTTCCCAACGGTTTATAATCATGTGGAAGACTTCTGGGTGAAGTCCTTACTCTCCCGGGTGGAGGTCGTGCTGAGGAAAACTGCTTCCCAGTTGTCCACTCCCGGAATGAAAACTGCTGACAGTGCTATCACATGGTTTTTCGCCCCGCGAAGAATCCTTGCAGCTTCTGCCATTTCCCTCCTGCTTCTTGTGGCACCCTGTCTGTTTACGTGGGTGACTGCCGTAATGTTGTCCGACTGGATCAACACCGGCTGACCTTGAAGCAGAGGTCTTGCTAAGCTTAGAGCATTGTAAATGGCCCTTAGCTTCAGGACATTTATGTGAAGTGATGTCTCCAGGCTTGACCATAAGCCCTGGATATTCCTTCCCTGTGTGACTGCTCCCCAGCCTCGCAGGCTGGCATCCGTGGCCACCAGGACCCAGTCCCGCATGCCGAATCTGCGGCCCTCTAGAAGATGAGCACTCTGCAACCACCACAGGAGGGATACCCTTGTCCCTGGTGACAGGGTTATCCGCTGAAGCATCTGAAGATGCGACCCGGACCATTTGTCCAGTAGGTTCCACTGGAAAGTCTTGCGTGGAATCTGCCGAATGGGATTGCTTCGTAGGAAGCCACCATTTTTACCCAGAACCCTTGTGCATTGATGCACTGAGACTTGGTTCGGTTTTAGGAGGTTCCTGACTAGCTCGGATAACTCCCTGGCTTTCTCCTCCGGGAGAAACACCTTCTTTCTGGACTGTGTCCAGGATCATCCCTAGGAACAGAAGACAAGTCGTCGGAACCAGCTGCGATTTTGGAATATTGAGAATCCAATCGTGCTGCCGCAACACTACCTGAGGTAGTGCTACACCGATCTCCAACTGTTCCCTGGATCTCACCCTTATCAGGGAATCGTCCAAGTAAAGGATAACTAAAATTCCCTTCCTTCGAAGGAATATCATCATTACGGTCATTACTTCAGTAAAGACCCGGGGTGCCGTGGACCATCCCTACGGCAGCGTCTGAACTGATAGTGACAGTTCTGTACCATAACCTGAGATACCCTTGGTGAGAAGGGTAAATTTTGACATGAAGGTAAGCATCCTTGATGTCCCGAGACATCATGTAGTCACCTTCTTCCAGGTTTGCAATCACTGCTCTGAGTGACTCAATTTTGAATTTGAACCTCTGTATGTAAGTGTTCAAAGATTTTAGATTTTAAAATCGGTCTCACCGAGCCGTCTGGCTTCGGTACCACAATAGTGTGGAATAATACCCCGTTCCCTGTTGCAGGAGGGGTACCTTAATCATCACCTGCTGGGAATACAGCTTGTGAATGGCTTCCAAAACTGCCTCCCTGTCAGCGGGAGACGTCGGTAAAACAGACTTTTGGAAACGGCGAGGGGAATACGTCTCGAATTCCAATTTGTACCCCTGAAATATTACCTGAAGGATCCAGGGGTCTACTTGCGAGTGAGCCCACTGCGCACTGAAATTCATTGAGAACGGGCCCCCACCGTGCCTGAACTTGTAAAGCCCTAGCGTCATACTGAGAGCTTGGCAGAGGCGGAAAAGGGTTTCTGTTCCTGGGAACTGGCTGATCTCTGCAGCCATTTTCCTCTCCCTCTGTCACGAGCAGAAAAGAGGAACCCTTTTGTCCGCTTGCCAACCAGGACTGCGCCTGATAATACGGCGTCTTATTTTGAGAGGCGACCTGGGGTACATTCCCCTTTTTTTTTTTTTTAAGGCAATACTTCCAAATGCCGTTTGGAATCCGCATCACCTGACCACTTTACTGGTATAATTGGACAACGCACTTATACTTGATGCCAGTCGGCAAATATTCCGCTGTGCATCATGCATATATAGAAATGCATCTTTTAATTGCTCTATAGGCAATAATATACTGTCCTTATCTAGGATATCAAATTTCCAGTCAGGGAATCCGACCACGCCAACCCAGCACTGCACATCCAGGCTGAGGCGATTGCTGGTCGCAGTATAACACCATTATGTGTGTAAATACATTTTAGGACACCCTCCTGCTTTCTATCAGCAGGATCCCTAAGGGCGGCCATCTCCAGAGAGGGTAGAGCCCTTGTTCTTACAAGCGTGTGAGCGCCTTATCCCCCCTAGGGGGTGTTTCCCAACGCACCCTAACCTCTGGCGGGAAAAGGTATACTGCCAATAACTTTTTAGAAATTATCAATTGTTATCGGGGGGAAACCCACGCATCATCACACACCTCATTTTATTTCTCAGATTCAGGAAAACTACAGGAAGTTTTTCCTCACCAAACATAATACCCCTTTTTTTTTGGTGGTATTTATATTATCAGAAGAGTGTAAACTTTTTCCATTGCCTCAATCATGCAATGTGTGGCCCTATTGGAAATCACGGTTGTCTCTTCACCGTCGACACAGGAGTCAGTATCCGTGTCGGCGTCTGTATCTGAGGTAACGGGCGCTTTAGAGCCCCTGTATGAGACGTCTGGACATGCACAAGCTGAGTAGCCGGCTGTCTCATGTCAACCACTGTCTTTTATACAAAGCTGACACTGTCACGCAATTTTAACAGTACATCCACTCAGGTGTCGACCCCCCAGGGGGTGACAACACTATTACAGACACTCTACTCCGTCTCCTCATCATTTTTCTCCTCATACATGTCGACACAAACGTACCGACACACAGCACACACACAGGGAATGCTCTGATAGAGGAAAGGACCCCACTAGCCCTTTGGGGAGACAGAGGGAGAGTTTGCCAGCACACACCAGAGCGCTATATATATACAGGGATAACCTTATATGTGTTTTTCCCTTTATAGCTGCTGTATTGTTTATACTGCGCCTAATTTGTGCCCCCCTCTCTTTTTTAACCCCTTTCTGTAGTGTAGTGACTGCAGGGGAGAGCCAGGGAGCTTCCCTCCAACTGAGCTGTGAGGGAAAATGGCGCCAGTGTGCTGAGGAGATAGGCTCCGCCCCTTTCTCGGCGTCCTTATCATCCGTTTTCTTGTATGTTTTGGCAGGGGTTAAATGCATCCATATAGCCCAGGAGTTATATGTGATGCATTTATTTTAGCCATAAAAGGTTTTCTATCGATTTATTGCGTCTCAGGGCGCTGCCCCCCCAGCGCCCTGCACCCTCAGTGACCGGAGTGTGAAGTGTGCTGAGAGCAATGGCGCACAGCTGCGGTGCTGTGCGCCTACCTTTATCTGAAGACAGGAAAGTCTTCTGCCGCCGATTTTTCCGGACCTCTTCGCTCTTCTGGCTCTGTAAGGGGGCCGGCGGCGCGGCTCCGGTGACCCATCCAGGCTGAACCTGTGATCGTCCCTCTGGAGCTAATGTCCAGTAGCCTAAGAAGCCCAATCCACTCTGCACGCAGGTGAGTTCGCTTCTTCTCCCCTTAGTCCCTCGATGCAGTGAGCCTGTTGCCAGCAGGTCTCACTGAAAATAATAAACCTAAACTAAAACTTTCACAAAGAGCTCAGGAGAGCCCCTAGTGTGCACCCTTCTCGTCGGGCACAGAAAATCTAACTGAGGCTTGGAGGAGGGTCATAGGGGGAGGAGCCAGTGCACACCAGGTGATCCTAAAGCTTTCTTTAGATGTGCCCTGTCTCCTGCGGAGCCGCTATTCCCCATGGTCCTTACGGAGTTCCCAGCATCCACTAGGACGTCAGAGAAATATATATATATATATACACATACATACATACATACATACATACATACACACAGTGGTCGAAGTGGGGCAGTATACAGTGGTATGGTATGCCGCCACTTCTTCCACTGACCCGGAAATGAAAATGTGCAGCAGGAGGCGAGGGAAGTCGCCATCCTGCTGCACATTGTGCTCCTGTCCCTGCTCGATGGCCAGCGGCTGTGTAGAGTGCTGTTGTAGCTCACAGCCGCCCAGCCGCCCTCCACCCGCCGCCGCCAGCCCGGCTCACGCGTGACACTCCACGGCTCAAAGCTGCCCAGCCGCCGCCAGCCTGGCTCCCGCCACCCTGACAGCGCAGCTGCCCAGCTCAGTCTGGAACTGATGTAAGAGTGTCAGTGTGGGGACGTGTGTGTGTGTGTGTGTGTGTGTGTGTCTGTCTGTGTGTCTGTGATGTGTGTGTGTGACTGTGAGTATGTAGATATGTGGCTATGTGTGTATAAGTGATATAATGTGTGTGTGTGTGTGTGTGTGTGTGTGTATATGGCTGTGTGTAAATGTGGCTGGGTGTGTATTTTTATATATGTAAGTGTGTGTATGCGTGTATATGTGGTTTTGTGTGTATACCTGAACTGGACCGAGTGGGGGGGCAATATGATCTTTTTCGTCTCTGGCCGTCCGCCACCAGCCGCTCACCGCTGCCAGCCACCAGCTGCTCACCGCCGTCAGCCGCTCACCGCCACCAGCCACTCACCGCCACCAGCCAACAGCCGCCCGCTGCTCACCGCCGCCAGCCGCTCACCCGCAACAAATGGCGGTCAGAGGGACCTAACCCACCAAAGGCCTCCTTATCACTGCCGCTGCCCATGGGTGCCTCCGCCGACCACAGTCAGGTAATGTTCCCCTGCTGTCACCCTCTCTTCCTGACGTTACTGTCCCTACTGTCACTCTCTCTCTCCCTGCTATCACTGTCGTCACTCTCTCTCCCTGCTGTCACTGTCGTCACTCTCTCTCTCCCTGCTGTCACTGTCGTCACTCTCTCTCTCCCTGTCGTCACTCTCTCTCTCCCTGTCGTCACTCTCTCTCTCCCTGTCCCTGCTGTCACTCTGGCTGTCACGGCTGTCACAATTTCAGCTCATTCAGTGTGCTATAATGTGAATTTCGCCTCAATCAGTGTGCTACAATGTGATTTTCGTCTCATTCAGTGTGCTACAATGTGAATGTCGGCTCATTCAGTGTGCTACAATGTGAATTTCAGCTCAGTCAGTGTGCTACAATGTGACTGTCGGCTCAGTCAGTGTGCTACAATGTGACTGTCGGCTCAGTCAGTGTGCTACAATGTGACTGTCGGCTCAGTCAGTGTGCTACAATGTGACTGTCGGCTCATTCAGTGTGCTACAATGTGACTGTCGGCTCATTCAGTGTGCTACAATGTGACTATCGGCTCAGTCAGTGTGCTACAATGTGACTGTCGGCTCATTCAGTGTGCTACAATGTGACTGTCGGCTCAGTCAGTGTGCTACAATGTGACTATCGGCTCAGTCAGTGTGCTACAATGTGACTGTCGGCTCAGTCAGTGTGCTACAATGTGACTGTCGGCTCAGTCAGTGTGCTACAATGTGACTGTCGGCTCAGTCAGTGTGCTACAATGTGACTGTCGGCTCAGTCAGTGTGCTACAATGTGACTGTCGGCTCAGTCAGTGTGCTACAATGTGACTGTCGACTCAGTCAGTGTGCTACAATGTGACTGTCGGCTCAGTCAGTGTGCTACAATGTGACTGTCGGCTCAGCCAGTGTGCTACAATGTGACTATCGGCTCAGTCAGTGTGCTACAATGTGAATTTCGGCTCAGTCAGTGTGCTACAATGTGACTATCGGCTCAGTCAGTGTGCTATTATGTGAATTTCGGCTCGTACCGTGTGCTATAATGTGAATTTCAGGTCGTACCGTGTGCTATAATGTGAATTTCAGCTCGTACCGTGTGCTATAAGGTGAATTTCAGCTCGTACCGTGTGCTATAAGGTGAAAGGGGCACCAGTACTAGATAGTATAAGGCAGGCATGTCCAAACTGCGGCCCTCCAGCTGTTGTGAAACTACATATCCCAGCATGCCCTGACACAGTTTTGTTGTCGGAGAATGCTAAAGCTATGTTAGGGCGTGCTTGGATGTGTAGTTTCTCAACAGCTGGGGGGCTGCAGTTTGGACATGCCTGGTATAAGGGGTTCTACTACACTGGACACGCCCCATTTTAGGTGACCACGCCCCCTTTTCCTGGAGCGCGGGCGCCTTTGGCGCGCACATAATTGCATCCTTGACTTTTGCATACCCCCACTTCAAAATTTCCACTTCGACCACTGTATACACACACACACACACACACACACACACACACACACACACAACTCGCCGCAAGTGGGAATAGTCCCTGCTAGTCGGCATGCCGACTGACAGGATTTAGAGGGGGGCGGGATGTAGCCGTCGGTAATGTGATCGGCAGTCTCGTGACCACCGGTCACATAACTACATCCCTATAAATCTATATATATATATATATATATATACACATATCTCCATATAAAAATCTGAATATACCCCCCAGTTCCTGCACACACATCTGTCTGTCTATGTATGTAATGTATGCATGTATGTATGTATGTATCTATCTATCTACAGTACATATCCTGCTGAGTTGTGTTCCCCCTTTCCTCCACCATACACCACTACTACCTGCCTGGAGTCACCGCAATATGTCACACATAGTGTGGTTTTTCTTCCATATATTTTTGGAGGGGCAGTTTGTGGGTTTGTGCAAGATGGGGGGGGGGGGGGGGCAGTAGGAAGACATTTCGCCTAGGGTGCCGAAAAACCTTGCACCGGCCCTGCCTAGGCTACACTGGACCACCACCATTTTCAGATAGCGGTGGCCAATAATGGGAATGCTTTGCATTCCAGATACAGGTTGAGTCTCCCTTATCCAAAATGCTTGGGACCAGAGGTATTTTGGATATCGGATTTTTCCGTATTTTGGAATAATTGCCTACTATAATGAGATATCATGGTGATGGGACCTAAATCTAAGCACATAATGCATTTATGTTTCATATACACCTTATACACACAGCCTAAAGGTCATTTTAGCCAATATTTTTTATAACTTTGTGCATTAAACAAAGTGTGTGTACATTCACACAATTCATTTATGTTTCATATACACCTTATACACACAGCCTGAAGGTCATTTAATACAATATTTTTAATAACTTTGTGTATTAAACAAAGTTTGTGTACATTGAGCCATCAAAAAACAAAGGTTTCACTACCTTACTCTAACTCAAAAAAGTCCGTATTTCGGAATATTCCGTATTTCGGAATATTTGGATATGGGATACTCAACCTGTATTGGTAAAATGTGCAGCATCGCATCCACCACAGAAACTGCCAATGGAGGGAGATCTGCTGCGGTGCCTCCTTCATACATTTGAGGTATACTTAACATTTGTGACTAACCTCCGAAAACGTGTGCTTTTTTGGGAAATAGCCGTAAATATTGTTTGACAAATGGGCCCCTTAGTCCCCTTTTTCTTTATCAAGAGCCATTTATGGATGCACTATACCAGTAGTTGCCAAACTTTTTTGAATCTTGGCACCCTAGAGTATCAGAACTTTTTTCACGGCATCCCGAAAACAAAAGTTTCTTATTGAGAAGTTTTAAAAAAAAATGCAGGTTTACAGCTTTTGGGTTTAATAATTATTGAAGGAGCCAGCCCTCACCGTAAACTCTGTTTAATCAAATTCCCTATATTATTTAGTTTGCATTCAGTGGCAATATGCTGTGCTAGACACGCCCGTTAGGCAGTGCTAGACACACCCAATAGGTTGTGTTAGTCACGCCCAATAGTTGGTGCTAGACACGCCCCTCCAATTGTGCACCCCCTAATAAAATGTGCTGTGCACGCCTATGCATACAAAGAAGGAGCCGGAAACCGGTCACTGGTCCCTGGGTGCAGGTAAGTGTATGCTTAGCATAGTGGTGTGTGGGGAGGGGGGGGGGGGATTTGGAGGGGTGTATTTGCTGGCAACGCATACGCAGTCACACTGTCTGGGCATTTTTCTAACAAAAAGCACTGATAACTGCGGTGAGAGGATTTGTAGGGACAGAGCTCAACAAACTGATTCCTGCACACACAGAAATAAAACACACCATGCTCAGCTTAAAATACAGAGGACTCGAACTCTCAACACCTTATTCTACAGTCGGACACATGACATAACACATGGAGCTATTTGTTCCTGCATAGGAAGCCTGGAAATCTATATACTGTATATAAAAGTGAAAGTACAGAATGTATATTTTGAAATTCATAGGCTCCTACATGGCTTGATGCATCTGGACCAAACTTGTTATACCATACCTTCCAACTGTCCCGATTTTCGCGGGACAGTCCCATTTTTTGGGGACTGTCACGCTGTCCCACCCGCGGGCCGCAGTGTCCCGCGGTGGGGGGGGGGACGGACAGTTGGGAGGCTCTGTCTGTCGCTTCCCTGCTTAGCAGAGCAGCGGTGAATAGATACTGTGCGCCAGGGCCGGCTCCAGGCCTACTAGCACCCTGAGCGAGAAAATGTAAAAGCGCCCCCCAACCCCTATGCGCTTCTGGAAAAGTGGGCGTGGCCTCCTGGGAAAGTGGGTGTGGTCTCGTAACTTCATATTATTAAACTATAAATAAATATATTTTTTCACACCCCCTCTATGCACACAATTAGCAGCCTTATGCAGAACAGCCACAGTAGTGTTCCTTACACACAATGTCTCCAGTGTAGTGCCAGCTACACATGACATGCCCCGCAGCAGTGCCAGCAACACATGACATGCCCCGCAGCAGTGCCAGCAACACATGACATGCCCCGCAGCAGTGCCAGCAACACATGACATGCCCCGCAGCAGTGCCAGCTACACATGACATGCCCCGCAGCAGTGCCAGCTACACATGACATGCCCCGCAGCAGTGCCAGCTACACATGACATGCCCCCCCAGCAGTGCCAGCTACACACAATAGACCCCCAGCAGTGCCAGCTACACATGATAGTGTTCACGTTTTAGGGCAGGGTGCTGATCACAAGGAGGGCACATTTTTAAGTAAGGAGGGCAAAATGATGTACATACTGTAATGCTTGATGCTCCTCCACCCACATGCTGAAGCAGGGACAGTGCGCGCTGACGGCGCGCAGCAAAAATTTAGGGGCGTTGCTTCGTGGGGAAGGTGCATGACCACAGAATAGTGGCAATTCGCATTACACCACATAGTAGTGCAGCTAATACACATTGCACCAGGTAGAACCTCCTATACACTTTGCGCCAGGCAGAGCACGTTAGACACTTTGCGCCAGGCAGAGCACGATAGACACTTTGCGCCAGGCAGAGCACGATAGACACTTTGCGCCAGGCAGAGCACGATAGACACTTTGCGCCAGGCAGAGCACGATAGACACTTTGCGCCAGGCAGAGCACGATAGACACTTTGCGCCAGGCAGAGCACGATAGACACTTTGCGCCAGGCAGAGCACGATAGACACTTTGCGCCAGGCAGCGCACGATAGACACATTGCCTAGCCACAGACACCTAGTAGATACACTACATGATATGCCCCCCAGCAGTGCCAGCTACACGTGACATGCCCCCAGCAGTGCCAGCTACACGTGACATACCCCCCAGCAGTGCCAGCTACACGTGACATGCCCCCCAGCAGTGCCAGATACATAAATGGCCACACAGTGCAGATATGCCCCCAGTGCCAGATACATAAATGCCCCCACAATGCCAGATACATAAATGACCACACAATGCCAGATACATAAGTGCCCCCACAGTGCCAGATGCATCAATAACCCCACAGTCCCAGACACATAATTGCCAGATACATAAATGCCCCCAGTGCCACAAAACATATATGCCCCCACAGTGCCAGATAATAAGAATTTACTTACCGATAATTCTATTTCTCGTAGTCCGTAGTGGATGCTGGGAACTCCTTAAGGACCATGGGGAATAGCGACTCCGCAGGAGACTGGGCACAAAAGTAAAAGCTTTAGGACTACCTGGTGTGCACTGGCTCCTCCCCCTATGACCCTCCTCCAAGCCTCAGTTAGGATACTGTGCCCGGACGAGCGTACACAATAAGGAAGGATTTTGAATCCCGGGTAAGACTCATACCAGCCACACCAATCACACCGTACAACCTGTGATCTGAACCCAGTTAACAGCATGATAACAGAGGAGCCTCTGAAAAGATGGCTCACAACAATAATAACCCGGTTTTTGTAACAATAACTATGTACAAGTATTGCAGACAATCCGCACTTGGGATGGGCGCCCAGCATCCACTACGGACTACGAGAAATAGAATTATCGGTAAGTAAATTCTTATTTTCTCTGACGTCCTAGTGGATGCTGGGAACTCCGTAAGGACCATGGGGATTATACCAAAGCTCCCAAACGGGCGGGAGAGTGCGGATGACTCTGCAGCACCGAATGAGAGAACTCCAGGTCCTCCTCAGCCAGGGTATCAAATTTGTAGAATTTAGCAAACGTGTTTGCCCCTGACCAAGTAGCTGCTCGGCAAAGTTGTAAAGCCGAGACCCCTCGGGCAGCCGCCCAAGATGAGCCCACTTTCCTTGTGGAATGGGCTTTTACAGATTTTGGCTGTGGCAGGCCTGCCACAGAATGTGCAAGCTGAATTGTACTACAAATCCAACGAGCAATAGTCTGCTTAGAAGCAGGAGCACCCAGCTTGTTGGGTGCATACAGGATAAACAGCGAGTCAGATTTTCTGACTCCAGCCGTCCTGAAAACATATATTTTCAGGGCCCTGACAACGTCCAGCAACTTGGAGTCCTCCAAGTCCCTAGTAGCCGCAGGTACCACAATAGGCTGGTTCAAGTGAAACGCTGAAACCACCTTAGGGAGAAATTGAGGACGAGTCCTCAATTCTGCCCTGTTCGTATGAAAAATTAGGTAAGGGCTTTTATAGGATAAAGCCGCCAATTCTGAGACACGCCTGGCTGAAGCCAGGGCTAACAGCATTACCACTTTCCATGTGAGATATTTTAAGTCCACAGTGGTGAGTGGTTCAAACCAATGTGATTTTAGGAACCCCAAAACTACATTGAGATCCCAAGGTGCCACTGGAGGCACAAAAGGAGGCTGTATATGCAGTACCCCTTTTACAAATGTCTGAACTTCAGGCACTGAAGCCAGTTCTTTCTGGAAGAAAATCGACAGGGCCGAAATTTGAACCTTAATGGACCCTAATTTTAGGCCCATAGACAGTCCTGTTTGCAGGAAATGCAGGAAACGACCCAGTTGAAATTCCTCTGTAGGGGCCTTCCTGGCCTCACACCACGCAACATATTTACGCCAAATACGGTGATAATGTTGCACGGTTACATCCTTCCTGGCTTTGATCAGGGTAGGGATGACTTCATCCGGAATGCCTTTTTCCTTCAGGATCCGGCGTTCAACCGCCATGCCGTCAAACGCAGCCGCGGTAAGTCTTGGAACAGACAGGGTCCCTGCTGGAGCAGGTCCTTTCTTAGAGGTAGAGGCCACGGGTCCTCCGTGAGCATCTCTTGAAGTTCCGGGTACCAAGTCCTTCTTGGCCAATCCGGAGCCACGAGTATAGTCCTTACTCCTCTCCTTCTTATGATTCTCAGTACCTTGGGTATGAGAGGCAGAGGAGGGAACACATACACTGACTGGTACACCCACGGTGTTACCAGAGCGTCCACAGCTATTGCCTGAGGGTCCCTGGCAATATCTGTCTAGTTTTTTGTTGAGGCGGGACGCCATCATGTCCACCTTTGGTTTTTCCCAACGGTTCACAATCATGTGGAAGACTTCTGGGTGAAGTCCCCACTCCCCCGGGTGGAGGTCGTGTCTGCTGAGGAAGTCTGCTTCCCAGTTGTCCACTCCCGGAATGAACACTGCTGACAGTGCTATCACATGATTTTCCGCCCAGCGAAGAATCCTTGCAACTTCTGCCATTGCCCTCCTGCTTCTTGTGCCGCCCTGTCTGTTTACGTGGGCGACTGCCGTGATGTTGTCCGACTGGATCAACACCGGCTGACCCTGAAGCAGAGGCCTTGCTTGACTTAGGGCATTGTAAATGGCCCTTAGTTCCAGGATATTTATGTGAAATGACGTTTCCATGCTTGACCACAAGCCCTGGAAATTTCTTCCCTGTGTGACTGCTCCCCAGCCTCTCAGGCTGGCATCCGTGGTCACCAGGACCCAGTCCTGAATGCCGAATCTGCGGCCCTCTACAAGATGAGCACTCTGCAACCACCACAGGAGAGACACCCTTGTCCTTGGAGACAGGGTTATCCGCTGATGCATCTGAAGATGCGATCCGGACCATTTGTCCAGCAGATCCCACTGAAAAGTTCTTGCGTGGAATCTGCCGAATGGAATCGCTTCGTAAGAAGCCACCATTTATCCCAGGACCCTTGTGCATTGATGCACTGACACTTGGCCTGGTTTTAGGAGGTTCCTGACTAGCTCGGATAACTCCCTGGCTTTCTCCTCCGGGAGAAACACCTTTTTCTGGACTGTGTCCAGAATCATCCCTAGGAACAGCAGACGTGTCGTCGGAATCAGCTGCGATTTTGGAATATTTAGAATCCACCCGTGCTGTCGTAGTACTACTTGAGATAGTGCTACTCCGACCTCTAACTGTTCCCTGGACCTTGCCTGTCACGATCCGGGTATCTGGACGCCATTTCTTACCCATCAGATGCCTCCTAAGGCTGGCTCAGCGCTCCAGGACCGGATCCCATTTGTTATCCTAATGTTCACATTCCTGCATCCTCTCCTGTCTCTCTGAGACGCTGTCACAGTAACGCCTTATTACATCTGGCATGGCGTCTCCCGCGGCCTCCGCCGCCGTCCCTGAGCTTCTGCATGCAGAGTGTCAGAGTGGCGATTACGTCAGCCGCGGCCTCCGCTGTGTCCGCGTGGTTGGATGTGCACTTGTCAGCCTGGCGTCTCCTGTCTCCAGTGGCCGGCGCCGCCATTACTGTTTTCATTACCACATGGATTACAAACCAAACTTCCCTCCAAGTGTCTGCATGGGAGCAGCCATCTTGGATTCTGTCAGCTGATCATTTCCTCCAATCTGTTGTCAGTATTGTTAATCTGCATAATTGCCTAGCCAATCCCTTCCTTGCTGCAGGTATAAATACACTGTGCCTGAGCAAGGAAGGCGTCAGTGCTTTGGTTGTCAAACCTAGTTCCTGTTTGTCTCTCTCCTGTGATTGTCTTCCAGGTTCCAGGTCCTGTCTCAAGACTTCCACCATAGAGACCCGCGCCAGCATTCCACCTGCGGTGTAGCCTGACTCTCCAATCCATTGTGGATTCATCTGTTTCCAGCTACAACATTACCTGCTTCCAGCCCAGCTTCCAGCAGAGTACAGCTTCTCTTAAAGGGCCGGTGTCCTTTCTACACTTTACCACTCTCCACCGGTATTATTATTTCTCCGCTCTCAAGTTCTACATTTCAGTTCATATTTCATCGCTCCCAAGTTCATTTATTATTTAACTGGTTCCAGCCAGTATCCACTCCGTGCTAACAACAGTCTGGTTCCAGCCAGTATCCCAGTATCCACAGCAGCCGTTTTATCTTCAGCAACCCAGCTTTTCCTGGAACACCAGCTGGTACAATCCTGGGTTATCTCCATTGCTACAGTCGGGCCTGGTAAGGACTTTCCATCTAGAAGATTATAAGAACTATCTCACACTACCAGTGCCCTGTGGCTCCTGCCATCCTGTAGTACCCAGGAACTGTATTTATTCTTTGCTGACTTTTACGTTTTCTTTTACTGCTACTGTGATGCATGGAGTTGTCATAATAAACATCATTGACTTTTATCCAAGTTGTCGTGGTCACGCCTTCGGGCAGTTATTATTCATGTTACTTACATGTCCAGGGGTCTGATACAACCTCCCAGGTTCCGGTACATCTCAGCCCCTACAACTGAGGCTGCCTCCCGTCAGCTCAGGCCCTCAGTTGTGACATTGCCCTTAACAGGAGATCGTCCAAGTAAGGGATAATTAAGACGCCTTTTCTTCGAAGAAGAATCATCATTTCGGCCATTACCTTGGTAAAGACCCGGGGTGCCGTGGACAATCCAAACGGCAGCGTCTGAAACTGATAGTGACAGTTCTGTACCACAAACCTGAGGTACCCTTGGTGAGAAGGGCAAATTGGGACATGGAGGTAAGCATCCTTGATGTCCAGAGACACCATATAGTCCCCTTCTTCCAGGTTCGCTATCACTGCTCTGAGTGACTCCATCTTGAATTTGAACCTTTGTATGTAAGTGTTCAAGGATTTCAGATTTAAAATAGGTCTTACCGAGCCGTCCGGCTTCGGTACCACAAACAGCGTGGAATAATACCCCTTTCCCTGTTGTAGGAGGGGTACCTTGATTATCACATGCTGGGAATACAGCTTGTGAATGGCTTCCAATACCGCCTCCCTGTCGGAGGGAGACGTTGGTAAAGCAGACTTCAGGAACCGGCGAGGGGGAGACGTCTCGAATTCCAATTTGTACCCCTGAGATACTACCTGCAGGATCCAGGGGTCCACTTGCGAGTGAGCCCACTGCGCGCTGAAATTCTTGAGACGACCCCCCACCGTACCTGAGTCCGCTTGTAAGGCCCCAGCGTCATGCTGAGGACTTGGCAGAAGCGGGGGAGGGCTTCTGTTCCTGGGAAGAGGCTGCCTGCTGCAGTCTTTTTCCCCTTCCTCTGCCCCGGGGCAGATATGAGTGGCCTTTTGCCCGCTTGCCCTTATGGGGACGAAAGGACTGAGCCTGAAAAGACGGTGTCTTTTTCTGCTGAGAGGTGACCTGGGGTAAAAAGGTGGATTTCCCAGCCGTTGCCGTGGCCACCAGGTCCGATAGACCGACCCCAAATAACTCCTCCCCTTTATACGGCAATACTTCCATATGCCGTTTGGAATCCGCATCACCTGACCACTGTCGCGTCCATAACCCTCTTCTGGCAGAAATGGACAGCGCACTTACTCTTGATGCCAGAGTGCAAATATCCCTCTGTGCATCTCGCATATATAGAAATGCATCCTTTAAATGCTCTATAGTCAATAATATACTGTCCCTGTCCAGGGTATCAATATTTTCAGTCAGGGAATCCGACCAAGCCAGCCCAGCACTGCACATCCAGGCTGAGGTGATTGCTGGTCGCAGTATAACACCAGTATGTGTGTATATACTTTTTAGGATATTTTCCAGCTTCCTATCAGCTGGCTCCTTGAGGGCGGCCGTATCAGGAGACGGTAACGCCACTTGTTTTGATAAGCGTGTGAGCGCCTTATCTACCCTAGGGGGTGTTTCCCAACGCGCCCTAACCTCTGGCGGGAAAGGGTATAATGCCAATAATTTTTTAGAAATTAGCAGTTTTTTATCGGGGGAAACCCACGCTTCATCACACACCTCATTTAATTCATCTGATTCAGGAAAAACTATGGGTAGTTTTTTCACACCCCACATAATACCCTTTTTTGTGGTACTTGTAGTATCAGAAATGTTCAAAACCTCCTTCATTGCCGTGATCATGTAACGTGTGGCCCTACTGGAAAATACGTTTGTTTCCTCACCGTCGACACTGGAGTCAGTGTCTGGGTCTGTGTCGACCATCTGAGGTAACGGGCGCTTTAGAGCCCCTGACGGTGTTTGAGACGCCTGGACAGATACTAACTGATTTGCCGGCTGTCTCATGTCGTCAACAGTCTTTTGTAAAGTGCTGACGCTATCACGTAATTCCTTCCATAAGACCATCCAGTCAGGTGTCGACTCCCTAGGGGGTGACATCACTATTACAGGCAATTGCTCCGCCTCCATACCATTTTCCTCCTCATACATGTCGACACAACATACCGACACACAGCACACACACAGGGAATGCTCTGATAGAGGACAGGACCCCACTAGCCCTTTGGGGAGACAGAGGGAGAGTTTGCCAGCACACACCAGAGCGCTATATATATACAGGGATAACCTTATATAAGTGTTTTTCCCTTATATAGCTGCTGTATTGATTAATCTGCCAAATTAGTGCCCCCCCTCTATTGTTTTACCCTGTTTCTGTAGTGCAGGACTGCAGGGAAGAGTCAGGGAGACGTCCTTCCAGCGGAGCTGTGAGGGAAAATGGCGCTTGTGTGCTGAGGAGATAGGCTCCGCCCCCTTCTCGGCGGCCTTTCTCCCGCTTTTTTAAGGAAAAACTGGCAGGGGTTAAATGCATCCATATAGCCCAGGAGCTATATGTGATGTATTTTTTGCCATCTAAGGTGTTTTTATTGCGTCTCAGGGCGCCCCCCCCCAGCGCCCTGCACCCTCAGTGACCGCAGTGTGAAGTGTGCTGAGAGCAATGGCGCACAGCTGCGGTGCTGTGCGCTACCTTATTGAAGACAGGACGTCTTCTGCCGCCGATTTCCCGGACCTCTTCAGTCTTCTGGCTCTGTAAGGGGGCCGGCGGCGCGGCTCTGGGACCCATCCATGGCTGGGCCTGTGATCATCCCTCTGGAGCTAATGTCCAGTAGCCTAAGAAGCCCAATCCACTCTGCACGCAGGTGAGTTCGCTTCTTCTCCCCTTAGTCCCTCGGTGCAGTGAACCTGTTGCCAGCAGGACTCACTGAAAATAAAAAACCTATACTTAAACTTTTTCACTAAGCAGCTCAGGAGAGCCACCTAGTGTGCACCCTTCTCGTTCGGGCACAAAAATCTAACTGAGGCTTGGAGGAGGGTCATAGGGGGAGGAGCCAGTGCACACCAGGTAGTCCTAAAGCTTTTACTTTTGTGCCCAGTCTCCTGCGGAGTCGCTATTCCCCATGGTCCTTACGGAGTTCCCAGCATCCACTAGGACGTCAGAGAAAAATAAACGCCCGCCGTGCCACAAAACATAAAAGCCCCCACAGTGCAGATATGCCCCCACAGTGCCAGATACATAAATGCCCCAGTGCCAGAAACATAAATGCCCCCACAGTGCAGATATGCCCCCACAGTGCCAGAAACATAAATGCCCCCACAGTGCAGGTATGCCCCCACAGTGCCAGAAACATAATGCCCCCACAGTGCAGATATGCCCCCACAGTGCCAGAAACATAATGCCCCCACAGTGCAGATATGCCCCCACAGTGCCAGAAACATAATGCCCCCACAGTGCAGATATGCCCCCACAGTGCCAGAAACATAATGCCCCCACAGTGCAGGTATGCCCCCACAGTGCCAGAAACATAATGCCCCCACAGTGCCAGAAACATAATGCCCCCACAGTGCAGATATGCGTATGCCCCCACAGTGCCAGAAACATAATGCCCCCACAGTGCAGATATGCCCCCACAGTGCCAGAAACATAATGCCCCCACAGTGCAGGTATGCCCCCCACAGTGCCAGAAACATAATGCCCCCACAGTGCAGATATGCCCCCACAGTGCCAGAAACATAAACGAACCCCACACAGTGCCAGACAGATTTTAACTTACCTGTCACTGACACTGCGGTGCTGGGAGCCGGGAGTACTGCTGTGGGCACGGGCGGGTGGGAGGGCCGCGGACGGAGGAACGATACTGTTTGCGCGCTATGCACGCTGCGCGGCGACGGCGTCTAACGTCAGACGCCGGCGCCGCACAGCGCGCTGCATAGCGCGCACACAAGCGGCCGGGAGTGGGACACGGCACACAGATTAAAGGCTGGCTCCAGGCAGAAATATGGCGGCCGCAGCGTGCGGCGCCCTATAAGAGTGGCGCCCCGCGCGGCCGCTCTAGTCGAACATGCCTGGAGCAGGCCCTGCTGTGCGCATGCGCACAGCATCTATTCAGTGCAGACAGGGGGAGAGGGGGCATGCCAGCGGCTCACAGAGCGCTGGGCATGACCCCTCAGTGACGAAAATGGGGGCGTGGCTCGTGATCGCGGGTCATCCGCGAAGCCACGCCCCTTTTCGGGACCGCGCGCAGCTTCGCCGCGCGTGTGTCCCTCTTTGGAAGGGGGCAAAGTTGGGAGGTATGTTATACATAACCTTTATTCTGCAGTTTAGTATGTGACAGCATGATGATATCACAGAGTGAGTGCCGTGCAGTCACACAGTCTATGTAGCACTGCAGGATTGTATGTGATGGCATGATGATATCACTGAGTGAGTGCACTGCAGTCACACAGTCTATGTAGCACTGCAGGATAGTATGTGATGGCATGATGATATCACAGAGTGAGCGCAGTCACACAGTCTATGTAGCACTGCAGTTTAGTATGTGACAACATGATGATATCACAGTTAGTGCAGTCACACTGACTACTGAGCTCCTGCTTCCGGCTCAGTGCGCGCTATGAGAGAGACGTCATGACATCTCTCTCCTAGTGCAGGGAGCCGGACGCCAGGATATCACAGCGGACGGACGCCGGAGTGGGGCTTGGTAAGTATGGTGGCTTTTGGTTTTTTTTAAGGCACGTCTACTGGGGGCAAGCTACAGGGGGCAAACTAAAGGGGAGCATTACTACTGGGGGCATAACTACTTGGGGCACACTACTGGGGGCATAACTACAGGGGCTAACCTACTGGGGGCATTACTATTTGAGGACTAAAGTAGAGGGGGGCTAAACTACAAGGGGCATTACTACAGGGGGGCTAAACTACAAGGGGGCAAACTACAGAGGGCATTACTACTGGGGGCATTACTAGGGGAAAGCTACATGGGGCTAACTACTGGGGGCAAGCTATTGGGGGAAAACTACACGGGTGCATTACTACTGGGGGCATAACTACAGGGGTGCATTACTACTGGGGGCATAACTACAGAGGCATTACTACTGGGGGCAAACTACAGGGGCATTACGAGAGCGGGGCTAAACTACAAGGGGGCATTACTACTGGGGGCATTACTACTTGGGGCAAGCTAGAGGGGGCTAACTACTGGGGGCAAGCAACATGGGGCTAACTACTGGGGGCAAACTACTGGGGGCATAACTACAGGGGCGCATTACTACTGGGGGCATAACTACAGGGAGACATTACTACTGGGGGCTAAACTACAGGGGTACTAAACTACAGGGGGCATAACTACAGAGGCTAAACTACTGGGGGCATTCCTACTTGGGGCATACTACATGGGGCTAAACTACTGGGGGCATTACTACTGGGGGCTAAACTACTATGGGGCATAACTGCAGGGGCTAAACTACAGGGGGCTAAACTACTGGGGGCATTACCACTGGGAGGCTAAACTAAAGTGGGGGGTAAACTACTGGGGTCATAACTGCAGGGGCATTACTACTGGGGGCTAAACTACTGGGGGCATAACTACTGGGGATAAACTACAGGGGGCAAAACGACTGGGAGAATTACTACAGGCAACATTACTATTGGGGGCAATACTACACAGGGGCATTACCATTAAGGGCATTACTAATGGGGGCACTACTAATGAGGGCATTGTAAAGGGGGCACTTTATAAGGGGCATCACTACTCGGGACATAAGGGGCACTACTACTGGGGGCATTGCATAAGGGGCACCACTACTATGGGCTCTATATAAGGGGCACTACCAGTACAAAGGACATTGCATAAGGAGCACTACTACTGTGGTCATTGTAAAAGGGGCGCTACTGCTGTGGGCATTGTGTATTACGGGGTGCTACTACTGTGGGCATTATGTGTGTTAGGGGTGCTACTACTGTGGGCATTGTGTATTACGGGGTGCTACTACTGTGGGCATTGTGTGTTAGGGGTGCTACTACTGTGGGCATTATTACTATTGTGTTACCACGCCCCTCATATTTTCAGACCACGCCCCTTTGGGGGGGCGCACCTACGGCGCGCGCAATGCTGTTATTGCATGGGCGCCGGGGGTAGGGCGGGTGAGTTTCACCACCTCTCTAGAACCACTTTAAGCACTGGTGACCATAGGTGTGCACAGCACATTTTATTAGGGGGTGCACAACTGGAGTGGCGTGTCTAGCACTGCCTACCGAGCGTGCCTAGTACTGCCTAATGGGTATGTTTAGCACCACCTCCTGGGCTTCAGTAATATAGAGCTAGTCAATGAAAGGCTGCGGCACTCAAAGGTCTTGTAATCTGTATGCAGGTTATATACTGGTCTACCTCATTTTAGCAGGACACTCCAAACCATGGCCCTCATTCCGAGTTCGCTCGGTAAAAATCTTTGCATCGCAGCGATTTTCCGCTTAATGCGCATGCGCAATGTCCGCACTGCGACTGCGCCAAGTAAATTTGCTATGCACTTAGGAATTTTACTCACGGCATTTTCATCGTTCTGGCGATCGTAATGTGATTGACAGGAAATGGGTGTTACTGGGCGGAAACAGGCCGTTTTATGGGCGTGTGGGAAAAAACGCTACCGTTTCCGGAAAAAACGCAGGAGTGGCCGGAGAAACGGGGGAGTGTCTGGGCGAACGCTGGGTGTGTCTGTGACGTCAAACCAGGAACGACAAGCAGTGAAATGATCGCAGATGCCGAGTAAGTCTGAAGCTACTCAGAAACTGCTACGAGGTGTGTAATCGCAATATTGCAAATACATCGTTCGCAATTTTAAGATGCTAAGATTCACTCCCAGTAGGCGGCGGCTTAGCATGAGCAAATCTGCTAAAATTCACTTGCGAGCGAACAACTCGGAATGAGGGCCCTTATACAAGTCAGCGTTTCATTTTATTACATAAAATTTTGTCAGGACATACAAAATTTTATGTAATAAAATAAAACAAAAACGTTGACCTGTATATGGATTGGAGTGTCCTGCTAAAATGAGGTGGACCAGTATATAGGGGGTCATTCCGACCCGATCGCTCACTGCAGTTTGTCGCAGCGCAGCGATCAGGTCGGAACTGCGCATGCGCCGGTGCCGCAGTGCGCCGGCGCATGGCAGCCTTCGTTACCTAGCGATCGCCTCTGAGGCAGAGGTGGTCACTAGGCGAGAGGGGACTGAACAGCGGCACTAAGCCGTCGTTTAGGGGGAGCGGTCCGGCCAACGCAGGCGTGGCTAGACCATTGGGGGGCGGGCCGCAGCGGCTGTGTGACGTGTCACGCAGCCGCTGCACCAGCGCGGGCGGCGAGTAACTCCCAGCCAGCCGCAGGAGCTGCGCTGGCCGGGAGTTACTCCTCAAATACAAAGGCATCGCCGCTGTGCGATGCTTTTGTATTTGTGCGGGGGGGGGGGGGCTGGCACTGACATGCGGGGCGGACTAGCCCTGTGCTGGGCGTCCCCTCGCATGTCTGAGTTAACGATCGTAGCTGTGCTAAATTTAGCACAGCTACGATCAACTCGGAATGACCCCCATAACCTGATAACCTGCATACAGATTACAAGACCTGTGAGTTCCACAGCCTTTCACTGACACACATATTTTATATATATATATATATACGAATCAAAGGTTGTTTGCACTCTCCATATCACATACACTTGCTGGGGTGTCACTCAAGGTTCATTGAGTCAAGGGTAAAAGTCTCTCCTCCATGAATGTATAGAAATCTTGAAAGGAGTGCACTCACCAGACGAATCACATGACCAATCAGGATTTAATGTGGCATAGACATGATAATCACACCGACGTTTCGGTCCTTACTGGACCTTTTTCAAGGTTCAAATGATACACACATAGTTCACCCATTTATAGCCACAGTAATAATCATAGTGTAACATATAAAACCCGGAATACCCATGTATAACATCACATGATAAAAAGATAAACAGGTATATAGTATATAGAGAGAACCCCTACCTGTTACCCCGTGTTCACGCCACCAAATCCATTACATCTAATACATAATTCTATCTAACATACCCAGCCGCGCTGCCGTCCGCCGCCACTGGTGACACGCACGCCAGCGGAAGCGGAAGTATCAGACCGGCATCAGTGGAACACAAACACGTGTGAAATCACGTGGTTTGCTTATCCAGTCATCACGGAGACATAAGGTCTACGGGGCAGCTAACAGACAAACAAGGACGTATCACACGGCTCTCGGTGTCTTAGCAACCATATAAACACTATGACACCATATCCATATACATAGGTGGATTAACGAAACCGCATTCATTTGAATCATCACTACTACCTAGTAGTAATTGGTGTAGGGTAATCAGACTAAAATTGGGTCGAATGATTAGAAAACATAGAGTACCTTATATACTTAAATATTACAGTGTTATAACATACAAGTGACACATGGATCGTATAACAGGACTAGTCTCACTGATCAGAACACACTGCCAGATAAAATGAAAAAAATCAGAAAAAATATATAAATACATAAAATAAAGCCCTTTAGTGGAACCACCACGAAATATATATTATGTAGTTCACCAAAAGATACTTAAGGGCCCTACACACTAAAAGATTATCTGTCCAATCTGGCTGATTGGAAAGAAAATCTGGCAATGTCTGGAAGCAAATGGCAATTAACTATTTGCTCTCAAACATTGAAAAACAGACAAAAATGGACTTTAAGTCAAATTGGTTAAGTTTGTTTCATTAAACCAATTTATCTGAACTGTTTTTGTCCATTTTCTTGATTTTAGTAGCAAATTGTTGATTGTCATTTGCTCCCAGCCATTGCCAGATTTTCTTTCCAATCAGCCAGATTGGACAGATAATCTTTAAATGTGTAGGGCCTATTAGATGCACTGAGTCATTCAGGCCCTTTGGATGAACAGTCTCAAGCCTATGGATCCAATAAGCTTCCCGGCGTAGTAGAATCTTCGCTCGATCGCCGCCTCTGGTCAATGGTGGTACTCTGTCAATCACCATATAGCGTAAAGCCGTTAATTGGTGTTTGTGCTGCACAAAGTGTCGTGCCACTGGTTTATCAGACCCGCCTGTTTTCAATGCCTGTCTGATATTAGAGCGGTGGTTAGAGATCTGTTCACGAAAGGACCTGATAGTTTTGCCCACATAAACTAGTGAGCAGGGGCATGTCAGTATATAAATGACATAATCAGACGTACATGTCAGACGATGCTGTATAGATATCCGTTTTCCATCATGTGGGTGTGGGAAGGAATTGCCCGTTAGCATACCCCTACATGTCGTACAATTTGGGCATTTATAGCACCCAAGTTTCTTTGGGGGTAGCCACCCTTCCACCTCCTTCCCCACTGATTGGTCCGGACGCATCAGCATATTACGTAGATTCGGTCCACGTCTATAGGCTATTAATGGTTGTTTAGGGAGTACATCTTTGAGGGTATTGTCCGTTGCCACAATCCCCCAATTCTTTTTCATAGCAGCTCTTGTGGCGAAGCTACCTGTATCATAGGTCGTCAGGAACACAAACGGTTTTTCCATCCTGTTTGTGGTTTTTTTATCACCTTTAAAGCGAACTTCAGCTTTGCGTAGGCATTTTTCAACCACATTGGGGTGGTATCCCCTATCGAGGAACCGATGTTGCATCTCCACCAATTGTTCATTAAGGATCTGAGTGTCCGAATTGTTACGCATGACCCTAATAAATTGGGAAATAGGTAAGCTTTCCTTAAGTGGTTTTGGATGGTAGCTGCTATAATGTAGCAGTGTGTTCCGATCAGTGACCTTCCTGTATAACTTAAATCCATAACCCCTGTCAGTGGTGAACACAGTCACGTCCAGAAAATTAATACTATTGAGATCACATTCCATAGTAAAACGAATCGGTGTGTCTAATTGATTGAGGTGCATCACCATACTCTCCAAAGCAGTTTTGTCTCCAGACCATAGTAAAAACACGTCATCTATGAAACGTTTATAGTAACCGATACTACCCCCAAACATCGGGAATATATATTGTTGTTCATACTCATCCATATATAAATTAGCGTACGCCGGGGCTATATTACTTCCCATCGCGGTCCCAGATGTTTGGAGGTAGTACCGGTCACCAAATTTAAAGTAATTACACGTAAGTGTCATTTCTAACAGTTCCAGCAGAAACTCATTGGGTGGATGACAATGGTGACTACTCAGCAGTGCTCTTCTGACCGCGGCCATACCTGCCTGATGAGGTATGACCGTATACAATGAAGGTGATTCATCGCGCCCTACGGGCGCTCTTCACACTGTCGTAAGGGGCTATGCCCCCTTAACCCTTGCATACCCTTGTGGCGTGCAATATTTGTATTATATTGAGTATTACCTCCAATCATAATTGTGTGAGTGGTTAAATATTGCACGGACAAAGGGCGTGCGATGGTTAAGTGGTCGTAGCCCCTTGCAACGGCGTGAACAGCGGACGCAGGGCCTGATGAATCAGCTAGTGGGTGCTGTGGTTGGGGGAGTGGCGGGTGCGGGGGAGATGCGGATGGGGGAGGGGGTTCGGGAGTGCAGCGGGTGGGGGAGGGGTGGTTGCGGGGGTCGCACTGGTGGGGGAAGGGCGGGTGCAGGGGTGCTGTGGGTGGGGGAGGGGTACCGAGCCACGTGGGTGGTGGAGGGGTGGTGTGCGGGTGCCGTGGATGGGGCCCGGGGATACTGATAGTGGGGGAGGGGCAGGTAATGCTTCTCCTCCTGGAAGCAGCTAAGCTGCTGTCCTCCCTTTGGCAGTGGCTCTCCCAGAGACTCGCACTGCAGCCAAGCAGCCAGTCACTATTGTTAGTGCCAATGTCCCAACGCGCCGCATTACAGGGAAGAAGATGCACTTAATAAACTACAGCTCCCAGTTCATGAACCACCCGTGGGCTTGCAGGAATTGGACCGTCCGTTCCAGATGACGAAGGAGAACCTCTGGAGAGTTCGCCAGGATCAACAAGTTGTCCAGATACGGCAGGATCCTGATACCTTGACTGCGGAGTAGGGCCGTCATGACCGCCATGACCTTGGTGAAAACTCGAGGAGCCGAGGTCAGACCAAAAGGCAAGGCCTGGAATTGAAAATGTAGGTTGCCAATAGCAAACCACAGGTATTGCTGATGCGACACTGCAATAGGTATATGCAGGTAAGCATCCTGTATGTCCAGGGATACCATATAGTCCTTGGGCTCCAAGGCCAGAACAATAGAACGAACAGTTTCCATACGGAATTTGGAGACTTTCACAAATTTGTTCAAAGACTTGAGGTTGAGAATAGGCCGGGAAGATCCATTCGGTTTCGGAACTAGGAACAGCGTTGAATAGTACCTCCTGCCTTTCTGAGCCAGAGGCACCGTCACTACCACTCCCGTGTCCAGAAGGGATTGTACCACCAAATAGAGTTTTTGCTTTTACCGGATCCGAAAGGAAGTTTGTTGAGCAAAACTGGCGAGGGGGACGTGTCTTGAAAGAGATGGCATACCTCTGAGTAACAACTTCCCTTACCCAGGCGTCCGAAGTGGTCTGTGACCATACCTGAGCAAACCGTAGAAGTCGGCCTCCCACCCTGGGATCGCCCAGGGGGAGGCCCGCCCCATCATGCAGCAGGCTTGTCTGTTTTGGCAGCAGGATGACAGGCAGCCCAGGCACGTTTAGGTTTGGGCCTAGTGGATTTGGAAGTGCGAGCCTGTTTCGGTTACGCCTGACCCTTTGCTTTACCTGGAGGTCGAAAGGAACGAAAGGAAGTACTCTTAGCCTTTGGAGCCGAAGGAGTAGTACTAGGTAGACATGCAGCAGTGATCGCAAAATACGCGCTATAGCGCGTTTTTACGCGCTACAGGAAGAGACGTACCCGGCTTTAAAAAATGAGCGGGTCCCATAGGACGCGCTGTGTATCACTGCACCAATAGGAGACTCTGTCCACCCATCCAATCACCGCCGCGCCTCCTCATCCAATCGCCGCCGCATCTCTCTATCCGCATGCACCCAGAAGGCCCCGCCCCCCACACCGCGCACACACATCACCCCCCCCCCCCATCACCTGCTGGAGCTTCACGGAGCCGGACAGAGTGAGGACGCCCCCCCGCCGATCACCCGCTGGAGCTTCACGGAGCCGGACAGAGTGAGGACGCCCTCCCCGCCGATCACCCGCTGGAGCTTCACGGAGCCGGACAGACAGTGAGGACGGCTCTGCAGCGCGCTACACACTGTGCTGCGGGGATGTTGAACGCCGGTGACCGGGGACTGTGCTTGCTGTGCGGAGGGGTGAGCTGGACTTGCGGTGGCGGCTGCTCATATCGGTGGGATGGCGGAGATGGGGGCTGCATGGCGCCTGCAAACAGGTGTTAAACGCAACATTTTTGTGGTATGGAGTGGGGGTGAGGCGAGAGGGTGACAGTGCTGCTGGGCTGTGCAGCATACAGGACCCTTGATACAACCACTGGATTCGAGTCATGCTGCCTGTAATTTATGTGCTGACTGATCAACTTCAGTGACACTCACTGTTCTGGCTGCCTTTGTTGGTTACTGCTGGTTGCTGTTGGTTACTGCTGGTTGCCGCTGGTTACTGTAAAGGCAGCCAGCACAGTGAGTGTCACTGAAGTTGATCAGTCAGCACATAAATTACAGGCAGCATGACTCAAATCCAGTGGTTGTACCAAGTGTCAGAAGTCGTCGTCAGGATGTTGGCATTTAGTATACCGACACCAGCATCCCGATCGCAGCAAAGCCGACAAGAGTGACGAGTGCAGAGGGTACCCTAACCTCCCACCCCTAACCCTCCGTTTCCCGCAGCCTAAACCTAACCCACCCCCTTAGTGCCTAACACTTATACCCCCCCCCCCCCTCTGCAGCCTAACCCTCCCCAACACCATATCCTAACCCCCCCCCCCCTTCCCATCCGCACGCTAAACCAGTGGCGGCAGTGCATACTTCCCTTCAGGATCCTGACTGTCGCTATATCGTTGCCAGGATCCTGATCACCTCTGGATGCCAGCGTTGGTATTGTGGCTGCTGTCAGGATTCCGGCATCGGTATTACGGCTGCTGGGATCCCGACAGCCAGGATCCTGAATGCATACTTCCGATATGATAACAGCCCAGCAGCATTGTCACCCTCCCTCCCCCACAACACTTTTGTAGTGTCTAAATCCAGTCTGGGGCTCTATTATAGCGGCACCATAAAGCCATTACATATAGAAAATGTATTATTTAATAATGTTGTCCTGTTTTTTAATCATATAATTGTTAAGTGCTCTACCTGGCGCAATGTGAATAACGTGCTCTGCCTGGCGCAATGTGTATAACGTGCTCTGCCTGGCGCAATGTGAATAACGTGCTCTGCCTGGCGCAATGTGAATAACGTGCTCTGCCTGGCGCAATGTGAATAACGTGCTCTGCCTGGCGCAATGTGAATAACGTGCTCTGCCTGGCGCAATGTGAATAACGTGCTCTGCCTGGCGCAATGTGAATAACGTGCTCTGCCTGGCGCAATGTGAATAACGTGCTCTGCCTGGCGCAATGTGAATAACGTGCTCTGCCTGGCGCAATGTGAATAACGTGCTCTACCTGGCGCAATACGTATAACGTGCTCTACCTGGCGCAATGTGAATAACGTGCTCTGCCTGGCGCAATGTGAATAACGTGCTCTACCTGGCGCAATACGTATAACGTGCTCTACCTGGTGCAATGTGTGGCGCAATGTGTATAACGTGCTCTACCTGGTGCAATGTGAATAACGTGCTCTCCTTGGCTCAGTGTGTATAGGAGGTTCTACCTGGTGCAATGTGTATAAGCGGCACTACTGTGTGGAATAATGTGAATTGGTACTATTATGTGACCACGCCCCTTCCCCACGAAGCTACACCCTTCGGCGCGCACTGTCGCAGTTTTCAGTCTCAGTGCGGGAGAACCAATTCTCTTTCTGCCACAAGGTCACCAAAATGTCTAATTACATCTAAAGTGCAGGGTGTCCTGTATGCTACACAGCCCAGCAGCATCGTCACCCCATCCTCCCCCTTGCACCCCTTTTGTAGTGTCCAAATCAAGTTTGTGTTTTTATGTTTGAATCATTAATTAGACTAATTAAAACCTTCATTCCGATGGGACCCAGAAAAGGACAAGCAGGACCCCAATTTTTAAAAGTGAGGGGTCCCTGGGACCCACTTTTTTTTGGTCTCAGCGCGATCACTGTGCAGTCTTAACAGACGCTAAGTCAGCGACAATCTTGTTGAGATCTTCCCCAAAAAGAATGTTTCCCTTGAAAGGGATAACCTCCAAGGTCTTTTTTCGAGTCAAGATCTACAAACCAGGACCACAACCAGAGGATCGGGCGAGCCAGAATAGATGTGGTAGACTCTCTGGCCGCCAGGATACCTGCATCAGATGCTGCCTCCTGAATATAATGAGAGGCTGTAACAATGGTGGTCATTCCGAGTTGATTGCTCGCTGCTATTTTTAGCAGAATTGCTAATAGGCTAAAATCTGGCAGTTCTGCACATGCGTATGCACAGCAGGGCGCACGCGCTATGCAATTTTACACAAAACTATGCTATTTTACTCACGGGCGAACAAAGCTTTTCAATTGCTCTGCTGATCGTAGTGTGATTGACAGGAAGTGGGTGTTTCTGGGCGGAAACTTGTCGTTTTCAGGGAGTGTGCTAAAAAACGCAGGCGTGCCAGGTAAAAACGCTGGAGAAATGGAGGAGTGGCTGGCCGGATGCTGGGCGTGTTTGTGACGTCAAACCAGGAACTAAACAGACTGAGGTGATCGCAATCTAGGAGTAGGTCTGGAGCTACTCAGAAGCTGCAAGGAAATACTTAATAGCAGAATTGCTAATCTTTCATTAGCAATTCTGCTATGCTAAGATACACTCCCAGAGGGCGGCGGCTTTGTGTTTGCATTTCTGCTAAAAGTAGCTAGCGAGCGAACAACTCGGAATGAGGGCCAATGTAAGAAAGACACTGTTTAGCATTATCAGGAAAATTAGACGGTAGTTAATTTTAGACAGCCCAAGAAGCCGCAATAGTAGGACTATGCACAGCTCCAGCCAGAGTGTAAATGGACTTCAAGCAACCCTCCACACGCTTATCCGTCGGTTCCTTCAGAGAGGTGGCGGTAGTGACAGGCAGAGCAGAGGATGCCACCAGACGTGCAACCTGTGAGTCCACCGGTGGCGGAGTTTTTGCTTAACTCTGCAGCGAGGGGATAACAAGCTAGCATCTTCTTAGACAGAGAGAATTTCTTTCCTGGATATTCCCAGGATTCCTGACGTATGTCAACTAAATGGTCAAAATGTGGTAAAACTAACTTAGTAACCTTCTGACGCTTAAACTTATCTGGTTTCTTAGGGGGAGCTGGTGGTTCTTCGTCATCATCAATTTGAAGAATCAGCCTAATAGCCTCTAAGACAGGGGTGGGGAACCTTTTTCCTACCAAGGTCCATTTGGATATTTATAAAATCCTTTGGGGGCCATACAAAAATTATCAAGTTAAAAATTAGCCTGCCCCCAGTAGTTATGCCCCCAGTCAGTAGTTATGCCCCAGTAGATATGCCCCAGTACATTTGCCCCCAGTCACTTGTTATGCCCCATTAGATATGCCACCAGTCAGTTGCTATGCCCCATTAGATATGCCCCCTTGTAGTGCCGCTTACACACACACATTAACAGAAGAAAAAAAATACTCACAAGCCCTGCTCCTGCTTCCGAACCGCTAATGACGTCTCTCCCATAGCGCTGCACAGCCGCACACGTATACTGCATGAGCCAGAAGTAGGAGCTAAGGAGTGAGCTCCTGCCTCCAGCTGCTGCAGAGGGGAAGGAGCCGGGAGCCTGCTGGCAACAAAATCTCAGCGGAAGCCCGGCGTCTCCCTCGGTTAAGTGAGCCTGGCCTGGCCGGATCAAGTGGCTTTCAGGGCCTTATGTGGCCCACAGGCCTCAGGTTTTCTACCCCTGCTCTAAGAGGTCAGTAACATCCACTTGGGTCAGGGATTCCCCATCAGAAGCATCTGCATCAGTGTCTGAGGGATCCATATATGCGCCATCTTCATCAGATGAAGTATCAGTAACATGAGTGGACTGTGAGGATGTAATGGCCCGCTTAGATGACACCTTGGTCTTAGGCGGGCGAGGGTTAGGATTTTGCCTGGCCAAAGACTGATTCAATTGCTGTAACTGAGAGGACAGAGTATCTGCCCATGGCGGATTAACAGCAGGCACAATGGGGGTAATTTCAAGTTGATCGCAGCAGGAAATTTTTTAGCAGTTGGGCAAAACCATGTGCACTGCAGGGGGGGGCAGATATAACATGTGCAGAGAGAGTTAGATTTGGGTGTGGTGAGTTCAATCTGCAATCTAAATTGCATTTTAAAAATTAAGCAGCCAGCATTTACCTTGCACAGAAACAAAATAACCCACCCAAATCTAACTCTCTCTGCACATGTTATATCTGCCTCCCCTGCAGTGCACATGGTTTTGCCCAACTGCTAAAAAAAATTCCTGCTGCGATCAACTTGGAATTACCCCCAATATGTGGATGTAATGGCACAGGAGGTCCCATAGGGGG
This sequence comes from Pseudophryne corroboree, assembly GCF_028390025.1. Classification (NCBI taxonomy): domain Eukaryota; kingdom Metazoa; phylum Chordata; class Amphibia; order Anura; family Myobatrachidae; genus Pseudophryne; species Pseudophryne corroboree. The sequence goes on from NC_086446.1 coordinate 509,017,699, forward strand.
TGCAAGTCTAGTTACCAGCGTAGTCAGTAAATTAGAAAACGTAGGCCACGGTGGGTCAGTAGTTGCCCCAGTTGTAGTAGACTGACTGAGGGGTACAAAGCCCCCAGCACCTAAACCCTCAGCTGCAATATTTTCCTCAGAGACATCCATGGCATGAGCACTGCAGGGTCAGCCACAGAACCCTCACCCTGATAAGCTGACATTATATGAAAGCTTTACCTTAGGCTAGCACAGTACAATATAAACAGACAAAGTTCCTAACAAAAATTCCCCCAGATAGTGTGACTACAGGCAGAGCACACACGGAGGATTTAAGAGGTATATGGTGACTGAAATACACAGAGAAAATACCAAAAGAGTATATCCTGTGATAAACACCATATTATATGAAAAGCCTGATGCACTTAGCCCCCCTCAGGGTACAGAATATAGGGAAGGCAGTATATGTGAGTTACACGGAATGGAAATCACACAGCAGCTATTGGCACACACACAGTCACTTGTACAATGCAGAAATTATCACAAATAACAATAAAACTGCACTGGACTAGCAATACTTTAGTAAACACACTACTCAAGTAAAGCTAATTAGGTATATAGATATATCAGTGCACAGTAAAGACTGGATGTATATCACAGGATACTTGTACTAAATATCCCTAACAATGGGGGTCATTCCGAGTTGATCGCTAGCTGCCGTTGTTCGCTGAGTAGCGATCAGTGTAAAAAACGGCTAATCTGCGCATGCGTATGAAAAGCGGGCCTTAGAAAAACGGATTAATACCTAAATCCGACCTGTACCCTTGCCCTGGTGGTCTAGTGGGGTCCCTGCACGGCCACAGTGTCCACGCCAGCGCGCGTGGTCCATCTCCCAAAGACCGCGCCGGATCGCGGTTTGCAGCAGGTCCCACCTGGGGAACCCTCTTACCTCCTCCTTGCAGCGGCCACGCGATCCCAGAGAGCAGTGGCAGTGTATGTTTGCCCTAGTCAAGAACCAGAGCCCTCCGCTGTAGTTACCAGGGCGCGGGAGTGTACAGCGCCGTTGGGAGGTGAGGGAGCCGCAGCATGAAATGTCAGAAATTACATCTAGCACTTTTAAGTGCCTATGCTGCGGCTCTGAAGTCTTCTTTCTTCTAATAAAAGCTCTTTTCAGGGCTGCTCAGCGCAGCCTTCCCTGTTGTCAGCCTGCACTGCAGGCACCAACTCACAAACTGAGCTCCTGTGCACGGAGGCGGGGTTATAGAGGAGGAGGTGCTAAGCATCCTGGGAACAGTCAAAGCTTTTAGCCTGTTGGTCAAGATCCAACTCTACACCCCGATGTTGTCCCTGTGGATACCCCAGTGTACCCCGCTGCAGAAATAACCGTTCTTTTCTCCACCCTCCCTCCACACACACACCACCACCTGCTCCAGCAGCGGATCAGAGTCCTAGGCTCCTGGGGTGTGTCAGCAATGGCAGGGCAGGTCACACACGGAGTGGAGGGACTGAGAGCGTGGGCAGGATGACAGCGCAGGGCAGGCGGGGAGGAAGAGAGGGAGGCCGAGCGGTGTGACGTTGGAGCATGACGGCAGGTGGGCTGTGCGGCCAGCCACCCACAGTCTGTGAGTCTGACTGGCGCAGCGGGAGGGGGTGTAACTAACAGCCTAGGCAGCAATGCGCATCAGGTGATCCGATCAGCAGGACATAGACAGCGATGATCAGATCACAGGAGTGACGTGCGGGGGGTGCTGGACATTAGGACATTAGGGGGTGCCTGGTGCGCACAGGCACCCCCCGTGCACACGCCTATGTATGTGACAACATGATGGTATCACAGAGTGAGTGCAATTACACAGTCTATGCAGCAGTAGTATGTGACGGCATGATGATATCACAGAGTGAGTACAGTGCAGTCACACAGTCTATGTAGCACTACATGTTAGTATGTGATGACATGATGATATCACAGAGTGAGTACAGTGCAGTCACACAGTCTATGTAGCACTACATGTTAGTATGTGATGACATGATGATATCACAGAGTGAGTACAGTGCAGTCACACAGTCTATGTAGCACTACATGTTAGTATGTGATGACATGATGATATGACAGAGTGAGTACAGTGCAGTCACACAGTCTATGTAGCACTACATGTTAGTATGTGATGACATGATGATATCACAGAGTGAGTACAGTGCAGTCACACAGTCTATGTAGCACTACATGTTAGTATGTGATGACATGATGATATCACAGAGTGAGTACAGTGCAGTCACACAGTCTATGTAGCACTACATGTTAGTATGTGATGACATGATGATATGACAGAGTGAGTGCAGTCACAAAGTTTATGTAGCACTGCAGGTTAGTATATGGGGGGGTCATTCCGACTCAATCGTTCGCTGCAGTTTATTGCAGCATAGCGATCAGGTCGGAACTGCGCATGCCAGGCGGCCAAAGGCCGTTGTTGCCTAGCGTTCGCCTCTGAGGCAGAGGCGGTCATTGGCAGGAGGGGGCTGTATAGAGGGCGCAGTCTGGCCAAAGCAGGTGTGGCCGGACCGTTGGGGAAGGGGAGGGGGGGGGGGGGGGGCCGCATGTCTGAGTGCCTGATCGTAGCTGTGCTAAATTCGTAGCTGTGCCAACTAGGAATGAACCCCTTGATGGCATGATGATATCTCAGAGAGCAGTGCAGTTACACTGTCTATGCAGCTAGTTAGTATGTGACGGCATGATAATATCAGAGAGAGTGCATTGCAGTCACACAGTCTGTGTAGCACTGCAGGTTAGTATGTGACGGCATGATAATATCATGAAGTGCAGTGCAGTTACACAGTCTATGGAGCAGGTTAGTATGTGACGGCATGATGATATCAGGAAGTGCAGTGCAGTGCAGTTACACCAGGGACGTGCAGTCAGGGGAGGCAGTGCCTCCCCTGTTATTAATGAGTAAAATAATACAAAGAAGATACTTATGACACATAAGTATCTTCTTTATTATTTTACTCATGATTAAATCAGTTTGGGAGGCACCGATCGTGGTGCCTCCCGTACCGATTGATAAAAGATATGGGAGCGGGGGGCGGGTGCGGGTGCGGGTGGGGCCTAACAATGGGCAGGAAAAGCCCATTGAAATTGTATGGGAAAGCGGCACCATTAGTGGTGCCGCTTTCCTACAGGGACGTGCTTTCAACCTATGAAAGCACGTCCCCTGTCAGTGAGGCCACAGTGATTGGCCAGCGGATCCGTCACTGGATCCGCTGTCAATCACTGTGTGGGCCTCGGTGGCGGCGGACGTGCGGGCGGCGGAGGTGCGGGATGCGGCGGAGGTGCTGGCGGCGGTGATGCGGTCCACGGTAGCGGCGGCGAGACACGGCATTACCTACAGTTCAGCAGAGTTTGGCAGCGGAAGCGGTACCCATTTCAAAAATGGCGCCTCAGCGTCATTTTTGAAATTCAAGATGGCCGCTGCGAGCCAATCATGGCTCGTCGCGTCATCGCCCCGCCCCCTCCGCTGACTTATATAAGTCAGCGCGAGGCAGCGGCTGTCAGTCCGACGGCGGAGGAGGAGCTGAGAAGAGCTCCTGAAGACCGAAGACGCCGGAAGTCCTGGATGGGCGGCGGCTATGCAAAAGAGCTTAGCAGCCGCCGCCCACCAGGTGAAGATGCTGGAAGTCCTGGGAAGGCGGCGGCCATGCAAAAGAGCTTACAGGCCGCCGCCTCCCAGGTGAAGACGCCGGAGGAAGACGCCAGAAGCCCTGGGGGGGTGGCGCCCCCCCAGGTGAAGACGCCAGAAGCCCTGGGAAGGTGGCGGCCACGCAAAAGAGCTTAAAGGCTGCCGCCCCCAGGTGAAGACCCTGTTTAATAAAGTTTTTTTTTTAAAGTATGTGTTGTTTTTTTTTTATATTTTCTTTACAGGTGGACTACGGGTGCCAGCGGGCCCTTTATGTCCGGGCATGCTGGCACTTGTGGTTCTCCAAGTGCCAGCATGCTGGGGCAGGCTTGCTGGGACCTGTAGGTCACCTGTAAAGAACAATACAGGTTGAGTATCCCATATCCAAATATTCCGAAATACGGAATATTCCGAAATACAGAATTTTTAGAGGGAGACTGAGATAGTGAAACCTTTGTTTTCTGATGGCTCAATGTACACAAACTATGTTTAATACACAAAGTTATAAAAAATATTGTACTAAATGACCTTCAGGCTGTGTGTATAAGGTGTATATGAAACATAAATGAATTGTGTGAATGTACACATAGTTTGTTTAATGCACAAATTTATTACAAATATTTGCTAAAATAACCTTCAGGCTGTGTGTATAAGGTGTATTTTAAACATAAATGCATTCTGTGCTTAGATTTAGGTCCCATCACCATGATATCTCATTATGGTATGCAATTATTCCAAAATACAGAAAAATCTGATATCCAAAATACCTCTGGTCCCAAGCATTTTGGATAAGGGATACTCAACCCGTATTAATATTCTTTACAGGTGGACTGCAGGTGCCAGCAGGCCATTTATGTCCGGGCATGCTGGCACTTGTGGTTCTCCAAGTGCCAGCATGCTGGGGCAGGCTATGCTGGGACCTGTAGACCACCTGTAAAGAACAGAGCATACAATGAACCCCGCACCCACCGCCACCAGGGGTGCGGGGCATAGCACTGGGCTATCAGCCCAGTGCTGGTTATTGCTCGGGAGGGGGGACTCCATTTTCATTTTTTGGGGGCCCCACTTTCCGAGGAATGCCAACACTGGGCTGACTGGCTGGGGGGTGTATAATGGCATGGCAGGGGGACCCACACTGAGTGTCTCCCCTGTTATGGCATTACCCCCCCAGCTGGTTCTGCCTGGTGCTGGTTTTAGTGGTGGGGGGGGGAACTGCATTTTTTTTTTTTTTTTGCGGGGGGTGGGGGTGGGGTTAGTTGCAGTGCCTCCCCAGCCCCTGACCTCACTGCACGTCACTGAGTTACACAGTCTATGGAGAAGGTTAGTATGTGACGGCATGATGATATCAGGAAGTGCAGTGCAGTTACACAGTCTATGGAGCAGGTTAGTATGTGACGGCATGATGATATCAGGAAGTGCAGTGCAGTGCAGTGCAGTTACACAGTCTATGGAGCAGGTTAGTATGTGACGGCATGATGATATCAGGAAGTGCAGTGCAGTTACACAGTCTATGGAGCAGGTTAGTATGTGACGGCATGATGATATCAGGAAGTGCAGTGCAGTTACACAGTCTATGGAGCAGGTTAGTATGTGACGGCATGATGATATCAGGAAGTGCAGTGCAGTGCAGTGCAGTTACACAGTCTATGGAGCAGGTTAGTATGTGACGGCATGATGATATCATGAAGTGCAGTGCAGTTACACAGTCTATGGAGCAGGTTAGTATGTGACGGCATGATGATATCATAGAAAGAGTGCAGTGCAGTTACACAGTCTATGGAGCAGGTTAGTATGTGACGGCATGATGATATCAGGAAGTGCAGTGCAGTTACACAGTCTATGGAGCAGGTTAGTATGTGACGACATGATGATATCATAGAAAGAGTGCAGTGCAGTCACACAGTCTATGGAGCAGGTTAGTATGTGACGACATGATGATATCATAGAAAGAGTGCAGTGCAGTCACACAGTCTATGGAGCAGGTTAGTATGTGACGGCATGATGATATCATAGAAAGAGTGCAGTGCAGTCACACAGTCTGTGTAACAGGTTAATTTGTGATTGGATGATGATGTCTGAAAGTGAGTTTAGTGTGGTCACATAGCCCATGTAGCAAGTAGGGTGGTCTTCAGGTTGGCGGCGGCCGGCCTCCCAGCGACCATCATACCGGCGCCGGAATCCCGACCGCCGGCAAACCATACTACACCCGTAGCAAGTAAGTCTGCTTAACTTTGGATCTTTATCTACAGAGTGAGTATACTGTAGGCATTCAGTCTATGTAGCTGATGAACTGTGGCTGGGTGGTAATAGCACAGAGGTAGCTCACACACACTAGGTTAGTCTGTGATTAGATGATGATATCACAGAGTGCAGTTTATTTAGCAGATTAGCCTGTCAATGGCATACAGTATATATAATAGCATGTGAGGTGTGACCCCCTGGACCCGAGGGGCCTGTGTGCGCCGCAGACACTGCACCTACTACTATATATACGTCATTGACTCCTTTTTCAGAACTTACCTCTCTAGAGTCCCGCCATCTGCAGCAGTGCGATGGCCATTTTCCAGTGTTTTGTGAATGCTGTCTGTAGCAATACGTTGGTCACTAATGCTGTGTGTAGTGAATGGCAGTCACTAATGCGGTCTGTAGTATATGTCGGTCACTAATGCTGTCTGTAGTATAAAGTATATCGGTCACTAATGCCATCTGTATTATACTGCTATCACTAATGCTGTCTGTAGTATATGTCGGTCACTAATGCTGTCTGTAGTATATGCAGGTCCCTAATACTGTCTTTAATACATTGCGGTCACTGTTTGTTTTATATGGTGGGCATCTAAATAAAAGGTGACTGCTATCCATTGAGACAGGGGGCACAGAGATGAGTCTTTGCCTGATGTGACAGAAAAACTGGCTTCACCTCAGAGAGACAAAGGGGGGGTCCCCTCCCCTCTTTTCTCAGAGTATTTGGCTCTTCCTCTCTGCCTCTCTGAAGCGGTCCTGCTCTTGCTGCCAGTGCCAGGGACTAACGTCACAATCTCATGACTGTCCCTGGTGCAAAAACCCAGGGAGGAGGGAAGAAGCTGTCCTCCACATGCTGCAGTTCTGAAATGGGCCTAGGTAAGTAAAGACTCAATTCACCCTATTTACTACTGATGTCCAACCGATTCCTATATTCACAGCACACACTCCACACAAGGGTATCAGTATTATTTATCAAATTATCCTGATTTGATTGAAGACTATTTTGCTTTGAACATGAATAATACTGATACACAGTGTACCGGGAGACCATGCCCCCTTTCCCCATCAGGTCATGTCCGTTTTAGGGCGAGCACCTTCAGCACACAGATAGACCCTAATTTTGGGTTGGGAGGGGAGGTCCTGGGTAGGGAGGTTTTGCAAGTGGGCTCACTCCTAATTCCACTGTGCCAATTGATGGTTTTACTGTGTGCATGCACAGAAACATTCCGAGCTTCATGCATGCGCACAGTAGCTGAGCTGTGGACACCACTTCCAGGCATCTGCAGCTGCACAGAAGTAGCTAGCCTTCGGATGGGCATCGGAAAGATGAATCCAATGGTTGGCAACAATCAAATTATTGCAATTTGAGGGGGAAAAGTACTTCCATTAAACTTTGAACATCAGTGGTTGCTAACCATCAGTTTCCGATGTCCATCCCTAATGATGAATGAGTGCAGTGTAGTCACACAGTTTATGCAGCAGTTATTCTGTGACCAGATGGTGATGTCACAGAATGAGTCTGGTGTCATCACATATGCTATGTTGCAGGTTAGTCTGCGCTTGAAACACTGTAGGCAGTCTATGTAGCAGGTTAGTCTGTGACTGGATTGTGATGTCACAGAGTGAGTCTGGTGTAATCACACAGCCTATGTTATGATCATTATTATTATTACATTTTATTTATAGGGTGCCACACGTATTTTGTACATTAGAACAATACAGGGTACACAGAACTCAACATTACAGTAACAGAAAAACTGAAACAAAGCACAGGTAACAATTAGCACCACAAATCTCAGTATACCCTGCAAGATGAAAGGAAGCAAAGGAATAGTCGGCATACTACAAGAGGCAGGCATCCACTGGAAGAGATAAACAGAGGAGATGCAGATATAGACATTCGATACATAGGAGAGAGCTGTAATTGAAGTGTGAGAGAAGAGGGTTGTGAGAACAGGAGGGAAGAGGGCCCTGCTCCAAGAAGCTCACAATCTGTGAGGTGGGGGCAGAGCTGGCCCTAACCAATATGATGGCCTATGCAATTTTTTGGCTGGTGCCCCCCTAGCACCGCCACTAGTTATGCAGAAGATCCCTGGCATGAGTCAGCTGGCCGCTCTGCTAACGTTGGGCACCTTTTGTTTGTGAAAATGCATCTTATTTGCATTACTATGTGGCTAGGATGCACAAGCAGCTTCTGCTAATTAACATGATATGCAGCATGCCTATATTCTGTGTGACTGCTGCTGTATCTACATCCAAAATGCTACATTACAGTGATATCCAAGAATACACTGCAATGTAGCATTTCGTATGCAGATACAGCCGCAGTCACACACAGAATATAGGCATGCTGCATATCATTTTAATCAGCAGAAGCTGCTGGTGTCCCTAAGCACACCAAATGCCCTAGGCATTTGCCTAGTTTGCCTATGCCTAAGGCCGGCTCTGGGTGGGGGGGAACAGACAGGTGATATGAGGTGCGAGCAAGTGGAAGGCGGCCTGATGGTAGGAAGTAAGCGAGGCATAGATGGCCAAGGCATGAGGCAGTGGGTTGGGAGAGTGGCCTCGAGACTAGGTTATGCGAAAAGGTATGCTTTGAAGAACAGATGGGTTTTAAGTGCCCGTTTGAAGCTTTGCAAGGTCGGGGAGAGTCTAATAGAGCGAGGGAGCTTGTTCCAGTGAAGGGGGGCAGCACGGGTAAACTCTTGTTGCCGGTAAGTCTGTTCTTGAAACCCTGTATGCAAACAGTCTATATAGCAGGTTAGTCTGTGACTGGATTGTGATCGGCCTGATTGAGAGGCGCATGCAATGTCAATGTCAGGCGCAGCAAATGACTAGCGATTGCGGACGCACCCAGGAGTTGTTAGCAAAATGAGTGACAGGTAGTCAGCATTTGGGAGAGGTATTGGGGGGAGCTCAGAGAACTCAGACGTTTCGGACTTGGGAGCATTTTCTGGATGTTGCCTACTCAGCCACTGCAAATTAATTCGCAGCTGGAGAGGCCTATGCATGTTAGGAGAGCTGCTCTGTATGAGGCAGCATAAAGTTGCTCAGAGGTCCAATGGGGCAACCGATGTGCGTTTGATGTTCCCGATGTTTCTGCTTATGTATGTGAGTGGCGGATGTGAGACGCTGGCAGTGGGCATCTCTGTGCACAAGACAGAGGCTGAGTCCTTACCATATTTTCACAAGTCCACTGCAAATAAAATTGCATCTGTGCATGCATTAGTGTGCACCTCTGATCCAGGCCCAATGTCATATTTGGAGGCTGGGGCACAGTGCACTTACACAGAATATGTAGCAGGTTAGTTTGTGACTGGATGGTAATATTACATAGTAAGTGCAGTCGCACAGGCTATAAAAAGCAGGTTAGTCTGACTGGATGGTGATGTCACAGGGGATTGCTCAGTGCAGTCACACAGTCTATGTAGCAGGCTAGTCTGAGATTGGATGGTGAGTTCACACCTATTGGCTGTTCAGTTAACTTAAGCTGGGTACACACTGGGTGATATATCGGCTGTTTGAGCGAATGGACGATATATCGCGCTAGTGGGTCAGCGGGCGTGTACACCTGATATGTCTGTGAACAATGCTGTTCACAGACATATCATGTCAGCCCTGCAGCACGGCCATTATATCAGCAGATATATTGGCGCATCTGACTGTGGGTACAGGCCGTCTGCTGACTGCCAGTACACTTGCTGCAGGGACTGACATCACAGCTGGGCTGGCAAATTCAAATACCTGCCTAGCTATAACATTAGGACAGTCATATTGAGCGGTCATTGTGTAAGTATAAATGCTGTGAGGGAAGTAGCGTGGATAATGTAAACCAAATACTACTCAGTAAAGGGTTATTTTTTATAAAATATAGGTGCTCCTAGTTATCATTTATTTTTACAGATGCTATTTCTAGCAACATTAATTAAGTGCATTTACTGCATATATTAAAATCACACGATAGTTATACAATCGCAAAGACAGCTAGTATCAGTGTCAGAGCCACGGAATGTCACTGACACACTTTTAGATGGTATACACACAAACTGTACATCATACATTATGCTGGCCAATATAATAATTTTATTTTCAATTGAATCCAGAATGGTTGTTCATGCAGATCCTGGCAACATAAAAACATGCATTGAAAATGCATTCCTTATGGCCCATACACACGGTGAGATTCGGGCTATGTCCGATTCTCACTATGCGACAGGGGCTAGGTCGGCACATAGTCAGTATCGCAAGCACACTCATTATGTGCTTGCGATACTGACTATGTGCGATTTTGCTTAAGTGTCAACTTTGAATATCTCTTCTATAGAGAGTCAAAACTGACTTGCCTGCACAGTCTATCTATTCTTGCGATGCAGACCGCGCGGGACTGCGCATCGGCATCGAACCGGGATCACAAGGTGACTTTCACCTTGCGTTCTGCACTAAGTTTTCTTACGATTTTGACTATATAGTCAAAATCGTAAGAAAAAAATCTTATCATGTGTACACACCATTACAGTTTGCTGACACTCAAAATCCCTCTCTATCTAGCACCTGACACAATTTGCCACACTGCAAGCAATTCATTAAAGAATAAAAAAAAAAAAAAAAAAAATAAGATTTTACTTACCGATAAATCTATTTCTCGTAGTCCGTAGTGGATGCTGGGACTCCGTAAGGACCATGGGGAATAGCGGCTCCGCAGGAGACAGGGCACAAGAATAAAAGCTTTAGGATCAGGTGGTGTGCACTGGCTCCTCCCCCTATGACCCTCCTCCAAGCCTCAGTTAGGATACTGTGCCCGGACGAGCGTACATAATAAGGAAGGATATTGAATCCCGGGTAAGACTCATACCAGCCACACCAATCACACCGTACAACTCGTGATCTGAACCCAGTTAACAGTATGATAAAACGAAAGGGAGCCTCTGAAAAGATGGCTCACAACAATAATAACCCGAATTTTTGTAACAATAACTATATACAAGTATTGCAGACAATCCGCACTTGGGATGGGCGCCCAGCATCCACTACGGACTACGAGAAATAGATTTATCGGTAAGTAAAATCTTATTTTCTCTGACGTCCTAGTGGATGCTGGGACTCCGTAAGGACCATGGGGATTATACCAAAGCTCCCAAACGGGCGGGAGAGTGCGGATGACTCTGCAGCACCGAATGAGAGAACTCCAGGTCCTCCTCAGCCAGGGTATCAAATTTGTAGAATTTAGCAAACGTGTTTGCCCCTGACCAAGTAGCTGCTCGGCAAAGTTGTAAAGCCGAGACCCCTCGGGCAGCCGCCCAAGATGAGCCCACTTTCCTTGTGGAATGGGCTTTTACCGATTTTGGCTGTGGCAGGCCTGCCACAGAATGTGCAAGCTGAATTGTACTACAAATCCAACGAGCAATCGTCTGCTTAGAAGCAGGAGCACCCAGTTTGTTGGGTGCATACAGGATAAACAGTGAGTCAGATTTTCTGACTCCAGCCGTCCTGGAAACATATATTTTCAGGGCCCTGACAACGTCAAGCAACTTAGAGTCCTCCAAGTCCCTAGTAGCCGCAGGTACCACAATAGGTTGGTTCATGTGAAATGCAGAAACCACCTTAGGTAGAAATTGAGGACGAGTCCTCAATTCTGCCCTGTCAGAATGAAAAATTAAGTAAGGGCTTTTATATGATAAAGCCGCCAATTCTGACACACGCCTGGCTGAAGCCAGGGCTAACAGCATCGTCACCTTCCATGTGAGATATTTTAAGTCCACAGTGGTGAGTGGTTCAAACCAATGTGACTTTAGGAAACTCAACACAACATTGAGATCCCAAGGTGCCACTGGAGGCACAAAAGGAGGCTGTATATGCAGTACCCCTTTTACAAATGTCTGAACTTCAGGCACTGAAGCCAGTTCTTTCTGGAAGAAAATCGACAGGGCCGAAATTTGAACCTTAATGGACCCTAATTTTAGGCCCATAGATAGTCCTGTTTGCAGGAAATGGAGGAAACGACCCAGTTGAAATTCCTCTGTAGGGGCCTTCTTGGCCTCACACCACGCAACATATTTTCGCCAAATGCGGTGATAATGTTTTGCGGTTACGTCCTTCCTGGCCTTGACCAGGGTAGGGATGACTTCATCTGGAATGCCTTTTTCCTTCAGGATCCGGCGTTCAACCGCCATGCCGTCAAACGCAGCCGCGGTAAGTCTTGGAACAGACAAGGCCCCTGCTGGAGCAGGTCCTTTCTTAGAGGTAGAGGCCACGGTTCGTCCGTGAGCATCTCTTGAAGTTCCGGGTACCAAGTCCTTCTTGGCCAATCCGGAACCACGAGTATAGTTCTTACTCCTCTCCTTCTTATGATTCTCAGTACTTTTGGTATGAGAGGCAGAGGAGGGAACACATACACTGACTGGTACACCCACGGCGTTACCAGAGCGTCCACCGCTATTGCCTGAGGGTCCCTTGACCTGGCGCAATATCTGTCTAGTTTTTTGTTTAGACGGGACGCCATCATGTCCACCTTTGGTTTTTCCCAACGGTTTACTATCAGGTGGAAGACTTCTGGGTGAAGTCCCCACTCTCCCGGGTGGAGGTCGTGTCTGCTGAGGAAGTCTGCTTCCCAGTTGTCCACTCCCGGAATGTGACTTAGGGCATTGTAAATGGCCCTTAGTTCCAGAATGTTTATATGAAGAGATGTTTCCATGCTTGACCACAAGCCCTGGAAATTTCTTCCCTGTGTGACTGCTCCCCAGCCTCTCAGGCTTGCATCCGTGGTCACCAGGATCCAATCCTGAATGCCAAATCTGCGGCCCTCTAGTAGATGAGCACTCTGCAGCCACCACAGAAGAGACACCCTTGTCCTTGGCGACAGGGTTATCCGCTGATGCATCTGAAGATGCGATCCGGACCATTTGTCCAGTAGATCCCACTGAAACGTTCTTGCATGGAATCTTCCGAATGGAATCGCTTCGTAAGAAGCCACCATTTTTCCCAGGACCCTCGTGCACTGATGCACTGACACCTGGCCTGGTTTTAGGAGGTTCCTGACTAGCTCGGATAACTCCCTGGCCTTCTCCTCCGGGGGAAACACCTTCTTCTGGACTGTGTCCAGAATCATTCCTAGGAACAGTAGACGTGTCGTTGGAATCAGCTGCGATTTTGGAATATTTAGGATCCACCCGTGCTGACGTAACACTACCTGAGATAGTGCTACTCCGACTTCTAACTGTTCCCTGGACCTTGCCCTTATCAGGAGATCGTCCAAGTAAGGGATAATTAAGATGCCTTTTCTTCGAAGAAGAATCATCATTTCGGCCATTACCTTGGTAAAGACCCGAGGTGCCGTGGACAACCCAAACGGCAGCGTCTGAAACTGATAATGACAGTTTTGTACTACAAACCTGAGGTACCCTTGGTGAGAAGGGTAGATTGGGACGTGGAGATAAGCATCTTTGATGTCCAGAGACACCATATAGTCCCCTTCTTCCAGGTTCGCTATCACCGCTCTGAGTGACTCCATCTTGAATTTGAACCTTTTTATGTAAGTGTTCAAGGATTTCAGATTTAAAATGGGTCTCACCGAGCCGTCCGGCTTCGGTACCACAAACAGCGTGGAATAATACCCCTTTCCCTGTTGTAGGAGGGGTACCTTGATTATCACCTGCTGGGAATACAGCTTGTGAATGGCTTCCAAAACTGCCTCCCTGTCGGAGGGAGACTTTGGTAGAGCAGACTTCAGGAACCGGCGAGGGGGAAACGCCTCGAATTCCAGTTTGTACCCCTGCGATACTACCTGTAGAATCCAGGGGTCCACTTGCGAGTGAGCCCACTGCGCGTTGAAATTCTTGAGACGGGCCCCCACCATGTCTGAGTCTGCTTGTAAAGCCCCAGCGTCATGCTGAAGACTTGGCAGAAGCAGGGGAGGGCTTCTGCTCCTGGGAAGCGGCTGCATGGTGCAGTCTTTTTCCTCTTCCTCTGCCCCGGGGCAGAAAAGAGTGGCCTTTTGCTCGCTTGTACTTATGGGAACGAAAGGACTGAGTTTGAAAAGACGGTGTCTTTTTCTGCTGATGTGAAGTGACCTGGGGTAAAAAGGTGGACTTTCCAGCCGTTGCCGTGGCCACCAGGTCCGATAGACCAGCCCCAAATAACTCCTCCCCTTTATACGGCAATACTTCCATATGTCGTTTGGAATCCGCATCCCCTGACCACTGTCGCGTCCATAACGCTCTTCTGGCAGAAATGGACATAGCACTTACTCTTGATGCCAGGGTGCAAATATCCCTCTGTGCATCACGCATATATAGTAATGCATCCTTCAAATGCTCTATAGTTTGTCGGGGGAAACCCACGCTTTATCACACACCTCATTTAATTCATCTGACTCAGGAAAAACTATTGGTAGTTTTTTCACACCCCACATAATACCCTTCTTTGTGGTACTTGTAGTGTCAGAAATGTTCAATGCCTCCTTCATTGCCGTGATCATGTAACGTGTGGCCCTACTGGACATTACGTTTGTCTCCTCACCGTCGACACTAGACTCAGTATCTGTGTCTGGGTCTGTGTCGACCCACTGAGGTAACGGGCGTTTTAGGGCCCCTGACGGTGTCTGAGACGCCTGGACAGGCACTAATTGATTTGCCAATAAAACAATTAACAAGTGGCGCTGGACAACCAGAGTAAATTAAAACATTTATTTTCTTAAATGCATGTAAAAATTACAACAACCTCCCGGGGGGTGATAAATCTTAAAACAACACAATGTCTGGATTAACATTGAATGAGCCTAATTAATAGCATGTAATTAGTTTATAAATAACACCTGGAAGGTAAACAGCCTTTTATGGGTTATATATATGCACACTATTATTACTAATTAATAGAACAGAAGTCACTAGCAACTGTTTTCTTTTAGCCAGTTGCAAAAATGTAAGTTCATAACAGTGGGTAGCTATTGCAGAAAAAAGACACGTGTATATTAATAGCTGTGTGCACACAGTTACCACTGGGCAGGAGCTCCTACGGTCTCTGCTCTCCGGTGTTGTCCCACAGTCCGGACGGAGACACTCACCAGAGCCTCAGTGGACAATCTGGAAGCCGTGCCGTGCGGGGTATCTCAATGCGCCGTCCTAGCCCAATTCACACCGTCTCCGGTACCTCCGTGCTTTGCAAACGGGGGCTATTAGCTGGTATATCCGGAGTTAAATAGGGTAAACTTTCCTGGTGTGTGTGACCCACAAGGAGCCTAACTTCTATTGGGCGGGCATCGGACAGGGGCTCCGTTCGCCGATCTGTGCCGGACTTGAAGAGGCGGCTGACGTAGCTTCCACCGCTCAGCTTGGCGTGTGCGGTCTGGCTGCAAAGGATGAAGAAACTCAGCATAGATGTTCCCAGTCGCAGTGGTGAGCCGTGGATCCAAAAAATGCAGGGCTTATCGCTGTTATGTGTAACAGCTCCCCGTAGCTTTAGAGTATAAGTCCTTGTGATAGAAAGCCTGTATCCTTAACGCGTTTCAACGCCAGCAGGGCGTCTTTCTCGAAAGGCAGGTATACCTGGGAGTAGGGATGGTCTGATCTTATACCTATTCCACAGGTGAAGCTAATCATCCATAATTGTATGCAGCTATTTCTAAGCATCAGATTTAAATATGCTATTTGAACTCCTATCATTTTAAGATAGGCATACATCTTTATAATAGACATCGCTGCAATGGTTCTGCACTGCAATAAATAATAAATAATAATATAAAGTGCATTATATATGATAATAAAGAGTAATAAATAATAATTAATAATAATTAATAAAATATAATATCTATTTAACATGAGACTGGGAATATTTGTGACAATCATAGAGGATATCTTATAGCAATATATAGTCATAATATCAATCTATATAACCATAAACATATGCATTCAAATTGGTAATATTTAGTATTTATACATAAAGATAGATGTCCTTTATATGGATACCTCATACTTAGAGTCTCCACTAGCAACAGAATGTACATATTAATACCTATAGGGGGGATATTGCCATAAGTATCTTCCTATAGTGATTTATTAAGTCGTCATAGAGGGAAACATGTTGAACAGGGAATAAAAGATGGGATAATCAGTAGGAGAGAGAAACCAGAAAAGATCTTTACAGAGCATATAGAGCCAGAGAGAATTAATAATAGATCTTTTTGGCTAGAGATCGTTTACTACAAATACTGATAAATTATAATATATAATAATAATAATAATAATAATAATAAAAATAATAATAGAGAATAGTATAAAAAATAAGAATTTACTTACCGATAATTCTATTTCTCGGAGTCCGTAGTGGATGCTGGGGTTCCTGAAAGGACCATGGGGGGGATAGCGGCTCCGCAGGAGACAGGGCACAAAAAGTAAAGCTTTAGGATCAGGTGGTGTGCACTGGCTCCTCCCCCTATGACCCTCCTCCAAGCCTCAGTTAGGTACTGTGCCCGGACGAGCGTACACAATAAGGAAGGATTTATGAATCCCGGGTAAGACTCATACCAGCCACACCAATCACACTGTACAACCTGTGATCTGAACCCAGTTAACAGTATGATAACAGCGGAGCCTCTGAAAAGATGGCTCACAACAATAATAACCCGATTTTTGTAACTATGTACAAGTAATGCAGATAATCCGCACTTGGGATGGGCGCCCAGCATCCACTACGGACTCCGAGAAATAGAATTATCGGTAAGTAAATTCTTATTTTCTCTATCGTCCTAGTGGATGCTGGGGTTCCTGAAAGGACCATGGGGATTATACCAAAGCTCCCAAACGGGCGGGAGAGTGCGGATGACTCTGCAGCACCGAATGAGAGAACTCCAGGTCCTCCTTAGCCAGGGTATCAAATTTGTAGGATTTTACAAACGTGTTTGCCCCTGATTAAATAGCCGCTCGGCAAAGTTGTAAAGCCGAGACCCCTCGGGCAGCCGCCCAAGATGAGCCCACCTTCCTTGTGGAATGGGCATTTACATATTTTGGCTGTGGCAGGCCTGCCACAGAATGTGCAAGCTGAATTGTATTACACATCCAACTAGCAAAAGTCTGCTTAAAAGCAAGAGCACCCAGTTTGTTGGGTGCATACAGGATAACAGCAAGTCAGTTCTCCTGACTTCAGCCGTCCTGGAACCTATATTTTCAGGGCCCTGACCACATCTAGCAACTTGGAGTCCTCCAAGTCCCTAGTAGGCGCAAGACACCACAATAAGCTGGTTCAGGTGAAACACTGACACCACCTTAGGGAGAGAACTGGGGACGAGTCCGCAGCTCTGCCCTGTCCGAATGGACAAACAGATATGGGCTTTTTTGAGAAAAAAAACACCAATTTGACACTCGCCTGATCCAGGCCAGGTCCAAGAGCATGTTCACTTTTCATGTGAGATGCTTCAAATCCACAGATTTGACTGGTTTTAAACCAATGTGTTTTGAGGAATCCCAGAACTACGTTGAGATCCCACAGTGCCACTGGAGGCACAAAAGGGGGTTGTATATGCAATACTCCCTTGACAAACTTCTGGACTTCAGGAAACTGAAGCCAATTCTTTCTGGAAGAAAAATCGACAGGGCCGAAATTTGAACCTTAATGGACCCCAATTTGAGGCCCATAGAGACTCCTGTTTGCAAGAAATGCAGGAATCGACCGAGTTGAGATTTCTTCGTGGGGCCTTCCTGGCCTCACACCACGCAACATATTTTCGCCACATGTGGTGATAATGTTGTGCGGTCACCTCCTTTCTGGCTTTGACCAGGGTAGGAATGACCTCTTCCTGAATGCCTTTTCCCTTAGGTTCCGGCGTTCCACCGCCATGCCGTCAAACGCAGCTGCGGTAAGTCTTGGAACAGACATGGTACTTGCTGAAACAAGTCCCTTCTTAGCGGCAGAGGCCATAAGTCCTCTGTGAGCATCTCTTGAAGTTCCGGGTACCAAGTCCTTCTTGGCCAATCCGGAGCCATGAGTATAGTTCTTACTCCTCTACGTCTTATAATTCTCAGTACCTTAGGTATGAAAAGCAGAGGATGGAACACATACACCGACTGGTACACCCACGGTGTTACCAGAAACGTCCACAGCTATTGCCTGAGGGTCTCTTAACCTGGCGCAATACCTGTCCCGTTTTTTGTTCAGACGGGACGCCATCATGTCCACCTTTGGTAATTCCCAACGGTTTACAATTATGTGGAAAACTTCCCCATGAAGTTCCCACTCTGCCGGGTGGAGGTCGTGCCTACTGAGGAAGTCTGCTTCCCAGTTTCCATTCCCGGAATGAAACACTGCTGACAGTGCTATCACATGATTTTCCGCCCAGCGAAAAGTCCTTGCAGTTTTTGCCACTGCCCTCCTGCTTCTTGTGCCGCCCTGTCTATTTACGTGGGCGACTGCCGTGATGTTTTATCCCACTGGATCAATACCGGCTGACCTTGAAGCAGAGGTCTTGCTAAGCTTAGAGCATTATAAATTTACCCTTAGCTATATTTATGTGGAGAAAAATCTCCAGACTTGATCACACTCCCTGGAAATTTTTTCCTTGTGTGACTGCTCCCCAGCCTCTCGGGCTGGCCTCCGTGGTCACCAACATCCAAAACTGAATGCCGAATCTGCGGCCCTCTAGAAGATGAGCACTCTGTAACCACCACAGGAGAGACACCCTTGTCCTTGGATATAGGGTTATCCGCTGATGCATCTGAAGATGCGATCCGGACCATTTGTCCAGCAGATCCCACTGAAAAGTTCTTGCATGAAATCTGCCGACTGGAATTGCTTCGAAGGAAGTCACCATTTTTTTATTTATTTTTTTACCATGGCCCTTGTGCAATGATGCACTGATTTTAGGAGGTTCCAGACTAGCTCGGATAACTCCCTGGCTTTCTCTTCCGGGAGAAACACCTTTTTCTGGACTGTGTCCAGACTCATCCCTAAGCACAGGAGACTTGTTGTCGGGATCAGCTGCGATTTTGGAATCTTTAGAATCCACCCCTGCTGTTGTAACAGTATCCGAGATAGTGCTACTCCGACCTCCAACTGTTCCCTGGACTTTGCCCTTATCAGGAGATCGTCCAAGTAAGGGATAATTAAGACGCCTTTTCTTCGAAGAAGAACCATCATTTCGGCCATTACCTTGGTAAAGACCCGGGGTGCCGTAGACAATCCAAACGGCAGCGTCTGAAACTGATAGTGACAGTTTTATACCACGAACCTGAGGTACCCTTAGTGATAAGGGCAAATTTGGGACATGGAGGTAAGCATCCCTGATGTCTCGGGACACCAGATAGTCCCCTTCTTCCCGGTTCGTTATCACTGCTCTGAGTGACTCCATCTTGATTTGAACCTTTGTAAGTGTTCAAATTTTTTTAGATTTAGAATAGGTCTCACCTAGCCTTCTGGCTTCAGTACCACAATATAGTGTGGAATAATACCCCTTTTCTTGTTGTAGGAGGGGTAATTTTAATTATCACCTGCTGGGAATACAGCTCGTGAATTTTTTCCCATACTGCCTCCTTGTCGGAGGGAGACCTTGGTAAAGCAGCCTTCAGGAGCCTGCGCAGGGGAAACGTCTCGACATTCCAAACTGTACCCCTGGGATACTACTTGTAGGATCCAGGGGTCCTGTGCGGTCTCAGCGTCATGCTGAGAGCTTGTCAGAAGCGGTGGAACGCTTCTGTTCCTGGGAATGGGCTGCCTGCTGCAGTCTTCTTCCCTTTCCTCTATCCCTGGGCAGATATGACTCTTATAGGGACGAAAGGACTGAAGCTGAAAAGACGGTGTCTTTTTCTGCAGAGATGTGACTTAGGGTAAAAACGGTGGATTTTCCAGCAGTTGCCGTGGCCACCAGGTCCGATGGACCGACCCCAAATAACTCCTCTTCCTTTATACGGCAATACACCTTTGTGCCGTTTGGAATCTGCATCACCTGACCACTGTCATGTCCATAAACATCTTCTGGCAGATATGGACATCGCACTTACTCTTGATGCCAGAGTGCAAATATCCCTCTGTGCATCTCGCATATATAGAAATACATCCTTTAAATGCTCTATAGTCAATAAAATACTGTCCCTGTCAAGGGTATCAATATTTTTAGTCAGGGAATCCGACCAAGCCACCCCAGCTCTGCACATCCAGGCTGAGGCGATCACTGGTCGCAGTATAACACCAGTATGTGTGTATATACTTTTTATGATATTTTTCCAGCCTCCTGTCAGCTGGCTCCTTGAGGACGGCCCTATCTATAGACGGTACCGCCACTTGTTCTGATAAGCGTGTGAGCGCCTTATCCACCCTAAGGGGTGTTTCCCAACGCGCCCTAACTTCTGGCGGGAAAGGGTATACCGCCCATATTTTCTATCGGGGGGAACCCACGCATCATCACACACTTCATTTAATTTTTCTGATTCAGGAAAAACTACGGTAGTTTTTTCACATCCCACATAATACCCTCTTTTGTGGTACTTGTAGTATCAGAAATATGTAACACCTCCTTCATTGCCCTTAACGTGTGGCCCTAATAAGGAATACGTTTGTTTATTCACCGTCGACACTGGATTCAGTGTCCCTGTCTGTGTCTGTGTCGACCGACTAAAGTAAACGGGCGTTTTAAAACCCCTGACGGTGTTTTTGAGACGTCTGGACCGGTACTAATTGTTTGTCGGCCGTCTCATGTCGTCAACCGACCTTGGCACGTGTTGACATTATCACGTAATTCCCTAAATAAGCCATCCATTCTGGTGTCGACTCCCTAGAGAGTGACATCACCATTACAGGCAATTGCTCCGCCTCCTCACCAACATCGTCCTCATACATGTCGACACACACGTACCGACACACAGCACACACACAGGGAATGCTCTGATAGAGGACAGGACCTACTAGCCCTTTGGAGAGACAGAGGGAGAGTTTGCCAGCACACACCAAAAACGCTATAATTATATAGGGACAACCTTATATAAGTGTTTTCCCTTATAGCATCTTTTTTATATATTTCTAACGCCAAATTAGTGCCCCCCCTCTCTGTTTTTAACCCTGTTTCTGTAGTGCAGTGCAGGGGAGAGCCTGGGAGCCTTCCCTCCAGCCTTTCTGTGAGGGAAAATGGCGCTGTGTGCTGAGGAGATAGGCCCCGCCCCTTTTTCGGCGGCCTCGTCTCCCGCTCTTAACGGATTCTGGCAGGGGTTAAATATCTCCATATAGCCCCCGGAGGCTATATGTGAGGTATTTTTAGCCAAAAAAGGTTTTCATTTGCCTCCCAGGGCGCCCCCCTCCCAGCGCCCTGCACCCTCAGTGACTGCCGTGTGAAGTGTGCTGAGAGGAAAATGGCGCACAGCTGCAGTGCTGTGCGCTACCTTAAGAAGACTGAGGAGTCTTCTGCCGCCGATTCTGGACCTCTTCTCGTTTCAGCATCTGCAAGGGGGCCGGCGGCGAGGCTCCGGTGACCATCCAGGCTGTACCTGTGATCGTCCCTCTGGAGCTAATGTCCAGTAGCCAAGAAGCCAATCCATCCTGCACGCAGGTGAGTTCACTTCTTCTCCCCTAAGTCCCTCGTTGCAGTGATCCTGTTGCCAGCAGGACTCACTGTAAAATAAAAAACCTAAGCTAAACTTTTCTAAGCAGCTCTTTAGGAGAGCCACCTAGATTGCACCCTTCTCGGCCGGGCACAAAAATCTAACTGAGGCTTGGAGGAGGGTCATAGGGGGAGGAGCCAGTGCACACCACCTGATCCTAAAGCTTTACTTTTTGTGCCCTGTCTCCTGCGGAGCCGCTATCCCCCCCATGGTCCTTTCAGGAACCCCAGCATCCACTAGGACGATAGAGAAAGCTAAGAGTACTAAACCTAATTTTAATAATTTTGGTAGTTTTAGTGGATGTCACTATCTCAAGGATCAAAAAGCAAGAAGGGGAAGAGAAAAAGAGGCTAACCAGGATGAAACCATAAGATCAAACTGTACCCACTCTCTAGTAATAAAAAAATATACTACCAGAGACTAAGCTAAATTTCAAATGAACTCCAGATCAATAGTTTCATTAAGACCCTGGGGGTTCAATGTCTGTAGTTTCAAAATCCATGCAGCCTCCTGTCTACATAAAAGTCTAAAGCGATCACCACCCCTGCTGGTTGCTGGAATATGTTCCAGCCCAACAAGCAGGAGCCCAGTGGGATCGCCTCCATGATGCTCAGAGAAATGTCGAGGAACACTATGATTCGCGTTCTTATTCAGAATATTACGTCTGTGTTCCATAAATCTGAGTTTCAGGGGACGTATTGTTCGACCTACGTAATATATGTGACAGGGACATATCAATAGATAAATTACATATTGGGTACTACAGTTAATAAAAGTATTAATAGTGTACTCTTTCTTAGAAACACTAGACACCACACTTTTGGTTTTATTCTGAACAAACGAACAAGTGGTGCATCTCCTATGGTTACATCTATGGAAGCCTGTAACCTCCGGTCCAATGAGAGTTCTTTGTGTATTTTTTATGGATCGATCTGCGTGTCCTTTAAAGAGACTTGGAGCCAGAATGTTACGCAAATTTTTAGCTTTCTTAAAAACAATCGCTGGTTTTTCATCTAGATGTTCTCTAAGGACAGGGTCAGTAAATAGTAATCTATAGTTTTTATTAATTATGCCTTTGATTTTACTGGCCGCCACATTGAATTTAGATTTAAATACTAAACTATATTTATCTTTGTTCTTTTTTGTTGTTTCCTTTTTATTTTTATTTTTATTTTTATCTTTATTCTCAAACTCATATCTGGCTCCATTAATAGCCTCCAGGTCACTACCACTTAAATGACCACACTCCTGTGCATGAGAATGGTTTTCATCTTTAGTAAAACAGATCTTTTCTCACAAGTTTGGAGGCATAAACCAAAGCCTCATCCAATACTTCTTGTGGATAATCACAGCTCTTAAAGGTGTCCACAAGAGATGCAACTTGTTCATGGTATTTCTTATCTGAAGTACAGTTTCTCCTAATTCTATGTACCTGACTTCTTGGTACATTTCTAAGCCAGTTTTTATTATGATTACTAGAATAAGGAATATAATTGCATACATCCACCGATTTTTTAAAAGGTGATACTATGACGGTATCCTCTACCACCTCCACCGTTACATCTAAAAAATTAATCTGTGAGGGATGGTGAGTGCACGTGAAGGTTAAACCATAAGTGTTATTATTAATATACCTAACAAACTCAGTGACTGAAGCAGTATCCCCTTTCCAAATAAAAAACAGGTCGTCGATATATCGACCATAGAGGACCAGGTTCGCAGCGTGGACACCACCCCAGATATACGTATCCTCAAGGTCCCCCATGTAGATATTGGCAAAACTGGGTGCGAACCTGGTCCCCATCGCTGTACCGAGGACCTGTAGGTAGTGACAGTGATCAAACAGAAAATAATTGTGAGATAAAATAAAATCAATGGCAGAAAGAATAAATTGTCGCTTCCCCTCTGAGATGCCCATATCTTCACCTAGGCTTTTTGCCACACTTTCAATCCCTTTTCTATGTGGGATGTTGGTATATAGAGCTTGAACGTCACATGTGACGAATAAGAAGTCGGGACTCCATTTTAGACCTTCCACCAGTTTAATAAACTCAGTGGTGTCTCTGATATGGGATCTCAGAGAGGAAGCGCGTGGTTGTAAAAAATGATCAACAAAATAAGACAAATTAGATGTGAGGCCCTCAATTCCCGAAATAATAGGACGGCCCGGGGGTTCGTGTAGTGTCTTGTGAACTTTTGGGAGGTGATAATAAATAGGAGTAATTGGGTGGAGGGGGTAGAGGAATTCAAACTCATCGTGTGTGATAATATCATTGGCACACGCCAATGTTAGCATATCCTTAAGTTGTTTTTGATAATCAAGAGTTGGGTCTTGCCCTAAAACTCTATAGAAGGTGGTGTCAGTGAGTTGTCTAATGGCCTCTCGGACATAATCTTCAGTATTTTGCACTACAACTCCTCCTCCCTTATCTGCTGGTTTAATTGTGAGAGCCTGATTGTCAGAAAGTCTTTTAAGAGCTTTTCTTTCATCAGGCCTCAAATTATATAGACAGGGATGTATTCTATGGTCGCATAAACTGCGGAGTTCCTCCAGAGTGGTATGATAAAAAGTATCTATAGCGCTAGTTTTATGTTGGGTAGGAAAAAATTGTGATTTTTTCTTAAAGATCCCTCTATTAACATCAAATAATGATATTTTAGATTGCTGTTTTAAATTATCAGGGGATATATTTTCAAGCAGAAGTTCATTAAGCATATTAAGTCCAGACATATCATCCTGGTCTAATATGGTGGCAGAGATATCTTGATATGTAGAATTATTTTGTCTATCAGCCACCGCAAAAAATCTTTTTCTGCATAATCCTCTAACAAATCGATTGAGCTCAATAAAGAGCTCAAAGAAATTAGGGAGTGTAGTAGGTGCAAAATTCATCCCTTTTGAGAGAATTATTTCCTCAGTATTAGTTAAAGTAACAGATGAGAGATTGAAGATACCAACAGGTTTTAGCGGAACCTTTGGTTCTTGTTTCCCCTTCCCTCCTCTTCGACCTCTTGGTCGGTATCTCTTCCTCTTTTTGGTGTGCGTGTCAGGGGGTCGTATCGATTTTGTGTGTAATATCTGTTTCCTCTGACATTTACTTCCATCCTGTCTCTCCTTCCCCTGTCTAAAAAATGACGTCGCTCTTGAGGAGAATCTCCTCTCGAGGCTCCTAAGGGGGATTCTTGCTGCCATTTGTTTTTTTTCTGTGGTATATTCATCCACCCGGGTGATGGTCTTGCGCTAGAGGAATATTTATTATTCTCCAGCGTATCCCGGGGCTCATATTGAGTCTGTTTATAATGGGGCTTAATCTTTTGAAATTTAGATTGATAACCAAAATTATCACTACGATTAAATGTTTGTTGTCTCTCCGATCTAGATTCCTCTCTCGTTCTATTCTTGGTATGATAATTTTTAATTGTATTTGTATTATAATCTCTCAAATCACGTGAGAATTTCTTCTCCTTTCTTTCTATTATTTCTTTCTCATAAACTTCTAGCCTTTTATTCATTACGGACCTTGCCTCGCTATTGCAGCTTAGGTGATTATCACTGCAATATGAATTTTTATACAGATAGAATTCAACGAAGACAAGAAGTTCTTAAACAATATGAGACTGGGAATTGTAATATTGAGGGAACGCCACATGATGAGTTCTTGAAAAATACTAACAGACTAGAGGATTTGTTAAAATCTGAATCAAGACACTGGTGGGACAAAACGTCCTTGTCCAAATATTTGGAACATAATAAAATACCCCGTGGTCTGCGCATCTTCAAGAGCTCATCTTTTAATAATGACCCTGATTTATTAGAACAATGGGAAAAAATTCTTGATAAATGCTCATTTGCACTGATGCAATTAATAATTGATTACAGGGGAAATAAATTGATCGAAATTGAGGATGAGATTAAACAAACACAAGATTTACTCCAGAAATATAAAGATGAGGATTACTATAAAGAGAGGGAAACAGTAATGAATAAAAGGCTAGAAGTTTATGAGAAAGAAATAATAGAAAGAAAGGAGAAGAAATTCTCACGTGATTTGAGAGATTATAATACAAATACAATTAAAAATTATCATACCAAGAATAGAACGAGAGAGGAATCTAGATCGGAGAGACAACAAACATTTAATCGTAGTGATAATTTTGGTTATCAATCTAAATTTCAAAAGATTAAGCCCCATTATAAACAGACTCAATATGAGCCCCGGGATACGCTGGAGAATAATAAATATTCCTCTAGCGCAAGACCATCACCCGGGTGGATGAATATACCACAGAAAAAAAACAAATGGCAGCAAGAATCCCCCTTAGGAGCCTCGAGAGGAGATTCTCCTCAAGAGCGACGTCATTTTTTAGACAGGGGAAGGAGAGACAGGATGGAAGTAAATGTCAGAGGAAACAGATATTACACACAAAATCGATACGACCCCCTGACACACACACCAAAAAGAGGAAGAGATACCGACCAAGAGGTCGAAGAGGAGGGAAGGGGAAACAAGAACCAAAGGTTCCGCTAAAACCTGTTGGTATCTTCAATCTCTCATCTGTTACTTTAACTAATACTGAGGAAATAATTCTCTCAAAAGGGATGAATTTTGCACCTACTACACTCCCTAATTTCTTTGAGCTCTTTATTGAGCTCAATCGATTTGTTAGAGGATTATGCAGAAAAAGATTTTTTGCGGTGGCTGATAGACAAAATAATTCTACATATCAAGATATCTCTGCCACCATATTAGACCAGGATGATATGTCTGGACTTAATATGCTTAATGAACTTCTGCTTGAAAATATATCCCCTGATAATTTAAAACAGCAATCTAAAATATCATTATTTGATGTTAATAGAGGGATCTTTAAGAAAAAAATCACAATTTTTTCCTACCCAACATAAAACTAGCGCTATAGATACTTTTTATCATACCACTCTGGAGGAACTCTGCAGTTTATGCGACCATAGAATACATCCCTGTCTATATAATTTGAGGCCTGATGAAAGAAAAGCTCTTAAAAGACTTTCTGACAATCAGGCTCTCACAATTAAACCAGCAGATAAGGGAGGAGGAGTTGTAGTGCAAAATACTGAAGATTATGTCCGAGAGGCCATTAGACAACTCACTGACACCACCTTCTATAGAGTTTTAGGGCAAGACCCAACTCTTGATTATCAAAAACAACTTAAGGATATGCTAACATTGGCGTGTGCCAATGATATTATCACACACGATGAGTTTGAATTCCTCTACCCCCTCCACCCAATTACTCCTATTTATTATCACCTCCCAAAAGTTCACAAGACACTACACGAACCCCCGGGCCGTCCTATTATTTCGGGAATTGAGGGCCTCACATCTAATTTGTCTTATTTTGTTGATCATTTTTTACAACCACGCGCTTCCTCTCTGAGATCCCATATCAGAGACACCACTGAGTTTATTAAACTGGTGGAAGGTCTAAAATGGAGTCCCGACTTCTTATTCGTCACATGTGACGTTCAAGCTCTATATACCAACATCCCACATAGAAAAGGGATTGAAAGTGTGGCAAAAAGCCTAGGTGAAGATATGGGTATCTCAGAGGGGAAGCGACAATTTATTCTTTCTGCCATTGATTTTATTTTATCTCACAATTATTTTCTGTTTGATCACTGTCACTACCTACAGGTCCTCGGTACAGCGATGGGGACCAGGTTCGCACCCAGTTTTGCCAATATCTACATGGGGGACCTTGAGGATACGTATATCTGGGGTGGTGTCCACGCTGCGAACCTGGTCCTCTATGGTCGATATATCGACGACCTGTTTTTTATTTGGAAAGGGGATACTGCTTCAGTCACTGAGTTTGTTAGGTATATTAATAATAACACTTATGGTTTAACCTTCACGTGCACTCACCATCCCTCACAGATTAATTTTTTAGATGTAACGGTGGAGGTGGTAGAGGATACCGTCATAGTATCACCTTTTAAAAAATCGGTGGATGTATGCAATTATATTCCTTATTCTAGTAATCATAATAAAAACTGGCTTAGAAATGTACCAAGAAGTCAGGTACATAGAATTAGGAGAAACTGTACTTCAGATAAGAAATACCATGAACAAGTTGCATCTCTTGTGGACACCTTTAAGAGCTGTGATTATCCACAAGAAGTATTGGATGAGGCTTTGGTTTATGCCTCCAAACTTGTGAGAAAAGATCTGTTTTACTAAAGATGAAAACCATTCTCATGCACAGGAGTGTGGTCATTTAAGTGGTAGTGACCTGGAGGCTATTAATGGAGCCAGATATGAGTTTGAGAATAAAGATAAAAATAAAAATAAAAATAAAAAGGAAACAACAAAAAAGAACAAAGATAAATATAGTTTAGTATTTAAATCTAAATTCAATGTGGCGGCCAGTAAAATCAAAGGCATAATTAATAAAAACTATAGATTACTATTTACTGACCCTGTCCTTAGAGAACATCTAGATGAAAAACCAGCGATTGTTTTTAAGAAAGCTAAAAATTTGCGTAACATTCTGGCTCCAAGTCTCTTTAAAGGACACGCAGATCGATCCATAAAAAATACACAAAGAACTCTCATTGGACCGGAGGTTACAGGCTTCCATAGATGTAACCATAGGAGATGCACCACTTGTTCGTTTGTTCAGAATAAAACCAAAAGTGTGGTGTCTAGTGTTTCTAAGAAAGAGTACACTATTAATACTTTTATTAACTGTAGTACCCAATATGTAATTTATCTATTGATATGTCCCTGTCACATATATTACGTAGGTCGAACAATACGTCCCCTGAAACTCAGATTTATGGAACACAGACGTAATATTCTGAATAAGAACGCGAATCATAGTGTTCCTCGACATTTCTCTGAGCATCATGGAGGCGATCCCACTGGGCTCCTGCTTGTTGGGCTGGAACATATTCCAGCAACCAGCAGGGGTGGTGATCGCTTTAGACTTTTATGTAGACAGGAGGCTGCATGGATTTTGAAACTACAGACATTGAACCCCCAGGGTCTTAATGAAACTATTGATCTGGAGTTCATTTGAAATTTAGCTTAGTCTCTGGTAGTATATTTTTTTATTACTAGAGAGTGGGTACAGTTTGATCTTATGGTTTCATCCTGGTTAGCCTCTTTTTCTCTTCCCCTTCTTGCTTTTTGATCCTTGAGATAGTGACATCCACTAAAACTACCAAAATTATTAAAATTAGGTTTAGTACTCTTAGCTTTTTATACTATTCTCTATTATTATTTTTATTATTATTATTATTATTATATATTATAATTTATCAGTATTTGTAGTAAACGATCTCTAGCCAAAAAGATCTATTATTAATTCTCTCTGGCTCTATATGCTCTGTAAAGATCTTTTCTGGTTTCTCTCTCCTACTGATTATCCCATCTTTTATTCCCTGTTCAACATGTTTCCCTCTATGACGACTTAATAAATCACTATAGGAAGATACTTATGGCAATATCCCCCCTATAGGTATTAATATGTACATTCTGTTGCTAGTGGAGACTCTAAGTATGAGGTATCCATATAAAGGACATCTATCTTTATGTATAAATACTAAATATTACCAATTTGAATGCATTTGTTTATGGTTATATAGATTGATATTATGACTATATATTGCTATAAGATATCCTCTATGATTGTCACAAATATTCCCAGTCTCATGTTAAATAGATATTATATTTTATTAATTATTATTAATTATTATTTATTACTCTTTATTATCATATATAATGCACTTTATATTATTATTTATTATTTATTGCAGTGCAGAACCATTGCAGCGATGTCTATTATAAAGATGTATGCCTATCTTAAAATGATAGGAGTTCAAATAGCATATTTAAATCTGATGCTTAGAAATAGCTGCATACAATTATGGATGATTAGCTTCACCTGTGGAATAGGTATAAGATCAGACCATCCCTACTCCCAGGTATACCTGCCTTTCGAGAAAGACGCCCTGCTGGCGTTGAAACGCGTTAAGGATACAGGCTTTCTATCACAAGGACTTATACTCTAAAGCTACGGGGAGCTGTTACACATAACAGCGATAAGCCCTGCATTTTTTGGATCCACGGCTCACCACTGCGACTGGGAACATCTATGCTGCATTTCTTCATCCTTTGCAGCCAGACCGCACACGCCAAGCTGAGCGGTGGAAGCTACGTCAGCCGCCTCTTCAAGTCCGGCACAGATCGGCGAACGGAGCCCCTGTCGGATGCCCGCCCAATAGAAGTTAGGCTCCTTGTGGGTCACACACACCAGGAAAGTTTACCCTATTTAACTCCGGATATACCAGCTAATAGCCCCCGTTTGCAAAGCACGGAGGTACCGGAGACGGTGTGAATTGGGCTAGGACGGCGCATTGAGATACCCCGCACGGCACGGCTTCCAGATTGTCCACTGAGGCTCTGGTGAGTGTCTCCGTCCGGACTGTGGGACAACACCGGAGAGCAGAGACCGTAGGAGCTCCTGCCCAGTGGTAACTGTGTGCACACAGCTATTAATATACACGTGTCTTTTTTCTGCAATAGCTACCCACTGTTATGAACTTACATTTTTGCAACTGGCTAAAAGAAAACAGTTGCTAGTGACTTCTGTTCTATTAATTAGTAATAATATTGTGCATATATATAACCCATAAAAGGCTGTTTACCTTCCAGGTGTTATTTATAAACTAATTACATGCTATTAATTAGGCTCATTCAATGTTAATCCAGACATTGTGTTTTGTTTTAAGATTTATCACCCCCGGGAGGTTGTTGTAATTTTTACATGCATTTAAGAAAATAAATGTTTTAATTTACTCTGGTTGTCCAGCGCCACTTGTTAATTGTTTTATTGGTTGTGTTTTAAGGGATTGGCAATTCCCTTTTTCAAGAGGCTGCTGACAACCAAGTGCAGTGCTATTCACCTGAGCGCATAGCTTTTTCCATTTTTACTAATTGATTTGCCGGCTGTCTCATGTCGTCAACAGTTTTTTGCAAAGTGCTGACATTATCACTTAATTCTTTAAATACGATCATCCAGTCAGGTGTCGACTCCCTAGGGGGTGACATCACTAACCCAGGCAATTGCTCCGCCTCCACATCATTTTCCTCCTCATACATGTCGACACACACGTACCGACACACAGTACACACACCGGGAATGCTCTGATAGAGGACAGGACCCCACTAGCCCTTTGGAGAGACAGAGGGAGAGTCTGCCAGCACACACCAAGCGCTATATATATATATACAGGGATAACCTTATATAAGTGTTATTCCCTTATAGCTGCTGTTTATTATTATTAGCTGCCAATAGTGCCCCCCCTTCTCTTTTTTACCCTGATTCTGTAGCAGGTCTGCAGGGGAGAGTCAGGGAGCCGTCCTTCCAGCGGAGCTGTGAGGGAAAATGGCGCTTGTGTGCTGAGGAGACGTCCTTATCTCCCGCTCTTTTCTGTAAAAATGGCAGGGGTTAAAATACATCCATATAGCCCAGGAGCTATATGTGATGTATTCTTTTGCCAACCTAAGGTATTATCTGTTTATATTGCGTCTCAGGGCGCTCCCCCCCCAGCGCCCTGCACCCTCAGTGACCGGAGTGTGAAGTGTGCTGCGAGCAATGGCGCACAGCTGCGGTGCTGTGCGCTACCTTAGTCTGAAGACAGGACCGTCTTCTGCCGCCGATTTCACCGGACCTCTTCGCTCTTCTGGCTCTGTAAGGGGGCCGGCGGCGCGGCTCCGGGACCCATCCAGGCTGAACCTGTGATCGTCCCTCTGGAGCTAATGTCCAGTAGCCTAAGAAGCCCAATCCACTCTGCACGCAGGTGAGTTC
Source organism: Pseudophryne corroboree (assembly GCF_028390025.1). NCBI lineage: Eukaryota > Metazoa > Chordata > Amphibia > Anura > Myobatrachidae > Pseudophryne > Pseudophryne corroboree. Next base: position 509,049,020 of record NC_086446.1, read on the forward strand.
GCTTCTTCTCCCCTTAGTCCCACGATGCAGTGAGCCTGTTGCCAGCAGGACTCACTGAAAATAAAAAACCTAAAATAAACTTTTATTCTAAGCAGCTCAGGAGAGCCACCTAGCCTGCACCCTTCTCGTTCGGGCACAAAAATCTAACTGAGGCTTGGAGGAGGGTCATAGGGGGAGGAGCCAGTGCACACCACCTGATCCTAAAGCTTTTATTCTTGTGCCCTGTCTCCTGCGGAGCCGCTATTCCCCATGGTCCTTACGGAGTCCCAGCATCCACTAGGACGTCAGAGAAAATACTTTTCTTTAATAGAAACTGAAAGTTCTTTGCTGTCCAGGTAGATTTCCTTTATCTGTATTGAAATATTAAGAACACCTTTATAATGTAATGAAATGCTGTCCAAATATGGTGTAATGGTCAGCATTACTACCTCACAGCACTGAGGTCATGGGTTCGATTCCCACCATGGCCCTAACCGTGTGGAGTTTGTATATTCTCCCTGTACTTGCGTGGGTTTCCTCCGGGTACTCCGGTTTCCTCCCACAATGCAAAAATATACTGGTAGGTTAATTGGATCCCAACAAAATTAACCCTAGCGTGAATGTGTAATGTGTACATGTGGTAGGGAATATAGATTGTAAGCTCCACTGGGGCAGGGACTGATGTGAATGAGCAAAATATTCTCTGTAAAGCGCTGCGGAATATGTGTGCGCTATATAAATAACTGGTAGTAATAATAATAATAAATAGTAGCTTGAGGGTAGGATGCTATACTAAATGTAGGAGTTAAAAACAGAAAGAAAGCCATAATATTCTACTACTCTCAGATCCTAAAAGAGGCATCATTTGTTGTAACACATGGCTTACTTTGACTCCAAAAGACAGTGTTGGAATGTATAACCATACTTTCTAGTCTAAGGAGTTACAGTAGGTTTTATTTGTGAGCAATGCTGCATTACATTGGTGACGTAGACCTGTGTGTTAGAGTGGCTGTTAAGCTCTTGCACTTACTGCACATGAAACCATAGCTTGGAGCATGGGAATTATACAGCCCTATGGCTTCCCCAGCCATTCTCACCGTTAAATCCGATGACTGCCTCTAGTTCCAGTTGCATTTCGTCGTCCTCGGTGTGTGATGCCATGTTGCCCTGTACTGCGCTCTCTGTACTGCTCCTTTACTATGCAGCTTCCTCCCGTCTCCAAGCAACCGATCCTATGCTCTGTGTGTTTATTTGTTGCTATGGTCACGGCGCCAGTCACGTGTACAACTTTACGTAGCATGGGAACTGGCGCATGCGCTCCCCTCTGAGTACGGCAGGACAGATGCGTCAGCTAACACGCATGCGCGAAGGTGGTTAAAATGTACCCGTTTGTTTATTGGGAAGTAATATGTTTAAAGCCCCTTGTCTAGCTATCTGCGCCTTATAATATTTCACCTGTTTATAGGTTAGGATAAATATGACCTCTTCCCAGCAATACGGCTGTTAACTCTTAGCAAGGCTTGAATTGTGAGCAGTTTAGTGTAGTAGTGTTGTAAAAATAATAGTACACAGTCATTTATTCATAATAAACAGAAATATATAAACTACATTTTGTAACGGTTGCCCTAAAAAAAATTCCCAAGACAATTGTATAAAAATGTTTATAGATTTGTCAAATTTTTGAATACAAGTCGTTTTAGAGTACAAGTTGCCATAAATCTAGGAATCTAGGACTCTACGAACAAGGTGAGTATAGAGAACTAGACAGATTACAAATAATAGTAGATAATGCTTTGTAGGTGGTAGTAAGGTCTCTTCCCAATTTGTCTGAACCCTGAATGTATTTATAAATATGTCCTGTTTTCTTGTTTTGCTCATTTGTTTATGAAGAATAATAATAATAATAATAATAATAATATATTATTGCAAATATTTTCCAGTACACACTATTTACTAGAATATAAACTCTACTTTCACCAGTGAGGACCAATGCAGGATATCTCAGGAGACTCAATTTTTCATAAAATAAAATGCTGTTTATATAATACACAATAAGTGATGTGAATAATGTATAAATTCCTGTATATCAGAATTTTTTTTATTAACATTCATCAATGTTTGTATAGGGCCATTATATTCAGCAGTTTAATAATGGGTGCACAAACAGTAAGGTTGCATACACACGGTGCAATGTATTCTTGCAATTTTAACTATATAGTCAAAATTGCAAGAAAAGTTAGCACATATCGCACCGTGGGCCTAATTCAGACCTGATCGATGCTGTGCGTATTTGCACAGAAGCCGATCAGGTCTGAACTGCGCATGTGCCGGCGCCGCAGTGCGCCGGCACATGCCACAGCCGCCGCGATCCTCACAGCGACGAGTAGCTCCCTGTCAGCGCGCATGAGCTGGGCTAGTAGGGAGCTACTCTTCAAGTACAAAAGCATCGCCGCTGTGCAATGCATTTGTACTTGTGCAGGGGGGGTTTGGGCCTGACATGCGGGGCGGACTAGCCCTGTGCTGGGCGTCCCCCGCATGTCTGTGAGACTGATCGTAGAGGTGCTAAATTTAGCACATCTATGATCAGGTCTGAAATAGGCCCGATACCGATGCGCCTCCCATGGGGGGTCGATATCGCAAGAAAAAATAGACTGTGCAGGCATGGCAATTTTGACTATATTGTGTACAATCTAGTACAAAGTATAGTAAATAACGGCCATAGTCAAAATCGCACATAGCCAAAATTGCATCGTGTGTATAGACAATATCAGTGCTTCTGGGCTCTGGGGGAGTTCAAGGGAAATTGCATAGTCAAAATGGGGCATAGTCAATATCTCACTGTGTGTATATACCTTAAGAATACAAGAGCAGCTAAACGTGCATGGTGTGTCCCAAGTCAAACATGCATAGTGGGAGCCAAACCCCGCTACGGGGAAAGGAGAGAAGACAGTGTGGGAAAGTACACCTTAATCTGGCAAATACTGTGTCATGCCGCCGCCGCGGCCACCATACTTACCCCTCCGGGCGCGCTGGGTCTCCGTGCGGCCGTCCTCGCTGGTGGTTCCCGGCTCCCGGCGCTCCGTCCGGCCAGCATGAGTGTGGACGTCGTGGGTACGCCCGGCGTCCACGGAAGGTGCGGGTGACGTCATTAGTACTTTCCTCCAATCAGGCACTGGCGGGAAGTTCAATTCAGACGCCGGGCAGAGCTCCGGTGCCTGAGTATCATCTATTCTCCCAAGAGTTGTGATCTCCAGTGCTCCCGTATCCCTGTAGTATCCAGCCTTCTCAGCATCTCCAAGTGCCTCAGCGTCTCCGAGCACCTCAGTGCTTCCAAGCACCTCAGCGTCTCCGAGCACCTCAGTGCCTCCAAGCACCTCAGCGTCTCCAAGCGCCTTAGCGCCTCCAAGCGCCTCAGCGCCTCAGTGCCTCCAAGCGCCTCAGTGTCTCCAAGCGCCTCCAAGCACCTCAGCATCTCCTAGCGCCTCAGCGCCTCCAAGCACCTCAGCGTCTCCAAGCACCTCAGCGTCTCCAAGCACCTCAGCGCCTCCAAGCACCTCAGCGCCTCCAAGCACCTCAGTGCCTCCAAGCACCTCAGCATCTCCAAGCGCCTCAGCGCCTCCAAGCGCATCAGTGCCTCCAAGCACCTCAGCGTCTCCGAGCGCCTCAGCGCCGCCAAGTACCTCAGTGCCTCCAAGCACCTCAGTGCCTCCAAGCACCCCAGTGCCTCCAAGCACCTCAGTGCCTCCAGCACCTCAGTATCGCTCTCAGTGAGCTTACGGTACTCTTCACCAATTCATAAGCGCTTTTTCAAGTCTTGTCTTTCAGGAGACCTCGAGCGTCCACACGTGCTTCCTGTCTGCCGTCCAACTTCTGCATGAGGAAAACCTACATTCGGCCATCTCTGCTGCGACCCAGTTGCGGTTCCTCTTCCCGGTCACCGGAAGAAACCCCGAGTCCACAACACTCCCAAGCCAGGTCAGTGATAGTATACTCAGGCCCCATGGACCCGGGGGATCGGAACACGGACTCAAGTGCCATCCAGAATCTGGCTTCCCGAGTGCAAAGTCAGGCAGCAGCACAGGGCCAGGTGATGCAGTACCTCCAGGAGTTGTCCGGTCGTTTGGATCAGATCCAAGCATCCTTAGCTTCTGTAATTCCGTCCCCAGCTCCCGTAGCCGTACCAGTTGCCGCCCCCAGCAATGTTCAACCATCGGCTGGTCTCAGTCCGCGCCTTCAACTTCCTACTCCCCGTTATAATGGGAATCCAAGAAATTGTCGAGGTTTCTTAAACCAATGCGAAGTTCATTTTGAGCTACTCGCACATAATTTTCCCACAGACCGGTCCAAAGTGGCATATATTATTTCTTTGCTTGAAGGATCTGCATTGGATTGGGTGTCTCCACTATGGGAACGATCTGATTCACTGGTTTCCAATTACACTGAATTCATCACGTCTTTTCGAAGAATTTTCGACGAGCCCGGCAGGATGACCACGGCCTCTTCTGACTTGCTGCGCATCCGTCAGGGCTCCCGATCCGTGGGTCAGTACGTGGTTCATTTTCAGACCATTGCCTCTGAACTTCACTGGAATAATGACGCCCTGAGAGCTGCTTTCTGGAACGGTCTCTCTGATCGCCTGAAGGATGAGTTGGTCACTAGGGAACTCCCGGATTCAGTGGAGGAATTGACCTCTCTCTGCGTCAAGGTGGATCTCCGGATGCAGGAACGTGGAGGTGAACGTAGTCGATCGGATCGTTCCAGGTTCCGGCTTCCTCCCTCTAGGCAAGCGGTGGTACCAAGTCCGGACGAACCCATGCAGATTAACCGGTCCCATTGTCTCCGGAAGAATGACAGCGTCGTCGTGAGGGCAAACTCTGTCTGTACTGCGGAGCCGCAGATCACTTCATTAAATCCTGCAAATCCCGTCCGGGAAACGAGCAGGCCTAGCTTGTTCCGGAGGAGTCAAGTTGGGGGTCACGACCAAATCTTCTCCGACTTTGGATTGTTTACTTCCTGTGTCTTTAATCACCAAGTCAATCTCCAAGTCTTGTGAGGCCCTGTTGGACTCTGGGGCTGCGGGGAACTTCGTTTCTTATTCCTGTGTCCAAAGCATGGATTTAAAGGTACGGCCTATCGAGCGGCCTATTTCTTTGACGGCTATCAATGGTACAAGAATATCCAAGGGTCTCATAACGTGGCGCACGGAACCAGTTAAGCTGCAGGTCGGAGCTCTACATCAGGAATGTCTGGAATTCTTGGTGATTCCGGAAATGCATCACGATCTGGTCCTCGGAATGCCTTGGCTCAAAATTCATAATCCCCACATCGATTGGAAGTCTTCTCAAATTCTGTCTTGGAGTTCTTTTTGTCATGCTAACTGTCTCACTCCTGTCTGTCCGCTCCGTGCTTCTTCTAAGTCGGATGAAGAGCTTATTCCGGAGGCGTATCAAGAGTTCAAGGATGTGTTTTCGGAACAGGCGGCTGACCAGTTACCACCCCATAGGCCTTGGGACTGCCCCATTGACCTTATCCCGGGGAAAATGCCGCCCCGTGGCCGCACATATCCTCTGTCACTTCCTGAGACTCAAGCTATGTCGGACTATATTAAGTCCAATCTTCTCAAGGGATTCATTCGCTCCTCTATCTCCCCGGCTGGAGCAGGCTTCTTTTTCGTGAAGAAGAAGGACGGGGGGTTAAGACCATGTATCGATTACCGCGGCCTAAACGATATCACCATCAAGAATAAGTACCCCTTGCCACTATTCACAGAGTTATTTGATAGGGTTCGTGGCGCCCATGTTTTCTCCAAGCTCGATTTGAGGGGAGCCTATAATCTTATACGCATCCGAGAAGGGGATGAATGGAAGACCGCCTTCAATACCAGGGATGGGCATTATGAATATCTGGTGATGCCGTTCGGCCTTAGTAATGCCCCTGCCGTCTTCCAGGGATTCGTCAACTAAATCTTCCGAGACATGTTAAATCGAAGCGTTGTGGTATATTTAGACGACATACTGATTTTTTCCAAAGATCTTGCCGAACACAGGACACAGGTCAAAGAAGTGCTCCACCGTTTACGAAAGAATCATCTCTACGCTAAGATCTCCAAATGTACTTTCGAAGTAACATAAATTCCGTTCCTCGGTTATATCATCTCGGGGACGGAGCTTCGAATGGACCCGGAGAAACTCTCTGCCATTCGTGACTGGACTCAACCCCTCTCTTTGAAAGCCGTACAAAGATTCCTGGGCTTTGCGAATTATTACAGGAAATTCATTAGGGGTTTCTCCACCATAGTTGCACCCATTACCGCCTTGACCAGGAAGGGCTCCAACCCGGGTTTGTGGTCTCCCGAAGCCATGGGAGCCTTCACCTACTTGAAATCAGCTTTTATGTCAGCCCCGGTCCTCCAACAACCAAATTTCGAAGAACCTTTTTTCCTGGAGGTTGATGCGTCCTCGGTCGGAGTCGGAGCCGTTCTCTCCCAGTACTCTTCGGATAAGAAATTGCATCCGTGTGGCTTCCACTCTCGTAAGTTCTCTCCGGCCGAACGGAATTATACTATTGGTGATCAAGAACTTTTGGCAATAAAATCTGCTTTGGAGGAGTGGAGGTATCTTTTAGAAGGGGCCAAACATGTGATTGCTATTTACACCGATCACAAAAATTTGTTGTACATCAAAACCGCACAGTGTTTGAATCCTCGCCAAGCTAGATGGGCGCTTTTCTTCACTCGATTTTCTTTTGTTATCAAGTACCGGGCCGGGACTTTCAATACTAAAGCTGATGCGCTCTCTCGTTCACAAACTCCCACAGATGAAGAGGATTCTTTTGAGCGGAGTTTAATTCTGAATCCAATTTCTGTTTCCGCTGCTTCCGCTACACCGGGTCCTCCCCTTGGAAGAATGTCTGTACCAACTAAATTCCGTCCGAAAATACTGCAGTGGGCCCATATCTCCAAGTTCTCTGGTCATCCCGGCGCCCAGAAGATGTTCAAGTTTCTGCAAAGATCTTACTGGTGGGACACCATGAGGAAGGATGTACAGGATTACGTTAATTCTTGCCCACAGTGTACGCAGCATAAATCTCCTCGTCTGCCTCCTGACGGGTTGCTTCGTCCTCTGTCCATTCCTATGAAACCCTGGACTCATATTTCCATGGACTTCATTACCGAGTTGCCCTGTTCCAAGGGTTACAATACCATCTGGGTGATTGTCGACCGTTTTTCTAAGATGGCGCACTTCGTTCCATTGACAGGTCTGCCGACAGCTCCCAAATTGGCTCTACTATTCGTCCGGGAACACTTTAGGCTGCATGGTTTACCTCAAGAAATAGTCTCTGATCGAGGGGTACAGTTCACCGCAAGGTTTTGGAGAGCCCTCTGCTCAGCCTTACAAATTAAACTTAAATTTTCGTCTGCCTATCATCCCCAAACGAATGGACAAACGGAACGAGTCAACCAAGATTTGGAGACTTTCCTCCGCCTTTATCTCTCCCCTTCACAGGACAACTGGGTGGAGTTGTTACCTTGGGCAGAGTTTGCCCATAACCATTCATTTCATTCTTCCACTGGCGAGTCTCCGTTCTTCATCAACTATGGGTTCCACCCACGAGTTCCAGAATTGCCAATTCTTCCGACAGAAGAGGTACCAGCTGTGACTTCCACTTTACTACACTTCAGACAAATTTGGAGTAAGATTCATGCTAGTCTTAAAAAGGTTTCTGTCCGATACAAGTTCTTCGCGGATAAAAACGGCTAGCCGCTCCTAAATACAAGGTTGGTGATAGGGTATGGCTTTCCACACGTAATCTCCGGTTAAGGGTACCCACTATGAAGTTTGCTCCAAGGTTCATCGGTCCTTATCCTGTGCTACAAGTCCTGAATCCTGTGGTCTGTAAGTTGGGTTTACCTTCTCACCTACGAATACCAAATGCCTTCCATGTTTCTCTTCTTCGACCTCTCATCCTTAATCGTTTTCATTCAAAGTCTTCTAGCCCCACCTCAGTAGAAACTGAAACCGGAACAGACTTCGAGATCAAAACTATTCTGGACTCTCGTTACCATCATAAGAATCTGCAATATCTGGTAGAGTGGAAAGGTTATGGTCCTGAGGAGAGAAGTTGGATAAAGGCTTCTGAGGTCTCAGCTCCTCGTCTAATCCAGATTTCCCATTCTAGACACCCTACGAAACCAGGAAAGTGTCCAGGGGCCACTCCTAGAGGAGGGGGTACTGTCATGCCGCCGCCGCGGCCACCATACTTACCCCTCCGGGTGCGCTGGGTCTCCGTGCGGCCGTCCTCGCTGGCGGTTCCCGGCTCCCTGCGCTCCGTCTGTCCAGCATGAGTGTGGACGTCGCGGGTACGCCCGGCGTCCACGGAAGGTGCAGGTGACGTCATCAGTACTTCCCTCCAATCATTCACTGGCGGGAAGTTCAAATTCAGACGCCGGGCAGAGCTCCGGCGCCTGAGTATCATCTATTCTCCCAAGAGTTGTGATCTCCAGTGCTCCTGTATCCCTGTAGTCTCCAGCCTTCTCAGCATCTCCAAGTGCCTCAGCGTCTCCGAGCACCTCAGTGCTTCCAAGCACCTCAGCGTCTCCGAGCACCTCAGTGCCTCCAAGCACCTCAGCATCTCCAAGCGCCTCAGTGCCTCCAAGCGCCTCAGTGCCTCCAAGCACCTCAGTGTCTCCAAGCGCCTCAGCGCCTCCAAGCACCTCAGCATCTCCAAGCGCCTCAGCGCCTCCAAGCACCTTAGTGCCTCCAAGCACCTCAGCGCTTCCAAGCACCTTAGTGCCTCCAAGCACCTCAGCATCTCCAAGCGCCTCAGCGCCTCCAAGCACCTCAGTGCCTCCAAGCACCTCGGCATCTCCAAGCGCCTCAGCGCCTCCAAGCGCCTCCAAGCGCCTCACTGCCTCCAAGCACCTCAGTGCCTCCAGCACCTCAGTATCGCTCTCAGTGAGCTTACGGTACTCTTCACCAATTCATCAGCGCCTTTTCAAGTCTTGTCTTTCAGGAGACCTCCAGCGTCCACACGTGCTTCCTGCCTGCCGTCCAAATCCTGCATGAGGAAAACCTACATTCGGCCATCTCTGCTGCGACCCAGTTGCGGTTCCTCTTCCCGGTCACCGGAAGAAACCCCGAGTCCACAACACTCCCAAACCAGGTCAGTGATATACTGTACCAGGCCCAATATGCAAGTGGAGTTTGATACATAAGGTTATGTGCTATATATAGCATTTGATAAGAATGAGATATATAAGAAGTGTAAGATATATAAGATGAGATATATCTATAATAAAAAGAATCAGAAAACTAGAGAAAATTTTTTTTTTCAAAAGGAGCTAGTGACATTACAGAGTCAAAATGCTTAGGGGCATATTCATCACAATCCATATTTTTAATGCGGATGCAGGGCCGGATCTTCTTCCCCCGTATCCCTCATAATATATTTAATGAGCTCATCCCCACCCCTTATATCTTTTTTTTTTTTTTTTTCAAAACCATTTTTATTGAGTCATCACGGGTTGTTCATACATAAATAATTTGATCACAATGACATTTGCAAATGAAGAAATCATATTCGAACAATGTATGGTAAATTCTCATGAGATGCCAAAAGTACTGTACAATGGGACACGCCCATAAACAATTATAGGTATCTGCCTCACTCTGGTGGCATTTTGGGCACGAATATATTTCCGACGCAATGGGGATAAATAAGTATTGTGATATACATTTAAAAAAAAAATCAGTGTACATACTTGCTGACAGAACCTTTCGGGAGTACAATAGGGCTTTCTCTAATATGGGTATAGTTAGTCTAGGAAAATGAGTCAGCCATTTGGACATACCACCTGTTATAGTAGCACGATCCAATATTCTTAGGAACGTATAATGTATAGATATAGCTTTATGATTAGGTACGGGGTATAATAAGAGGCTGTCCAGTGAATTATTCCAATCTCCTTCCGTGAAATGTGTGAGGACATGTCTGACATAAAATCGTGTCAGCAAAAGTGGCAAGGGGTATGAATTAACCATGGCGTATGTTGCAGATGCCTCAGAAAAGGTTAGCATGCGGCGGTCGCCTACAAAGACCAATGGTCGAATCGAAGTTTTTCCTACCAACCTCCACATAGTAAAGGGGTGAGCAGCCATGCCATCCAAAAAGTCAGGGTTTTGGAGTAAAGGTAAATGTAAGGAATGATATTGGTTCAGTTTCGCATTGTGGCGCAAAATGTGCCATATTCTCCGGGTGGACCACAAACGCGGGTTTAGTTTAGTATGGTCTGGAATTTCCTGGTCATGTTGGTGGAGGAAAAACGTTATGTTTGTGTCCAGTAAGAAATTTTGTTCCAGGGGTGTATTTGTATAAATCGAGCCCTCAAATGTCTCAAAAGCGCCGCTTGGTTATAGACTACTACATCAGGGAAATTGATCCCTCCATTAGATTTGGGCTGAGCAAGCTTACGCAATGCTATACGGGCACGGCCCCCCTTCCAAATAAAATTTCTGATGAGTTTATTAATAGATTGTATATCTCCTTTCATCAATAAGACATGGAGCGTTTGTAGTGGGTATAGTAGGCGTTTAATAGCTACCATTTTAAGTAGGTTGGCCCTACCTAGGTAGGATAATGGTAAACGTTCCCATCCCCTAACATCATCATATATAGGCTCACATTAAGCCTATATAAATCCGAAATATTTTGTGGCACCATGATTCCTAGGTACGAGATATGTGTTGATACCCAGTGTAGTGGAAAGTGTGTGGTCCAGTGAGGACAGGTAGTAGCGCCATATAGCAGTAGTGCTTTAGATTTGTCCATATTAATGCTAAAACCTGAAATACAGCCAAATAATTCAATCTTTTCTAGAATATATTGAAGGGAGTGTTCAGGGTCGGATATATAAAGAAGGATATCGTCGGCAAAGGCCGATAATTTAATTTCTTGTTTGCCCACTTTTACTCCCTGAAAGGCCGACCATTCTTATAGTGTTCGAAGCAGTTGATCGAGAGCCAGATTAAATAATAATGGTGATAGGCTCTCCAAATAGAATCGCTGACCTTTAATCCCATTTATTAAAAGAGAGGCAGAGGGTTCATAGTAGATATAATGTATATAGTTAATGAATTCAGGTTCGAACCCCCTTTTTTCTAATACTGTAAACAAATGTGGCCACAGGACCATGTCAAAGGCCTTATTAGCGTCAAGGCTTAGAAGCATGTTCAAATCCGTACATGGAGTTTGAGACGCTGTCACTGCAGCCAATGCCGTACGAATTGCCTTGACTGCGTGCCGGCCAGTCACAAATCCCATTTGTGTTCTGGGTAGGAGATCTGGGAGTATAGTTTGAAGCCGTGTCGCCATTATTTTGGCTAGTAATTTATAGTCGACATTTAGTAGTGTAAGAGGAAAGAAGGTTCGTGTCTCTACCTGGCTTAGGTAAAAGAGTGATAAATGCTTAATTGAAAAAAGGAGACAGACAGTTTAGTTCGTGTATAGCCTGAAACAACTCTAACAAAGTAGGAACAATATGCGTTTGTAGTATGCAATAATAGTCTCCTGACAGGCCGCCTGGACCTGGAGATTTACCATGAGGTAATTTAGAGATAGCAGAGTTAATTTCCTTCTCTGTGATCCTACCTGCAAGGGCCTCCTTCTGGCCTGGAGTCAGTGGGGGTAATACATTTTCTGTGAGCAATTGTGTTTGTATATCGGTATTCATCTGTGAAGAACTAAATAAGGACTGAAAATAGTTATGAAATTGTGTTGCTATTTCCTGAGATTTGGTAATGATATGGCCTGTTTCGGGGGGGTTTCAGTGCAGTAATGGTATGTCGTTTTTTGGGAGGTCGAGAAATGACTGCTAGTAACCTACCTGCTTTATTACCCCATCTATAAAATTTGTTCTTGGTGTAATCTAAGGAGTGTTTCACCCGAGTTGCTAAGTAAGTTTCAAGCAACTGTCGCGCTTGTTTATAAGCAGTGAGAGCGACATCTGTAGGAGTGGAAGTATAGGTTTGGAAAGCTGTTGACATTGCAGTTTTTAATGCAGTATATTCCATTCTAGCTTCCCTTTTTTTCCGAGTGACGTAGCTAATTATATGACCCCTCATCACTACCTTAGAGGCATTCCAAAAGATATCTGGTCGATCCCAGTATTCTATGTTTTCTTCAACATAATTAGTCCAGTGATATGTAAGATATAACCTAAAGTCCTCTGAATCGGCCAGATACTGTGGGAAACGCCATATGCGATCCGTTGAGTGCATGTGAGAGTGGGTAAGAGCCAATGAAACTGGGGCATGGTCAGAAATTATCGTGTATATCCACATGACCAATACTAGATATCAATTCATCGGCAATCAAAAATTTGTCGATACGAGACACTGTCCCATGGGCCAGTGATAAGTGAGTATGTGTTCTGTCACTGGGCTGCAGCAGTCTCCATGGATCAGAAAGGTCTAAAGAATCTCGAAAAGTTAGTAAGAATTTACTTTGAAAGTCAGTAGTTCTCGGTGTGATTGGTGACCTATCAACTGCGGGATCATCCACCATGTTATAATCCCCTCCCACAATCAGGGGAAAATTTGTTCTACTTTGAAGAGTGTGACCGAGGTTCTGAATAAACATATGTGTATTAATGTTCGGGGCATATAAATTGACTAAAGTAAATTTAGTATGGAAGAGTTCGATATCTAAGATTATGTACCTGCCTTCGGGATCAACTATCTCTGCTAAAATAGTTAATGGAAAGTCTTTTCGAAAAAGTACGGCTACCCCTCTAGTTCTCCTACGAAAAGGGGCAGAGATACAGGAACCTATCCAAGGAGCCTTTAATATATTTTCCTTGCCCGTCATCATAGTAACATAGTATCTAAGGTTGAAAAAAGACAATTGTCCATCGAGTTCAACCTATTTGTGGTCTCCTATGCACGATTATTTTGTAGAAAATTTTGACTGAAGTTGATGACTGCTGTTACGTTTTACCCCTCTTTTTTATAATAACCATAGTGCGTGACTATGCCCCGTAACCCTGGATATCCTTATCCATTAGGAATTTATCTAACCCATTCTTAAAGGTGTTGACTGAGTCCGCCATTACAACTCCCTCAGGCAGGGAATTCCAAACATGTATCGTCCTTACCGTAAAAAAGCCTTTACGCCGTATTGTGTGGAATCTCCTCTCCTCTAACCTGAGCGAGTGTCCACGAGTTCTCTGTGTTGATCTAACCAAAAACAGGTCCTGCGCAAGATCTGTATAACGTCCCCTTATATATTTGTAAATGTTGATCATGTCCCCTCTTAATCTCCTCTTTTCCATTGTAAACATGCCTAGTCTTGCAAGCCTTTCCTCGTATTCCAGCGTCTCCATACCCTTAATTAATTTGGTTGCCCGCCTTTGAACCTTTTCTAGCTCCAGGATATCCTTTTTGTAGTAAGGTGCCCAGAATTGTACACAGTATTCAAGGTGTGGCCTCACAAGTGATTTATATAATGGGAGTATAATACTCTCGTCCCTAGCATCAATTCCCCGTTTTATGCATGCTAATATCTTATTAGCCTTCTTTGCTGCAGTCCTACTTTGGGTACTACTGCTTAGTTTGCTATCTGTGAGGACACCTAAGTCCTTTTCCAGTACAGAATCCCCTAATTTTACCCAATTTAGTAGGTAGGTGTTATTTTTGTTCTTGTTACCACAGTGCATTACCTTACACTTGTCTGTATCGAAGCGCATTCTCCATTTCGCTGCCCAAGCTTCTAATTTAACTAAGTCGTTCTGAAGCGACTCAGCATCCCCCTCCGCATTTATAACTTTACACAATTTGGTATCATCTGCAAAAATTGACACCATGCTCTCTAGACCTTCTGTTAGGTCGTTAATGAAAATATTGAATAATAGCGGTCCTAATACTGAGCCTTGCGGCACACCACTTAGCACTTCAGTCCAAGTTGAAAAAGATCCATTAACCACAACGCGCTGCTCCCTATTATCTAACCAGTTTTTGACCCAAGTGCATATTGTGCTTCCTAGCCCTGATTTTTGTAGCTTGTAGATAAGTCTCATGTGTGGTACAGTGTTGAATGCTTTGGCAAAATCTAAAAAGATTACACCCACCTCTTTACCCTGATCTAGGTTTGCGCTTACTGTTTCATAAAAGCCAAGTAAATTGGTTTGACAGGATCTAGCCAAGTAAATTGGTTTGACAGGATCTGTCCTTCATAAACCCATGTTGATTCCTTTTAATGACCTTATTGACTTCAAGGAACTTCTTAATACTATCTCTTAGAATACCTTCCAATACTTTCCCCACTATAGATGTAAGACTAACTGGTCTATAATTACCTGGTTCAGCTTTACTTCCCTTTTTGAATATAGGCACTACTTCCGCTATACGCCAGTCTTTGGGAACCATACCTGATATTACTGAATCCTTAAAGATCAAAAATAGCGGTTTTGCAAGTTCAGAGTGAAGCTCCATTAGAACCCTTGGGTGAATACCATCGGGACCGGGTGACTTATTAATCTTTAAATGTTTTAATCGGTCACAGACTACTTCCTCGCATAAATAAGTACCCATCAGTGGGATATTCTCATTATTGAGATTATGTGTTAGTCCCTGAATTGGGTCCTCTCTAGTAAATACTGTTGAAAAAAACTCATTTAGTGTGTCCGCTATGTCATTATCATTTTTGCTTAAGACTCCCAACTTGTCTTTTAAAGGGCCTATACTCTCCTTCTTTAATCTCTTGCTATTAATGTATTTAAATAATTTTTTGGGATTCACTTTGCTTTCCTTTGCTACTAGTTTTTCAGTTTCTACTTTAGCCGCTCTTATTTCCTTTTTGCATATTTTGTTACATTCCTTATAGTGCTGAAAGGACTCTGCTTCCCCGTCAGATTTGTATTTTTTAAATGCTCTCCTTTTCTTGCCCATAAATTCCTTTACCTTTTTGTTAAGCCACATCGGTTTATGATTTTTATTCCTTTTTTTGCTGTTCGTAGGAATAAATTTGAGTGTATTTTTAGCTAGCAGGAATTTTAGTACCTCCCATTTCTCCGTAGTATTTTTTCCTAAAAACAAACCTTCCCATTCAATATCCCTGAAAAATACCCTCATCTTTTCAAAATTCGCTTTGCTAAAGTTTAGAGTCCTAGTTGAGCCAGTATAGGGCTGTTTATGAAAACTGATATTGAATGTGACCATATTGTGGTCGCTGTTTCCTATGGGTTCCCCTACTATAATACCTGATACCAAATCCCCATTGTTTGTTAATACCAGGTCTAAGATTGCATTGTACCTAGTTGGTTCCTCAATTAGTTGAACTAAGTAGTTATCATTAAGTGTGTTTAAAAACATATTGCCCCTAGCAGTATCACATGAATCGTTTTTCCAGTTTATCTCTGGATAGTTAAAATCTCCCATCACTACTATGTCTCCTACTCCTGCTGCTCTTTCAATTTGCTTTAGTAACAATTCCTCATCAGATACGTTGATACCAGGCCGCCTATAGCATACACCCAATACTAACTTTTTTATTCCTTTTTCCCCGCATGCAATTTCTACCCATGTCTCGACAGTGTCTACAGTCCCCTCCTGAATATCTTCCCGTATATCAGGTTTTAAAAATGGCTTTATGTAAAGACACACCCCTCCACCCTTTTTATTTAGTCTGTCTCTCCTAAACAGTGTATAACCCTCTAGATTGACTGTCCAATCATGAGATTCGTCCCACCAAGTTTCAGTAATGCCTATAATATCATACTGTTTGCTTGCTGCAAGTATTTCTAGTTCGCCCTTTTTACCAGTAACGCTTCTAGCGTTTACATACATACAACTAAGATAAGTATTTTCCCTTGCGTTAGGGACATCTTTCACCTTATGTAGCAATGATGACCTGTAATCGTCATTGGTTAGTGCTTTGGTAAAATCTCTTTTAGTACCCATGTTAGTAACCTTACCGCCTGCTCTTACCCTCCCCCCAACTTCTCCCCCATTTCGTTTACTACCGCCATCCCCACTATTCTCACTGCATGATCCGTAGTTTCTAGCTAAACTCTCCCCCCAGGCTCCTAGTTTAAAATCTCCTCCAACCTTCTAACCATCCTTCCTCCCAGCACTGCTGCCCCCTCCTCAGCCAGGTGCAATCCGTCACGACAAAAGAGATGGCGCCTGACTGAGAAGTCCGCCCAGTGTTCCAGGAACACAAACCCCTCTTTCCTGCACCAATCCCTAAGCCACACATTTACCTCCCTAATCTCCCTCTGCCTCCCTGGACTAGCGCGTGGCACGGGTAATATTTCGGAGAATATTACCTTAGATGTCCTTGCCTTAAGTTTCTTTCCTAAGTCCCTATAGTCTTTCTTAAGGACATCCCACCTTCCGCTAACTTTGTCATTGGTGCCAATGTGCACCAAGACCGCCGGGTCTTTCCCAGCCCCTCCCAACAATCTATCTACCCGGTCCGCGATGTGCCATACCCGAGCACCCGGGAGACAACAGACTGTACGGCGATCACGGTCCCGGTAGCAGATTGCCCTATCTGCCTTCCTGATGATAGAATCCCCTACCACCACCATCTGACTAGGTACCTCACTATCTTTTATCCCAACTGCGCCAGAGGGACCACTCCTCTGGATGCTAGAGGTAGCAGTCTCCTCCGGTACCGTCATTTCTTCACTATCATCCTCCGATTCCTCATCCAGTCGGGCAAATTTGTTTGGGTTTGATGGTTCGGAGATGTCGAGCCTCCCCCTCTTTTTCTTCCTTCTAACTGTGACCCAACTGGTTACCTGATCATCATCCTCTTCTACCAGTGACCCCTCCCGCAACTCCTCCACCGCTCTGTCTAAACTTCGCTCGAGATTGTGAATCTCCCTCAGTCGCGTAACGGTTTGCTCTAGATCAGTTACCTGGGCTTCCTGCTCAAAAAAAAAAAATGCCCCTCACCCACGCACAATCACAGCCCCTCTGCTACTCCAAGTAAGAGACCCTCTCACTCACTCACAAGGTCAGCCACTTGCAGCCTCACCAGAAGTTTAATGGTACTGCAAATATGTGTGTTCCTGATTGTGTATTATATAACTCACCTTTTGCTGTTACCAACTCACACTTACAAATCCAAGCAGCACTTTAAAATACAAGCCCTTACAATGTGTTTTCTGTAGGAAAATCACATCTGGATGAAAACGTTTGAGGTGCGTGGCCACACGTCGTCATTTGACTGGGGAGTTTAGACCACCAACATTCCAGGAAATTAGTTGTAGGGGCTTTGGGGGCAGAATATCAGATGAAGAGGGAACTAAGGATGGTATGGCTACTCAATCCCCAGAGGGGTAGTGGAGTGTCTGACAGTCAACCAACAATTTTGGATAAGAATCGGCGGCTCCCCTCCAATCCCAAGGCTCCAGCACCGAAAAAACATCTGGAAGTGTAAACAATACTGTGACAAAAGATATAAAATGTAACAACACTGTATTAAACATTAGCGAAGATCCACAATGACTCATAACTCCATTTTCTAAAATTTTCCTATCAACCATAACCATGGTGAGCACCAACTAGGCCTAGTGGTGTGCACACTGAACACTATTACAGATAACTACAGAATTTATTAAAACAGGATCCTGTACCCAAAAAACAACACTTAACCACCCGAGGTGAGAGTTCACGAGTTGTCTAAACCATGGTATGCAATCCAGCGATACCTTAACTATTGGGTGACCGTGGCGGTGTCCTATGTGTCATAAAGTGTGACTTCACTGCATCAGGGTCTGTAAAGAAGACTTGGTTACCATTTTCCATGACCCGCAGTTTAGCGGGATATAGTAAGGCAAATCGAATGTTTTTATTATGCAAATAGGAACAAACTTCAGAGAACTCTTTTCTCTTTTGAGCCACAGCAACTGAAAAATCTTGAAATATTAAGATTTTGTGACCCTTAACTAGCAAGTCCCTGGTTCTACGGTATGCAGTCAGAATTTGTTCCTTAGCCCTATAATCTAAGTATCGGGCAATGACTGGACGAGAGCGTCTTTGTGCTCCTTCTCGCAGTGCCCCAATTCTATGAGCTCTTTCAATATACAGGACCTCAATATCATTTAAGATCCCCAACGACGTGGGGAGGTCCAAGTTGAGAAAAGAGGTAACGGCCGGTCCTGTCAAGGTCTCTGGTATGCCTACAAATCTAAGGTTGTTTCTACGGGACCTATTTTCCAGGTCTTCTAATTTTTCCTGTAATTGCTGTATGAATTTACCCTGGGTGGTCACCTCCTCTTGACAAAAGTGGACATGGTCCTCAGTATCACTCACTCTTGATTCTAGTATTGAGATACGTGTTGCATGCAAATCTATACGAGCCAGCCCCGCATCCAGACGGGTTTGAAGATCATAAAATCGTTTGTCTAGCAAAGGCATAAGGAAATCTGAAATTGCTTTAGCTGTCAATGGAGGAGTTTTACCACTAGATAAGTCTGATGATTCTGCCACAGGACTAGCCAGAGAGGGCGGGCCCGACTTGGGAGGCGCCTCTTTCCCTTTCCCCGCTTTATTTGTGGTGTTTGATTGTTTTGGAGGCATGATTTTGTCAAGGTATTTGTCCATACCCTAAGGGATATGGAATAAAATAATTGATACCTCCGAAGTCAATTGAACAGCTACAAATAGCAGTACTAAAAAAGTTAATGATACTCGGGTGGTGTTGGGATATTAAACAAAAATTTTTAGGACATAGTCCTCTTGGGCAGCATCCCTACGAAAACAAATAACCTTAAACCATCGACATTATATTGAGATTACATAAAGTGTTACTGGGAGGTGCAAAGTAGCCCCGCGAGAACTCAGAATAACAGAAATGCAGTGTATAACACTATTGGGAGAGAGAAGAAGAAAAAACCTTTCCTCTTCCTCACCTTTCTCCTTGTTTGGTTTGCAGTGAAGCAGAAAAAATTTATAAAATATAGCCCACAAACAACCTGTTCCACAGGTAGAAACCCTTCTAAGATAGGTATGTGGTATAGCCATGTCTGGTCACCAACAACCTTAAAACAAAATAACCAATAACCATCTGAACAGAATATGGCGATACATCAGATCAGAGTAAGTGCAGGGGGTTCACAAACTCGTCAGAGGGAAACCACAACAAGTATATAACCCACTATACACAAAGACTAAGTTTCCTAAAAAAAATTAAAAAATTATATATATATATATATATAGAGAGAGAGAGAAGTTCCAGAGTCCGGCACTCCCCGCAGCATAGGCAACTTGAGCCGGTGCCCTCACAATCAAAGAATGTATAGCAAACACAGGTGCGGCACTCGGGCCACGATTAGCAGCAAAAAATGACAGGCGGAGACTGTAATTCAATCAATCAACGTTTCAATATTAGACAATATTCTCTAATATTGAAACGTTGATTGATTGAATTACAGTCTCCGCCTGTCATTTTTTGCTGCTAATCGTGGCCCGAGTGCCGCACCTGTGTTTGCTATATATATATATATATATATATATATATCTAGTAGCAATACAATCTAAGTGAGCACCACAAGGTGTCAGCAAAAACAGATATTGCCAGAGAGAGGCTTCCAAAGAAATATATGAAAGCCACATACAAAATGGTCAGTCTCCCACACTCCTTAGCAAATAATAATATAGATAAACAATATGTAAAGGATAAGAGTGCAAATAAAACTTAAAACAATGTGTCCAACACCAAAAGCGGTGTGTGTGTGTAGGGTACTTAAGGCAGGTAGAGTCAAATGGGACCCAGAAGGCAGTGTCGTTCCGAGACCAACAATAAGCCCCACTGTGGTTGGGACTGCACCAAAATCCAGTAGAGAGGGCCCACAAGAGCAGAATAAATCTCTGGCAAATAAAGGCAGGAGTCAGTAAAAGAAAAACGAGGTGCAGCAAATGGATATGGTGGAGGTGAATATAGTGTCGGCAGGAACCACAGCTCAGGGGGACAGACAGAGCATCTCTTCCTCCCAGGGATTGCAGGAAACGAGCAGGGGGGTGGGGAAAGATGAGGGTAGTCAGAGGCTAAGAGCGGATAGGAGGTATCGGGGGCGGATAGGGTAATACACAAGGAGGGAAGGGATCAAGTAGGGCATGGGTAGTGAGCGCAGATAGAAATGTTAATAGAAAGGGAAGACTTACACAGGTTTAGTAGTAGGGGTGTGAAATCCAATGCACTGGAGAAGGAGTCTGTACCCCCACAACCAGTGAGACACAGTTGTGGAGAGGTAGTGCAGCGTTTCTGTGGACGTTAGGCAAATAGATTTAAAGAAGTCATCTGCAGCAGGCTTGACACTCAGGCTGGGGGAGCCAAGACGACTCCAGCCACCATGACATTCAGAAAACGAGCCCCAGCAGTTAAATATGCAGTGGGAGGAAGCAGCCAAAAGACAAGCGGGACCTAGCCGTCTGGTAAGTGGTGTAGCGTCAATGATCAGTGTGACTGGGCACACAGAGGACCAGTATCACAGGATCTCAGCGGTGGGGCATGCCTTAAAATGGGGCCGCCTGAGGAGAGCAGCTGTCGGTACGCGGGCTAGTGGAGGGAGCCGCGGGAGCCAGAAGAAACCCGGAGACGTCAGATTCCGGTCACCACAGCTGTCTTCACCCCGTACAGAGTCCCGTCAGCGGTCTGAAGGTGAGGGTCAGGTCAGCGGCTGTAGCATCCATAGGCTGATGCAGGGAATCTTTCGGTCCAGTGACTCAAACACACTTCTAGCAGCCCAACCGCAGCCGCCAGCGGGTCCTCCCCAGAAGTTATCAATAGGAGAGGGGCTGATAGTGACAGCAAAGTCAGGCAGGTATAGGAGCAGCTGCTAACCTGTGCTGGAATTGAGTGTAAGCGCTCCGCCACACCGGCTTTCACGCCAAATGAGAGGCGCTCATACAGGCCACTTACATCAGAGGCCGGACTCCAGGGAATACAAAGGCTCCAGACCCCGTGGCCATCCGAGGGTGTAGTCAAAAACCCCAAAAGCGTAGTTACAGTGGTGGATGGGGGTCGATTTTGGTGATCCCCTTCTGGAGAGAAATTTAAAATGCGGCCACACGAGGTGCTCTGCCCACCGAAAGTCCCACCCCTTATATCTTTAATGATCTTCCCTCACAGAATCCCAGCATTGTCACACAGCTTCCGTTCATAGTCCAGCCTCCGGGTCCTCGTCACCTTCATGGGGGATGAGACGTCATGACGTCCCCTCTCCCAGTGTCATATGCGCAGCACCGTACTCATCACCGCCAAAGGACGAGTAGGGAAGCGAGCAAGCAGGTACAGACAGACAGGTGCTGATGCCAGGAACTAGGACGAGAAGGGTATATTCAATTAAGGTCGGATCCATTCCGACATGCATTTGTCGGAATGGATCCAACAACCCCTATTCAATCCCATCTCAATTCGACTTTAAAAAAAGTCAAATTGAGATGAGACCTGTGAGCGGAGGAGAGGGGGGAGACCAGTGAGGACAGCCGCGGGCAGACGGAGGAGAGCAGCGCTACAGCAGCGCTGCAGAAGGATATCTCACAGCCACCAGACCTCATGGCAGTGTCCACCCGGCTCCAGCAAGCGTGACCTCACTTAGTGGAGCTGGGTGGATGCTGCCGTGAGCGGCGCAGCTGTGACACATCCTCCTGCAGCGCTGCGCTGTAGCGCTGCTCTCCTCTGTCTGCCCGCAGCTCTTCCCCATCTTTCCCCCCTCTCCTCCTCTAAGGTCCCTCATTTCAGTCCGACATTTTTTTATGTCGGACTGAGATGGTCGGAAATGGGGCCAAATCCTGAGATGGTCGGAAACGGGGCCAAATCCGTCGATTCACGTACTATTCGACAAGTCAAATTCCCTGACTTGTCGAACAAAAATAGCGGGGACTGAATAGGTCAGATCACGATTCGACCTTAAAAAGTCGAAAACTGACATCTTTTCGACAAACAGCAGCTGTCGACCCTAATTGAATATACCCTTCTCTCCAGGCTGCACAATTCTCTCCACGCTGCACTTCTAACACTGCTGAGAGAGGGCCTGAGGGTATGCTGCTAGAAATGGAGGGATTGCAGCAGTCCTTCCATAGTACATCTGGGGGAAACTAAATATTTATGAAACCCCCCATCCCTCCGCAAACATCTTTTTGAAGAATATCCCTCAAATATTTAATGATAAGTGGGTCCATTAGTGAGCAGTTCAATTAGCAGTGATGGCTCCAAGTGCTCGAGAAATGGCCAGGACATCACACATTTTCTCTAACGTCCTAGTGGATGCTGGGGACTCCGTCAGGACCATGGGGATTAGCGGCTCCGCAGGAGACAGGGCACAAAAATAAAGCTTTAGGATCAGGTGGTGTGCACTGGCTCCTCCCCCTATGACCCTCCTCCAAGCCTCAGTTAGGTTTTTGTGCCCGTCCGAGCAGGGTGCAATCTAGGTGGCTCTCCTAAAGAGCTGCTTAGAAAAAGTTTTTAGGTTTTTTATTTTCAGTGAGTCCTGCTGGCAACAGGCTCACTGCATCGAGGGACTTAGGGGAGAGAAGTCAACTCACCTGCGTGCAGGATGGATTGGCTTCTTAGGCTACTGGACACCATTAGCTCCAGAGGGATCGAACACAGGCCCAGCCATGGAGTCCGGTCCCGGAGCCGCGCCGCCGACCCCCCTTGCAGATGCCGAAGATGGAAGAGGTCCAGAAGCAGGCGGCAGAAGACTTTTCAGTCTTCCTGAGGTAGCGCACAGCACTGCAGCTGTGCGCCATTGTTGTCAGCACACTTCACACAGCGGTCACGGAGGGTGCAGGGCGCTGGGGGGGCGCCCTGGGCAGCAATGTATAATACCTTTTTATGGCTAAAAATACATCACATATAGCCCTTGAGGCTATATGGATGTATTTAACCCCTGCCAGATCTCACAAACTCCGGAGAAGAGCCCGCCGAAATAGGGGGCGGGGCTTATTCTCCTCAGCACACAGCGCCATTTTCCTGCTCAGCTCCGCTGTGAGGAAGGCTCCCAGGACTCTCCCCTGCACTGCACTACAGAAACAGGGTAAAACAGAGAGGGGGGGCACTTTTTTTGGCGATATTACTATATTTAAGCTGCTATAAGGATACAACACTTATATAGGGTTGTTCCCATATATATTATAGCGCTTGGGTGTGTGCTGGCAAACTCTCCCTCTGTCTCCCCAAAGGGCTAGTGGGGTCCTGTCTTCAATAGAGCATTCCCTGTGTGTCTGCTGTGTGTCGGTACGTGTGTGTCGACATGTATGAGGACGATGTTGGTGTGGAGGCAGAGCAATTGCCGGTAATGGTGATGTCAACCCCCAGGGAGTCGACACCGGAATGGATGGCTTTGTTTATGGAATTACGTGATAATGTCAGCACATTACAAAAATCAGTTGACGACATGAGACGGCCGGCAAACCAGTTAGTACCTGCCCAGGCGTCTCAGACACCGTCAGGGGCTGTAAAACGCCCTTTACCTCAGTCGGTCGACACAGACCCAGACACGGACACTGAATCTAGTGTCGACGGTGAAGAAACAAACGTATTTTCCAGTAGGGCCACACGTTATATGATCACGGCAATGAAGGAGGCTTTGCATATCTCTGATACTACAAGTACCACAAAAAGGGGTATTATGTGGGGGGTGAAAAAACTACCTGTAGTTTTTCCTGAATCAGAGGAATTGAATGATGTATGTGATGAAGCGTGGGTTAACCCAGATAGAAAAGTGCTAATTTCAAAAAAGTTATTGGCATTATACCCTTTCCCGCCAGAGGTTAGGGCGCGCTGGGAAACACCCCCTAAGGTGGATAAGGCGCTCACACGCTTATCAAAACAAATGGCGTTACCGTCTCCTGATACGGCCGCCCTCAAGGATCCAGCTGATAGGAGGCTGGAAACTACCCTAAAAAGTATATACACACATACTGGTGTTATACTGCGACCAGCCATCGCCTCAGCCTGGATGTGCAGTGCTGGGGTGGTCTGGTCGGATTCCCTGACTGAAAATATTGATACCCTGGATAGGGACAGTATTTTACAGACTTTAGAGCAATTAAAGGATGCTTTTCTTTATATGCGAGATGCTCAGAGGGATATTTGCACTCTGGCATCGAGAGTAAGTGCGATCTCCATATCTGCCAGAAGAAGTTTATGGACACGACAGTGGTCAGGTGATGCGGATTCCAAACGGCATATGGAAGTATTGCCGTATAAAGGGGAGGAATTATTTGGCGTCGGTCTATCGGATTTGGTGGCCACGGCAACTGCCGGGAAATCCACCTTTTTACCTCAGACCCCCTCCCAACAGAAAAAGACACCGTCTTTTCAGCCGCAGTCCTTTCGGTCCTATAAGAACAAGCGGGCAAAAGGACAGTCATATCTGCCCCGAGGCAGAGGAAAGGGTAAGAGAGGGCAGCAAGCAGCTCCTTCCCAGGAACAGAAGCCCTCCGCGGGTTCTGCAAAGCCCTCAGCATGACGCTGGGGCTTTACAAGCGGACTCAGGAACGGTGGGGGGTCGACTCAAGAATTTCAGCGCGCAGTGGGCTTGCTCACAGGTGGACCCCTGGATCCTGCAGGTAGTATCTCAGGGTTACAGGTTGGAATTCGAGAAGTCTCCCCCTCGCCGGTTCCTAAAGTCTGCTTTGCCAACGTCTCCCTCAGACAGGGCGACGGTATTGGAAGCCATTCACAAGCTGTATTCTCAGCAGGTGATAGTCAAGGTACCCCTCCTACAACAGGGAAAGGGGTATTACTCCACGCTATTTGTGGTACCGAAGCCGGACGGCTCGGTAAGACCTTGTCACAACTGAGGGCCTGAGCTGACGGGAGGCAGCCTCAGTTGTAGGGGCTGAGATGTACCGGAACCTGGGAGGTTGTATCAGACCCCTGGACATGTAAGTAACATGAATAATAACTGCCCGAAGGCGTGACCACGACAACTTGGATAAAAGTCAATGATGTTTATTATGACAACTCCGCAACACAGCAGCAGTAAAAGAAAACGTAAAAGTCAGCAAAGAATAAATACAGTTCCTGGGTACTACAGGATGGCAGGAGCCACAGGGCACTGGTAGTGTGAGATAGTTCTTATGATCTTCTAGATGGAAAGTCCTTACCAGGCCCGACTGTAGCAATGGAGATAACCCAGGATTGTGCCAGCTGGTGTTCCAGGAAAAGCTGGGTTGCTGAAGATAAAACGGCTGCTGTGGATACTGGCTGGAACCAGACTGTTGTTAGCACGGAGTGGATACTGGCTGGAACCAGTTAAATAATAAATGAACTTGGGAGCGATGAAATATGAACTGAAATGTAGAACTTGAGAGCGGAGAAATAATAATACCGGTGGAGAGTGGTAAAGTGTAGAAAGGACACCGGCCCTTTAAGGGAAGCTGTACTCTGCTGGAAGCTGAGCTGGAAGCAGGTAATGTTGTAGCTGGAAACAGATGAATCCACAATGGATTGGAGAGTCAGGCTACACCGCAGGTGGAATGCTGGTGCGGGTCTCTATGGTGGAAGTCTTGAGACAGGAGCTGGAACCTGGAAGACAATCACAGGAGAGAGACAAACAGGAACTAGGTTTGACAACCAAAGCACTGACGCCTTCCTTGCTCAGGCACAGTGTATTTATACCTGCAGCAAGGAAGGGATTGGCTAGGCAATTATGCAGATTAACAATACTGACAACAGATTGGAGGAAATGATCAGCTGACAGAATCCAAGATGGCTGCGCCCATGCAGACACTTGGAGGGAAGTTTGGTTTGTAATCCATGTGGTAATGAAAACAGTAATGGCGGCGCCGGCCACTGGAGACAGGAGACGCCAGGCTGACAAGTGCACATCCAACCACGCGGACACAGCGGAGGCCGCGGCTGACGTAATCGCCACTCTGACACTCTGCATGCAGAAGCTCAGGGACGGCGGCGGAGGCCGCGGGAGACACCATGCCAGATGTAATAAGGCGTTACTGTGACAGCGTCTCAGAGAGACAGGAGAGGATGCAGGAATGTGAACATTAGGATAACAGATGGGATCCGGTCCTGGAGCGCTGAGCCAGCCTTAGGAGGCATCTGATGGGTAAGAAATGGCGTCCAGATACCCGGATCGTGACAGCACCCCCCCCTTTAGGAGTGGCCCCAGGACACTTCTTTGGCTTTTGAGGAAACTTGGAATGGAATCTCCGGACCAAGGCAGGAGCATGGACATCAGAAGCATTGGTCCATGAACGTTCCTCAGGGCCGTAACCCTTCCAGTCAATAAGATACTGTAGTTGACCGTAACGGTGACGTGAGTCCAGGATCTTGGCCACTTCATACTCAACGCCTCGTTGAGTTTGGACTTTCGGAGTTGGAGGAAGTGAGGAATGAAACCGATTCAAGATCAGCGGTTTCAACAGGGAAACATGGAATGTCCTGGGTATTTTTAAGAAGGGAGGCAACTGGAGTCTGTAAGCAACAGGATTGATGACTTGTTCAATCTTGAAAGGACCGATATAGCGAGGTGCAAACTTCATACTGGGAACTCTTAACCTCAAATTCTTCGTGGATAACCATACCCGATCACCCACCTTGAGAGCAGGAACTGCTCGACGCTTCTTATCCGCAAACTTCTTGTACCTGAACGATGCCTTGAGCAGAGCTGATCGTACGCTCTTCCAGATATTGGCAAACTGATGCAAGGTGATATCCACTGCGGGAACAGAAGTTGCTGGAAGCGGTTGGAACTCAGGAACTTTAGGGTGGAATCCAAAGTTAGTGAAGAATGGTGTTGAAGCAGATGAAGAATGATACTGGTTGTTATGACAGAACTCGGCCCAGGGAAGTAATTGAACCCAGTCATCTTGAGAGGAGGACACATAGATGCGGAGGAAGGCCTCCAAGTCCTGATTCACCCTCTCGGTTTGACCATTGGTCTGAGGATGGTAAGCCGTGGAAAACTTTAGCTTGACTTGGAGGACTTGACATAAACTTCGCCAGAATTTGGCTGTGAATTGAACTCCTCGATCTGAGATAATTTCTTCAGGAAGACCGTGGAGTCGGAAGATCTCTTGTATGAATACTTGAGCCAACTTGGAAGCTGACGGAAGACCGGTGAGAGGAATGAAGTGTGCCATCTTGGTGAACCGGTCAACTACCACCCAGATGGTATTGAACTTGTTGCACATGGGTAAGTCTGTAATGAAATCCATCGACAAGTGGGTCCATGGTCGACGGGGAACGGATAGTGGAACCAGTTGCCCCGCAGGCGACTGGCGGGATACTTTATGTTGGGCACACTTTGGGCAAGATGCAATAAACTCCAAGACGTCCTTTTTCAGAGTTGGCCACCAATAGGACCTAGAGATAAACTCCAGGGTTTTTTGGATACCTGTATGTCCGGCAAAACGGGAAGCATGGGCCCAATGCATGAGCTTCTTCCTTAGCATCGGCTTCACAAAACTTTTCCCTGATGGGGGCGTAGAGTCCATCCCTACCGTGGAGAATGCCAACGGATTTATAATAGGATGCTTGTCTGAAGACTCTGACTCATTTTCTTGCTCCCATGAGCGGGAAAGGGCATCGGCCTTGCGATTCTGAGAGCCCGGACAGAACTAGAGTTTAAAGTCGAACCTGGAAAAGAAAAGTGCCCATCTGGCCTGACGAGGGTTGAGACATTGTGCGCCCTTCAGGTATAAAAGGTTCTTGTGGTCTGTAAGTATGGTGATTGAATGAGAAGCTCCCTCCAACAGATACCTCCACTCTTCTAGAGCGAGCTTGATGGCTAGCAACTCCTGGTCGCCAATGGCATAGTTGCGCTCAGCTGGGGAGAACTTCCGGGAGAAGAAACTGCAAGGGTGTAAATGGCCATCTTTAGCCCTCTGAGATAACACCGCTCCTACTCCAATGGAGGAGGCATCCACCTCTAAGATGAAAGGAGAGTCGATGTCAGGCTGTTTCAGAACAGGCGCAGAGATGAACCTTTGTTTTAAAAGATGAAATGCTTGCATGGCTTCTTCAGACCACTTGGACGGGTTAGCACCCTTCTTAGTGAAAGCAGTAATAGGCGCCACAATGGTGGAAAAGTCTCGTATAAACTTTCGGTAATAGTTGGCGAACCCTAAGAACCTCTGGACCCCTTTGAGGGTTAAGGGTACCGGCCAATTTTGGATTGCTTGTAGTTTCTCAGGATCCATCTCTAGTCCGGAACCGGACACAATGTACCCTAGAAACGGAATGGACTTGACTTCAAAGACGCATTTTTCTAATTTGCAATAGAGATGATTGACACGGAGACGGGACAGAACCTCTTTAACCCAAAAACGATGTTCCTCTAAATCGTTGGCAAAAATGAGGATATCGTCTAGATAGACCACGACATGACGGTATAGAATGTCTCTGAAGATCTCATTGACAAAATGCTGGAAGACAGCTGGAGCATTGCTCAATCCGAAGGGCATGACGAGGTACTCATAATGTCCGTCACGGGTGTTAAAGGCGGTCTTCCACTCGTCACCCTCACGGATCCGGATGAGATTGTATGCACCTCGCAAGTCCAGCTTTGTAAAGATGGTAGCTCCGCTAACTCTGTCAAAGAGCTCAGTAATCAGGGGTAAAGGATAACGGTTCTTGATGGTAATGTCGTTCAAACCTCTGTAGTCGATGCACGGCCGCAGACCACCATCTTTCTTTTTTACAAAAAAGAAGCCTGCGCCGGCTGGAGAAGAAGAAGGTCGAATGAACCCCTTTGCTAGGTTCTCTTTAATATATTCCTCCATAGAATGCGTCTCAGGCAGAGACAACGGATAAGTTCGGCCTCGAGGTGGAACCTTCCCTGGAACGAGATCAATCGGACAGTCCCATTCTCTATGAGGAGGAAGGATATCAGCAGAAGCTTTACTGAACACATCCGTGAAATCTTGATATGGAGGAGGTGGAACATCAGACGACCTGGGGGAGGAAGAACAGACAGGCAATACTTTAAACAAACATGTCTCAGCACAGGAGGAACCCCATGCCAGGATTTGCGTAGTCGTCCAATCAATTGTAGGATTGTGAAGACGGAGCCATGGAAGGCCCAGGACCACAGGATGTGTGGCTCTTGGAATCACTAAAAAAGAAATAAGTTCGGAATGAAGAACTCCCACTCTCAGACGAACTGGTAGAGTCCTTAAAGAAATGACTGCATCAAAAATTTTGCTGCCATCCACGGCAGTTAAAGAAATGGACGAAGGAAGTCTCTCGGTGGGTAGGGACCACCGTTTAACATAGGCTTCGGTAATAAAGTTCCCAGCTGCTCCGGAATCAAGGAGGGCAATGACGTTCCGATAACGTTGAGCAACTTGAAGCGAGACTGGGAGATTACAATCTTGAGGAGATGGAGAGGAGATCATTACTCCTAGCCGGCCCTCTCCTTGGCGAGCTAGGATTTGGAGTTTCCCGGACGTTTGGGACAGGCATTAATGGTGTGAGACGAAGCTGCACAATAGAGACAGAGAAACTCGGAGAGACGTCTTCGGCGCTCAGCAGGAGTTAAACGGGAACGGCCAAGTTGCATGGGCTCATCTTTAGATGGTGACAGTTGACGAGGAGGAGGAGCAGAAGATTTTGGAGCAGATGATCTTCCACGCTCAGTTGCTCTCTCTCTGAAACGTAAATCAACTTTCGTGCAGAGTGAGATTAGCTCATCTAACTTAGAAGGTAAGTCTCTGGTAGCTAACTCATCTTTAATACGCTCAGATAAGCCATGCCAGAATGCAGCATACAGGGCCTCGTCGTTCCATGCCAGTTCGGATGCCAGGATCTGGAACTGTATCAGATATTGTCCTACAGTACGTGACCCTTGGCGTAAACGGAGAATCTCGGATGAAGCTGAGGTTACCCGGCCTGGCTCGTCGAAGATGCGCCTGAATGTTGACACGAAGGCAGTGTAGGAAGATAGCAGGGTGTCGGACCTCTCCCATAACGGTGATGCCCAATCAAGGGCTGAGCCACTGAGAAGAGAAATAATGTAGGCAATTTTTGTACGGTCACTGGGAAAATTGCCAGGTTGTAGCTCAAACTGAATCTCACACTGGTTGAGAAATCCCCTGCAGAATCTTGGAGATCCGTCAAATTTTGCTGGCGTTGGAAGATGAAGACGTGGAGCAGAAATGGGTAAGGTGGGTGGGGTTATAGCTGGAGTCACTGTGGTTGACGCACCAGACGCGCCTGATCCACGGAGAGTTGTCTGAATCCCATCCAGCCGAGTAGAGAGATCCTGGAGACAGCGGATGATGTGGCCCTGTGCAGCCTCCTGATGTTCTAGTCGGGCTGCCAGTTCTTGCATCGGCCTGGCCGCTTGATCCTGGTCTCCGGCTGGATTCATTAGGTCAGTGCTTACTGTCACAACTGAGGGCCTGAGCTGACGGGAGGCAGCCTCAGTTGTAGGGGCTGAGATGTACCGGAACCTGGGAGGTTGTATCAGACCCCTGGACATGTAAGTAACATGAATAATAACTGCCCGAAGGCGTGACCACGACAACTTGGATAAAAGTCAATGATGTTTATTATGACAACTCCGCAACACAGCAGCAGTAAAAGAAAACGTAAAAGTCAGCAAAGAATAAATACAGTTCCTGGGTACTACAGGATGGCAGGAGCCACAGGGCACTGGTAGTGTGAGATAGTTCTTATGATCTTCTAGATGGAAAGTCCTTACCAGGCCCGACTGTAGCAATGGAGATAACCCAGGATTGTGCCAGCTGGTGTTCCAGGAAAAGCTGGGTTGCTGAAGATAAAACGGCTGCTGTGGATACTGGCTGGAACCAGACTGTTGTTAGCACGGAGTGGATACTGGCTGGAACCAGTTAAATAATAAATGAACTTGGGAGCGATGAAATATGAACTGAAATGTAGAACTTGAGAGCGGAGAAATAATAATACCGGTGGAGAGTGGTAAAGTGTAGAAAGGACACCGGCCCTTTAAGGGAAGCTGTACTCTGCTGGAAGCTGAGCTGGAAGCAGGTAATGTTGTAGCTGGAAACAGATGAATCCACAATGGATTGGAGAGTCAGGCTACACCGCAGGTGGAATGCTGGTGCGGGTCTCTATGGTGGAAGTCTTGAGACAGGAGCTGGAACCTGGAAGACAATCACAGGAGAGAGACAAACAGGAACTAGGTTTGACAACCAAAGCACTGACGCCTTCCTTGCTCAGGCACAGTGTATTTATACCTGCAGCAAGGAAGGGATTGGCTAGGCAATTATGCAGATTAACAATACTGACAACAGATTGGAGGAAATGATCAGCTGACAGAATCCAAGATGGCTGCGCCCATGCAGACACTTGGAGGGAAGTTTGGTTTGTAATCCATGTGGTAATGAAAACAGTAATGGCGGCGCCGGCCACTGGAGACAGGAGACGCCAGGCTGACAAGTGCACATCCAACCACGCGGACACAGCGGAGGCCGCGGCTGACGTAATCGCCACTCTGACACTCTGCATGCAGAAGCTCAGGGACGGCGGCGGAGGCCGCGGGAGACACCATGCCAGATGTAATAAGGCGTTACTGTGACAGCGTCTCAGAGAGACAGGAGAGGATGCAGGAATGTGAACATTAGGATAACAGATGGGATCCGGTCCTGGAGCGCTGAGCCAGCCTTAGGAGGCATCTGATGGGTAAGAAATGGCGTCCAGATACCCGGATCGTGACAGACCTATTCTAAATCTGAAATCTTTGAACCTGTACATACAAAAATTCAAGTTCAAGATGGAATCACTCAGAGCAGTGATAGCGAATCTGGAAGAAGGGGGACTTTATGGTGTCCCTGGACATAAAAGATGCTTACCTGCATGTCCCAATTTGCCCTTCACATCAAGGGTACCTCAGGTTCGCTGTGCAAAACTGTCATTATCAGTTTCAGACGCTGCCGTTTGGATTGTCCACGGCACCTCGGGTCTTTACCAAGGTAATGGCCGAAATGATGATTCTTCTGCGAAGAAGAGGCGTATTAATTATCCCTTACTTGGACGATCTCCTGATAAGGGCAAGGTCCAGAGAACAGCTGGAGGACGGAGTAGCACTAACCCAAGTAGTGCTGCAACAACACGGGTGGATTCTGAATTTTCCAAAATCTCAGTTGACCCCGACAACACGTCTGCTGTTCCTGGGAATGATTCTGGACACGGTTCAGAAAAAGGTGTTTCTTCCGGAAGAGAAAGCCAAGGAGTTATCCGAACTTGTCAGGAACCTCCTAAAACCAGGAAAAGTGTCTGTGCATCAATGCACAAGAGTCCTGGGAAAGATGGTGGCTTCTTACGAAGCAATCCCATTCGGCAGATTCCACGCACGAACTTTTCAGTGGGATCTGCTGGACAAATGGTCCGGATCGCATCTGCAGATGCATCAGCGGATAACCTTATCGCCACGGACAAGGGTGTCTCTTCTGTGGTGGTTGCAGAGTGCTCATCTGTTAGAAGGCCGCAGATTCGGCATACAGGACTGGGTCCTGGTGACCACGGATGCCAGTCTGAGAGGCTGGGGAGCGGTCACACAGGGAAGAAACTTCCAGGGAGTATGTTCAAGCCTGGAGATGTCTCTTCACATAAATATACTGGAGCTAAGAGCGATTTACAATGCTCTAAGCCTGGCAAAACCCCTGCTTCAGGGTCAGCCGGTGTTGATCCAGTCGGACAACATCACGGCAGTCGCCCACGTAAACAGACAGGGCGGCACAAGAAGCAGGAGAGCAATGGCAGAAGCTGCAAGGATTCTTCGCTGGGCGGAAGATCATGTGATAGCACTGTCAGCAGTGTTCATTCCGGGAGTGGACAACTGGGAAGCAGACTTCCTCAGCAGACACGATCTACACCCGGGAGAGTGGGGACTTCATCCA
This sequence comes from Pseudophryne corroboree, assembly GCF_028390025.1. Classification (NCBI taxonomy): domain Eukaryota; kingdom Metazoa; phylum Chordata; class Amphibia; order Anura; family Myobatrachidae; genus Pseudophryne; species Pseudophryne corroboree. The sequence goes on from NC_086446.1 coordinate 509,081,854, forward strand.
GAAGTCTTCCACATGATTGTGAACCGTTGGGAAAAACCAAAGGTGGATATGATGGCGTCTCGCCTCAACAAAAAACTGGACAGGTATTGCGCCAGGTCAAGAGACCCTCAGGCAATAGCTGTGGACGCTCTGGTAACACCGTGGGTGTTCCAGTCAGTGTATGTGTTTCCTCCTCTGCCTCTCATACCCAAAGTACTGAGAATTATACGGCAAAGGGGAGTAAGAACGATACTCGTGGCTCCGGATTGGCCAAGAAGAACTTGGTACCCGGAACTTCAGGAGATGCTCACGGAAAATCCGTGGCCTCTACCTCTAAGACGGGACCTGATTCAGCAGGGACCGTGTCTGTTCCAAGACTTACCGCGGCTGCGTTTGACGGCGTGGCGGTTGAACGCCGAATTCTAAGGGAAAAAGGCATTCCAGAAGAGGTCATTCCTACACTGGTTAAAGCCAGGAAGGAGGTGACTGCACAACATTATCACCGCATTTGGAGAAAATATGTTGCGTGGTGTGAGGCCAGGAAGGCCCCCACGGAGGAATTTCAATTGGGTCGATTCCTACATTTCCTGCAAACAGGATTGTCTATGGGCCTCAAGTTGGGGTCCATTAAGGTTCAAATTTCGGCCCTGTCGATTTTCTTCCAGAAAGAATTGGCTTCAGTTCCTGAAGTCCAGACTTTTGTAAAAGGAGTACTACATATACAGCCCCCGGTTGTGCCCCCAGTGGCTCCGTGGGACCTTAATGTAGTTTTGGACTTTCTCAAATCCCATTGGTTTGAGCCACTCAAATCGGCGGATTTGAAATATCTTACATGGAAAGTAACCATGCTACTGGCCCTGGCTTCAGCCAGGAGAGTGTCAGAATTGGCGGCTTTATCGTATAAAAGCCCATATCTGATTTTCCATTCGGACAGGGCAGAACTGCGGACGCGTCCTCATTTTCTGCCTAAGGTGGTGTCAGCGTTTCACCTGAACCAGCCTATTGTGGTGCCTGCGGCTACTAGCGATTTGGAGGATTCCAAGTTGCTGGACGTTGTCAGGGCATTGAAAATATATATTTCAAGGACGGCTGGAGTCAGAAAATCTGACTCGCTGTTTATACTGTATGCACCCAACAAGCTGGGTGCTCCTGCTTCTAAGCAGACGATTGCTCGTTGGATTTGTAGCACAATTCAACTTGCACATTCTGTGGCAGGCCTGCCACAGCCTAAATCTGTCAAGGCCCATTCTACAAGGAAGGTGGGCTCATCCTGGGCGGCTGCCTGAGGGGTCTCGGCATTACAACTCTGCCGAGCAGCTACGTGGTCGGGGGAGAACACGTTTGTAAAATTCTACAAATTTGATACCCTGGCTAAAGAGGACCTGGAGTTCTCTCATTCGGTGCTGCAGAGTCATCCGCACTCTCCCGCCCGTTTGGGAGCTTTGGTATAATCCCCATGGTCCTGACGGAGTCCCCAGCATCCACTAGGACGTTAGAGAAAATAAGATTTTACTTACCGATAAATCTATTTCTCGTAGTCCGTAGTGGATGCTGGGCGCCCATCCCAAGTGCGGATTGTCTGCAATACTTGTACATAGTTATTGTTACAAAAAAATCGGGTTGTTCTTGTTGTGAGCCGTCTGTTCAGAGGCTCCTACGTTGTCATACTGTTAACTGGGTTCAGATCACAAGTTGTACGGTGTGATTGGTGTGGCTGGTATGAGTCTTACCCGGGATTCAAAATCCTTCCTTATTGTGTACGCTCGTCCGGGCACAGTATCCTAACTGAGGCTTGGAGGAGGGTCATAGGGGGAGGAGCCAGTGCACACCACCTGATCCTAAAGCTTTATTTTTGTGCCCTGTCTCCTGCGGAGCCGCTAATCCCCATGGTCCTGACGGAGTCCCCAGCATCCACTACGGACTACGAGAAATAGATTTATCGGTAAGTAAAATCTTATTTTCACTGCCACATTATAAAGGTGTGCAGGAAAATGTGCATTGTCGGAGTACTGTAATTGTTAGTGATGTGCACAGTGGCTCACCGAGTTGAACTGCCCCAAAAAATGCTAATTGTCTCAGTGTAGTAACAAGTTACTTCTTAATTTACTGAATAATGGTCAAACCCACAAAATGGCTGCCACCACTGTACATAGGGGACATGTCTATTTACAGAGGCATATTATTGTTATTATTTAAAATATAAAAATGAATCCTTGTTTGTTGTGAGGGAAATACATTTTTCACCATGGGTTTATTATGCCTCCAAGATTTACCACAACAAAAACAAAGAAAACCGATAGTAGATCAACAGTGCTACACATAACCAACAAAACTACAAATACAGGTTGAGTATCCCATATCCAAATATTCTGAAATACGGAATATTCCGAAATACGGACTTTTTTGAGTGAGAGTGAGATAGTGAAACCTTTGTTTTTTGATGGGTCAATGTACACAAACTTTGTTTAATACTCAAAGTTATTAAAAATACTGTAATAAATGACCTTCAGGCTGTGTGTATAAGGTGTATATGAAACATAAATGAATTTATGGTCCCATCCCCATGATATCTCATTATGGTATGCAATTATTCTAAAACACGGAAAAATCCGATATCCAAAATACTTCTGGTCCCAAGCATTTTGGATAAGGGATACCCAACCTGTAATACAGCTTTACAGTATACAGTACACAGTTTAATAACATGGGCCCAAATTTATTAAGCCTTAAAACGTTATATAGTGGAGACGGATAAAGAGTGATAGATGACCAGCCAATCAGCTTCCTTTGAAATATGACAGTTAGGAGCTGATTGGCTGGTCATTTATCACTCTTTATCCATCTCCACTTTGTCACGTTTTAAGGCTTAATACATTTGGGACATGTTTCCTTAACAAAAAATGGTACAAACTGCAGGATTACGAACAACCAGTCAGAGATCATCTGCTATGTGCCAATGTACAGATGTGCTATCTGCTGACACAGTGATGTCCCTAGTTCTTAGTGAATTCATAGGTGACGATTCAATTAAATGCAAAGTGCTGCTGGAGCTGCGCACATATAAGTAAGCAATAGGTAAGAAAATATATGCCTGTTGTTGCTCGCACCTCTATGGGAGGTGAGCAGAAATGAGTGACAGACGTGTTGCGACACTGTTCCGGCAATACCTCACATGTAATTGAATCTTAGTGCGGTATTCAATTTTTTTCACCCCCTTCCACATCTGTTCTATTTCTGCTGACGGGCGTGGTATAATCATTTCAGCTCGCTACCCCAAGGGTAGCAAGGGCTCCCAACCATTTACGCAGCTAAACCTGGTTAATATGGTTGTGATATATCATTTTAATACCGCTCATAGAGTGAAGTTGGTTTCCCCCAGAAAATGGCTGCCTTCACTGTAAGTACAGTAGGTGACAGATAAGTGTTAAATGTGCCTTTTCTTCTATTAATGTATTTATTTAGTCATTCATTGATTTTGCCTGACTGTCCTCTTATTTTACAAATATCTGGCTAAAATTTTCTTTTTATTTTACTCTATTTTTTTTTAAATTTAAGGTAAGAATGTAACATTAAGGCAATATGCAGTAGCAACCTTTACAGATATGCACAGATGTAATGATTACATCTGTGCATATCTGTAAAGGTTGCTACTGCATATTGCCTTAATGTTACTAATGTGGAAAAGGTGACACTGGTTGAATAGTACAGGAGGTCAGTTCTGAAGTTCAAAATAACCAAGATGCATCTTAAAGTCAGTTTTATACCTGTGATGTGCCTAAATTTGTTCTTCCAAAGTACATAGACTGGAGTCATACGGTTGCAGCATTTTCAAACAAGCAGACGTTTACACAGTTTAATGGGAGGGAATGGGGAAAGGGAGGGCAATCCTTGCTAATTATGTAGAAGCTGAACTAGTGTACCTACTTTTCGGGAACATTCAGTAATGAGATTATTGAAAAAAGTTAAATAGGTAAAGGATGCATTTTTGGCATTCCTTGCTGGCTGAGCTGTTCATGGTATTTTCACCATTCAAAAGGACTTGCTTTTTCAACCAGCAATGGGCTGGTAAACATTGTAGTAAAAAGTTTCACATAAAAGTGCTACATGTAATATAAAGTGCAAGGCAGCCATGTTGGACGCGGGATCCGGTCTGAAGATCGACAGTGTCTAGGTCGACAATGTTTAGGTCGACCACTATAGGTTGACAGTCACTAGGTCGACATGGATGGAAGGTCGACAGGGTTTCTAGGTCGACATGTGCTAGGTCGACAGGTCTAAAGGTCGACATGAGTTTTTCACATTTTTTCTTTTTTTGAATTTTTTCATACTTAACGATCCACGTGGACTACGATTGGAACGGTAAAGTGTGACGAGCGAAGCGAAGGCACCATACCCGAAGCATGGCGAGCGAAGCGAGCCATGCGAGGGGACACGGTGCACTAATTTGGGATCCCGGTCACTCTACGAAGAAAACGACACACAAAAAATAATAATTCCTCATGTCGACCTTTAGACCTGTCGACCTAGCACATGTCGACCTAGAAACCCTGTCGACCTTCCATCCATGTCGACCTAGTGACTGTCGACCTATAGTGGTCGACCTAAACATTGTCGACCTAGACACTGTCGATTTGATGAACCACACCCGTTGGACGCACTACATAGGATACACTGGAGCAGATGTATTAACCTGGAGATGGCATAAGGAAGTGATAAACCAGTGATAAATGCAAGGTGATACACGCACCAGCCAATCAGCTCCTAACTGTTAATTTACATATTGGAGCTGATTGGCTGGTGCGTGTATCACTTTGCATTTATCGCTGGTTTATCACTTCCTTATGCCTTATCCAGGTTAATACATCTGCCCCAATGTGTGGCATAAGCAATGCGTGGAATATGATTACATTTTGGGAAGATACTAAGTATGAAATACAATATATGAACAACAAGACACAGTACACACAGAATCATCACTTCAAAGGATTGTTATCCTCTTTACGAAAGTACTGGGTGTGGCAGCCATTTTGGGAAAAGTACAAAGGTTACATGAAGGCAGAATAAGCAATACATGGAAATATGATGCACTGAATTAACATTTATACATATTGGGGACATATAACAAAAGGCTAAACCAAGTATTGTTTTAGGAATAATATTGAAAAGTTTATTTAAATAAAACAGGTGGTTCTAAAGTAGTGAAAGGTGTGGCTTTGCTGAGACATTCAGCACACAGCGTTATAGGGTTTTCCACCTCCTAGCTGCATAAGCTACATAGCAGATAGATAGTAGGCGTACACCTTAAAGTGCTTTAGGAAGACCATCTATATATAACAGTGCAAAATCAAAGCATTTAGCAGAGTGGGGGTGGGATCGGGTGACCGGCGGTCGGGATGCCGGCGGTGAGCATACTGATGCCGGGATCCCTGCTGCCAGATTGCCAGGAAGGGGGGGGGGGCGAGCACAATGAAGCCCCTTGCGGGCTCGCTGCGCTCACCATACAGTGGGTTCTGTGGACACCCACGAGGGAATAGTCCCTGTTAGTCGGCATGCTGACTGTCTGGATTCCGGCGTCGGCATACTGACCGGCTGGATTCCGACCGCCGGTAACATGATTACATCCCGTGGAGTGCATCCGGTGCTCTTTGATAATGTGCTCCATTACTGTTTTTTACTCTGGGGAGTCAGGAATTTTGGCAGCCCCAGACCTCCACATACTGTATTTGAAAGTTTTCTTTGCATAGTGGAGGATTGTCAAATGTTTCACAATGCTCTGTCCTGCCATTATTAAGGTCAGCATCAATGTTCAAGGCTTGTCCTCCTCCTCCACCTGAAATGACACATCACATACCCACTTACAGCTGTCTTATTGTAAAGTGACAACTTTTCAGTTGTAAATTAAAATGTAACCATAAGGAGAGATTTAGGGGCATATTTGTTAAAGTTAATTTGCGGAATATCCCCCGAAGGTTACCCACAAATATTAATGATCCCCAGAATCTAAGACGGAGTTATCGAAACAGATAGCTGAGATATCTTCTGTGGTCCCTCCATTTCCAAATGCAAAGCAGCCCCCATAGGTTTCTATGGGGGCTGCTAAGCTTTCATGGCTGCTATTGTCATTCAAAATGTCAGCATTCACAATGTTTCTTTTTCATTTTGGGATAACATACAAATAAAATATAACACAAGAAATATGTCAGAAAAGTGGAAAAAATGCCATAGTCCCAAACTAAAAACCAGGGCCTCCAATGGTTATGTCCCAGAATCACAAACATATTTATCAAACTACAGGGTTTATTTACTAATGCTGGGCATAGACGCTATGATTATCTGCCCGATATCGGCAAATCTCCCAGATATAATTATAGCGTCTCTGCGGCAACTGTTCCAAAAATATCAGTCAGTCGGGCATCCCGTATCGTCCAGCATGTCCGCCTCACACAATTTTTTCTAAGCATCAGGCAGTGTATGCCCTACTGTTGCCAACCGACAGACATTTCCCATGTTCCTTCACATGGGAAGGAACAGGGAAATGTCTCCTCCCCGGGGGCGAAGCTAGGGATGCCACCTCATCCCTTTAATTCTGGAAACATATTAATTACACAGGTTCTGTGGCTGGCTGACTTCAAGACTCCATTTCACCTGATTTTAATCAGCCACAGAACCTGTGTAATTAATATATGTCCAGAATTAAAGGGATGAGGTGGCAACCCTAGGCGGAGCGCTTATATTGTGGCCAATACACTGTGAGAGATCTCACAATGTATGACCACAATATATGCAGTGTCCGAGGCTGCCAGATAAAATGCTTGTTGGTCTGACATGCATTTAGTCTGACAGGCATTTTATCTGTATGTGTATGCTCAGCATAAGCCTTGAAGAGAGATAAAGTGGAGAAAAATAAAGGGGTCTACTTGCGAAGTCTCGGATGGAGATAAAGTACCAACCAATCAGATCCTAACTGCCATGTCACAGGTTGTGTTTGAAAAATGATAGCTAGGAGCTGGTTACTTGGTACTTTATCTCCATCCAAGGCTTAGTAAGTAGACCCCACAGTATCAACCAACCAGCTCCTGGCATTTTTCAAACACAGCCTGTAACATGGCAGTAAGGAGCTGATTGGCTGGTAGTTTATCTCTCTCCACTTTAGCTTTCTCCAAGGTTTAATACAGAGGTTCTCAAACTCGGTCCTCGGGGGCATACACAGTGCATGTTTTGCAGGTAACCCAGCAGGTGCACAGGTGTATTAATTACTCACTGACACATTTTAAAAGGTCCACAGGTGGAGCTAATTATTTCACTTGCGATTCTGTGAGGAGACCTGCAAAACATGCACTGTGTGTGCCCCCGAGGACCGAGTTTGAGAACCTCTGGTTTAATAAGTAGACCCCTATACCCCTAGGGAGTATATTTTCTATGAGCAACTCTTCATTTAATATTCTTGCCCGTTTAAATCTGCAGCCAGAACTGCAGACAAGCAGCTTAGTATAGCCCTAGGTGCTGACACCATTCCCCTAATTGCAAAGCCACTCCTTTTGCCTAAGAAGACATTACTAGCCCTCTAAGAACAACACTGTTAGTGAGAATATTACAACGCTATGTACATGGCAACTGTAGGTTGGTCAATCCTATTAGGTGCAAGGGGGGTGAAATGCCAACAACGGCACAGCATCTCACCCCCTTGTGGCCAGAGGTACCATAAAAGTGAAATATATTTGCACTTACTCGTTATTCTAGGTGACTTAAAGCTAATAGGATCAACCCCTAGGTGTCAATAAGTTAACCATTTAGCACAACCCAATATTATGCTTCCAAAACCCAGGGTAAAAACTAGAGATAAGCGGGTTCAGTTCTCAGGGAACCGAACCCTACTGAACTTCACGTCCCGAGGCCGGCTCGGGACTTCACGCCAGACTCGGAAACCAGAACGAGGCAAAACGTCATCATCCCGCTGTCGGATTCTCGCGGGTTTTAGAATCCATACAAGGAGCCGCGCGTCACCGCCATTTTCACTCCGGAATTGGAGAGTGTAGCGAGAGGACATGTCTCCGTCCTCAGTGTCTGTGCGGGAAAGTGGTGTAGCGATTCCAGTGCTGTCTTGTGCTGCTCAGTCCAATGTAGTGTCTTATACTGCATCAGTCCAGTCACAGTGGTGGTGTCCTCTGCTGCCATATGTCCAGTGTAGCTGTATAAGTCCAGTGCAGTGGTGCTGTGTTGTCCTGCATCAGTACAGTGGTAGTGTCTTGTGCTGCATCAGTCCAGTCACAGTGGTGGTGTCCTCTGCTGCCATATGTCCAGTGCTGCTGTATAAGTCCAGGCCAATGGTGCTGTGTTGTGCTGCATCAGTCCAGTGGTGGTGTCTTGTGCTGCATCAGTTTAGTCACAGTGGTGTTGTCCTCTGCTGCCATATATCCAGTGCTGCTGTATAAGTCCAGTCCATTGCAGTGGTGCTGTGTTGTCCTGCATCAGTCCAGTGGTGGTGTCCCTGTTCTGCTGTATAAGTCCAGTGATACTGGCGTATATGTACAGTGATACTGCCGTATATGTCCAGTGGTACTGCCATATAATTCCTGTGATACTGCCGTATATGTCCAGTGGTACTGGCGTATAAATCCAGTGGTACTGCCGTATAAATCCAGTCCAGCAGTACTGCCGTATACAGATGGGTCCACAGTTATCTTGGCTAGTTTGCTGTGCCTAGGCACAACATGGTTTATTAACATAAACCCTTCATCTATTGTTCTCAACTGCAATACAATACAGAGAACAAGACAGCAGGGAATTAAGTTATTACAGCAGGGGATTAAGTCTGACTGCCCAGTCTCAGTTAATCCTATTAAAGGTCAAGAGAAACATGGACCCATCTGTATGTCTAGTGGTACTGCCGTATATATGTCCAGTGGTACTGCCGTATAAATCCAGTGGTACTGCTGTATAAATCCAGTCCAGTGGTACTGCCGTATATGTCCAGTGATACTGCTGTATATGTTCAGTGGTACTGCCATATAAATCCAGTGATACTGCTGTATATGTCCAATGATACTGCTGTATAAATCCAGTGATACTGCCGTATATGTCCAGTGGTACTGCTATATAATTCCAGTGATACTGCCGTATATGTCCAGTGGTACTGCCATATAAATCCAGTCCAGTGGTACTGCCCTATAAATCCAGTCCAGTGGTACTGCCGTATATGCCCAGTGGTACTGCCGTATAAATCCAGTCCAGTGGTACTGCCGTATAAATCCAGTCCAGTGGTACTGCCGTATATGTCCAGTGGTACTGCTGTATAAATCCAGTGGTACTGCCGTATAAATCCAGTCCAAAGATACTGCTGTATAAGTCCAGTGATACTGCCGTAAATGTCCAGTGGTACTGCTGTATAAATCCAGTGATACTGCCGTATATGTCCAGTGGTACTGCCGTATAAATCCAGTGATACTGCTGTATATGTCCAGTGGTACTGCCATATAATTCCAATGGTACTGCTGTATAAATCCAGTGGTACTGCCATATAAGTCCAGTGGTACTGCCGTATAAATCCAGTCTAATGATACTGCTGTATAAGTCCAGTGATACAGCCGTATATGTCCAGTGGTACTGCTGTATAAATCCAGTGGTACTGCTGTATAAATCCAGTGATACTGCTGTATATGTCCAGTGGTACTGCCGTATAAATCCAGTGATACTGCCATATATGTCCAGTGGTACTGCCACATAATTCCATTGGTACTGCCATATAAATCCAGTCCAGTGGTACCGTCATATAAGTCCAGTGGTACTGCCGTATAAATCCAGTCCAATGATACTGCCATATATGTCCAGTGGTACTGCCATATAAGTCCAGGAGTACTGCCGTATAAATACAGTCCAGTGATACTGCCGCATAAGTCCAGTGGTACGCCCGTATAAATCCAGTGGTACTGCCGTATAAATCCAGTCCAGTGGTACTGCTGTATAAGTCCAGTGGTACTGCCGTAAATGTCCATTGGTGCTGTCCTGTGCTGTATATTATTTACTTTAAATAAAGGGGTTATTAATATTTAATCCAAATAATTTTCACAGGGTTTGCCTTGTGTGGTGTAGAGGTACGCTCTCCTGTGCCGCATATTGTTATATAACGCCAGAAAAATAATGGAGAACAAAAACTTGGAGGATAAAATACGGAAAGATCAAGAACCACTTCCTCCTAGTGCTAAAGCTGCTGCCACTAGTCATGCCTTAGACGATAAATGCCATCAACGTCGTAGTAGAGGGCATGTAAAATCCAAAAAGCCAAAATTCAGTAAAATGACCCCCCCAAAAAAATTTTTTAATGGTCTGAGGAGAAACGTAAACTTGCCAATATGCCATTTACGACACGGAGTGGCAAGGAACAGCTAAGGCCCTGGCCTAGTGGTTCAGCTTCACCTGACGATGGAAGCCCTCATCTTCCCGCTAGAAAAATTAAAAGAGTTAAGCTGGCAAAAGCACAGCAAAGACCTGTGCATTCTAAGATGGTATCACAAATCCCCAGGAGAGTCCAAGTGTGTCGGCGGTTGCGATGCCTGACCTTCCCAACACTGGACGGGAAGAGGTGGCTCCTCCCACCATTTGCATGTCCTCTGCAAGTGCTGGAAGGAGCACCCACAGTCCAGTTTGTGATATTCAAATTGAAGATGTCACTGTTGAAGTACACCAGGATGTGGATATGGGTGTTGCTGGCGCTGAGGAGGAAGCTGACGAGGAGGATTCTGATGGTGATGTGGTTTGTTTAAATCAGGCACCAGGGGAGACAGTTGTTGTCCGTGGGATGAGAAAGCCCTTTGTCATGCCTGGGCAAAATGCAGAAAAAGCCACCTCTTCAGTGTGGAATTATTTCTCCACAAATCCCGACAACAGGTGTTAAGCCATGTGTTGCCTGTGTCAAACTGTAATAAGTAGGGGTAAGGATGTTAACCACCTAGGAACATCATCCCTTATACGTCACCTGCAGCGCATTCATCAGAAGTAATTGTTAAGTTCAGAAACTTTGGGTAAGAGCGTAAGCAGTCCACCGACACCTAAATCCCTTCTTCCTCTTGTACCCAAGCTCCTGCAAGCCACACCACCAACTCACTCAACGTCAGTTTCCTCCTCAGTCAGGAACGTCAGTAGTCCTGCAGGCCATGTCACTGGAATGACTGACGAGTCCTCTCCTAACCGGGATTCCTCCGGAGGATCCTTGAGTGGTACGCCTGCTGCTGCTGTTGTTGCTGCTGGGAGTTGATAGTCATCCCAGAGGGGAAGTCGGAAGACCACTTGTACTACTTTAACTAAGCAATTGACTGTCCAACAGTCCTTTGTGAGGAAGATGAAATATGACATCAGTCATCCTGTTGCAAAGCGGATGACTAAGGCCTTGACAGCTATGTTGGTGTTAGACGTGCATCCGGGAACCGCCATTGGTTCACTGGGATTTAGACAATTGATGGAGGTAGTGTGTCCCCAGTACCAAATCCCATCTAGATTTCACTTCACTAGGAGAGCGACTCCCGGACTGTACAGGGACATTAACAAATGTGTCCTCAGTGTCCTGAAAAATGCGGTTGTACCCAGAGTCCACTTAACCATGGACATGTGGACAAGTGAAGCAGGGCAAACTAAGGACTACATGACTGTGAGAGCCCACTGGGTAGATGTATTGCTCCCGCAGCAACAACAGCAGTGGCACCAGTAGCAGCATCTCATAATCTCCAGCTTGTTCCTAGGCGGGCTACGCTGTGTATCACCGGTTTCCGTAAGAGGCACACCGCTGACAACCTCTTAAGGAAACTGAGGTACATCATCGCACAATGGCTTACCCCACTTAGCCACCATGTGCCGAAGACTGGAGCGCCACCAAACACTCCTGAACCTGCCCTGCCATCACCTGAAGCAAGAGGTGGTAACGAGGTGGAATTCAACACACTATATGCTTCAGAGGATGGAGGAGCAGCAAAAGGTCATTCAAGCCTATACATCCACCTACGATATATTCAAAGGAGGGAGAATGCACATGACTCAAGCGCAGTGGAGAATGATTTTCATCTTGTGCAAGGTTCTCCAACCCTTCGAACTTGCCAAGTGAAGGCTGTTCAGACACTGGCAGCTTGAGTCAGGTCATTCCCCTCATCAGGCTTTTGCAGAAGCAGCTGGAGAAATTGAAGGAGGAGCTAAGACGGAGCGATTCCGCTAAGTATGTGGGACTTGTGGATGGAGCTCTTCATTCGATTTGCCAGGATTCAAGGGTGGTCAATCTGTTGAAATCAGAGCACTACATTTTGGCCACCGTGCTCGATCCTAGGTTTAAAGCCTACGTTGTATCTCTCTTTCTGGCAGACACAAGTCTACAGAGGTTCAAAGACCTGCTGGTGAGACAGCTGCCAACTCAAGCAGAACGTGATCCATCAACAGCTCCTCCTTCATTTTCTCCCGCAACTGCGGCTGCAATGAAAAGGATAACATTTCCGAGCCCACCCGCTGGCGATGATGCAGGGCAGTCAGGAGCAAGTGCTGACATCTGGTCTGGACTGAAGGACCTGCCAACGATTACTGACATGTCTACTGTCACTGCATATGATGCTGTCACCATTGAAAGAATGGTGGAGGATTATATGGGTAACAGCATCCAAGTAGGCATGTCAGACAGTCCATATGTATACTGGCAGGAACAAGAGGCAATTTGGAGGCCCTTGCACAAACTGGCTTTATTTTACCTAAGTTGCCCCCCCTCCAGTGTGTACTCTGAAAGAGTGTTTAGTGCAACCAGTCACCTTGTCAGCGATCGGCGTAGGAGGTTACTTCCAGAAAATGTAGAGAAGATGATGTTCATCAAAATGAATTATAAAATCCTCCAGGAAGACTTTTACCAGCAATTGCCTCCAGAAAGTACACAGGGACCTGTGATGGTGGATTCCAGTGGGGACGAATTAATAATCTGTGAGGAGGAGGAGGATGTACACGCTGAAAGGGGTGAGGAATTGGAGGATGAGGATGAGGACGACATCTTGCCTCTGTAGAGCCAGTTTGTGCAAGGAGAGATGAATTGCTTCTTTTTTGGTGGGGTATTAATTGCTTCTTTTTTGAAGAATCTTTCTGATTGGTTTGTTAAAGTGTGCATGTCCTGTTTATACAACATAAGGGTGGGTGGGAGGGCCCAAGAACAATTCTAGCTTGCACCTCTTATTTTTTCTTTGCATCATGTGCTGTTTGGGGCCTATTTTTTTTTTAAGTGCCATCCTGTTTGCCACTACAGTGCCACTCCTAGATGGGCCAGGTGTTTGTGCTGCACTCTTGTTTCGCTTAGCTTAGTCACACAGCGACCTCGGTGCACCTCTTTCTTTTCTTTGCATTATGTGCTCTTTGGGGCCTAGTTTTTAAAACTGCCATTCTGTCTGCCACTGCAGTGCCACTCCTAGATGGGCCAGGTGTTTGTGCCGCCCACTTGTGTCGCTTAGCTTAGTCACCCAGCGACCTCGGTGCACCTCTTTTCTTTGCATTATGTGCTGTTTGGGGTCTAGTTTTTAAAACTGCCATCCTGTCTCTCACTGCAGTGCCAATTCTAGATGGGCCAGGTGTTTGTGCCGCCCACTTGCACCTCTTTTCTTTGCATTATGTGCTCTCTGGGGCCTAGTTTTTAAAACTGCCATCCTGTCTGCCACTGCAGTGCCAATTCTAGATGGGCCGCCCACTTGGTTCGCTTAGCTTAGTCATCCAGCGACCTCGGTGCAACCTTTTGGCCTAAAAACAATATTGTGAGGTGTTCAGAATAGACTGGAAATGAGTGGATATGAATGTTATTGAGGTTAAAAATACTGTAGGATCAAAATTACCCTCAAATTCTGTGATTTTAGATGTTTTTATGTTTTTTTCAAAAATCATCCAGATCCAAAACCAAAAACCGAAAGTGTGGTTTTGGCAAAACCAATCCAGATCCAAAACACAAGCATGGAACCAGAACCAAAACCAAAACACAAAACACGAAAACACATCTCTAGTAAAAACAATGAGTCAAACAGCTGCCATGTACACTGCATTTCACACAGGTATATTCTCAAGCATGAGAGGCATATTTGCAATGCATATTGCACTTTAGGAACAGTTTAAAGACCTTCTTAACTCTCAATGGTTCACTGAGACCTATACAAATACACTGATGCTAGTTTGTGCAAGTAGCTCGAGACTTACTCTTCCAGTGCGATCAGTTCAGTGCTTGTCGTTCCTGGTTTGACGTCACAAACACACCCAGCGTTCGCCCAGACACTCCCCCGTTTCTCCAGCCACTCCCGCGTTTTTCCCAGAAACGGCAGCGTTTTTTCACACACTCCCATAAAACGGCCAGTTTCCGCCCAGAAACACCCACTTCCTGTCAATCACACTACGATCAGCAGAACGAAGAAAAAACCTCGTAATGCCGTGAGTAAAATACCAAACTTCTTAGCAAATTTACTTGGTGCAGCCGCAGTGCGAACATTGCGCATGCGCAGTTAGCGGAAAATCGCACCGATGCGAAGGAAAATAACGAGCGAACAACTCGGAATGAGGGCCCAAATTTCTGCTGCGATCAACTCAGAATTACCCCCATGAGCAATAAACACAGTCATCATTATCATGAAATGGTGTTCTGTGTTGGCTGCACAATAACAAATTCCTTTCAGGTAGCACTATTCCCAAATGCTAATTCAGGTTGTTATATCAGGGAGTTCATCATTAATTGATGTGTAAAGATTATTCAGTAATAGGATTCTCATGTGGCAGATGTAGCCATTATTTTTAGGCTAAACACTCCTTTAGATTTGTCAAATGCCCCTAATTTTTGATTTTAAAACATTGGTTCCTGTTGGTACCCCATATATTTTATTTGCCTTACCTATTATAAAACCTTCATTGTTTCCGGACATGAACATAGAGGCGGTTTTAGATGGCAGCTGAAAGTGACGCACAGAAAGGAATGGAGATAAATGGTTTGGGTTTCCTTCCACTGGTACAGTCAGAAAGTTTGAGAATTCTGGGGGGCTGCTAGGAGCTGAAGAGAAGGTTGAGGACGATGAACGCTGAGGAACTGGCGAGAGGCGGGCACCGTAAGAGTAAGAACGGGGTCTTGAGCGTGGAGAAGGTGGCGCTGTCTTCACCATCTCTGGTTTCTTCACCAAGACCCACTCGTACCTTTCCATATCTGGACGCAGCTTCAGAAGACACAAAAGCCACAGATTGAATGGTATTGTTCATGCATTGACACAGGACACATGCTAGTAGATGTCACAGGAATATCACAAGCAATAATATCCTGTTTCATACTGATCAAAGTAAATTACATTAGTTACAAAATGAATTAGAAATCAGTTATCTTTACTATAACTCTTAAGGTTAGGTTGTTATAACTATATAGTGCAACAATAATATCCAGCATGACATTACCCCTGAGGAAGTCTGAGCGACAAGACACAGCTGTTGCGACAAAATGCATTGGGTATTATATGCTGGTTGGCTGTCTGCATTTCAGAAAACTGCTAGATTTATTTATTAATTGTATGGACAATATTGTATGTTTGTATTGGCATGTTATTATACAGGTTCACTTTATATTTTTAACATTATGCGATAGTCACTGGTTATTGCATCTGGAGGCACTTTTGTCTTTTCTACTTTTCGGAATTTGAGAGTTTTGGTGTGAAGTCTGATGAGGAACTCTACCATTTAACCAAACTACACCAACATACATCTCTTCACTTATCTCAAAATATATCCCAGCTTGACCTCTCCACTCTGCACAAGATCTGCGTCTCTTATCCACACGCATAACTCACTCCCATTTACAATTAAAGGACTTCCTTTAGGCTGCACCTACTGTGTGGAATGCCCTCCCACGCACAAAAAGACTCTCCTCTAGCCTCCAAACCTGCAAGTGTTCCCTGAAAACTCACCTCTTCAGACAAGCTTATAAGATTCCAGAAATGCCCACATAACATTCATAAATATTCATAAATATTCTTATCTAATTACATCCCCTCTGTACAATCCACACATCCCTACATACAGCATTTTCTTTTTCTTCAAGTTGACATCCTCCTGAACTCTGGTCATCATTGCTGTGTGACCATATCATAAGGCCCACCAAGAAACTCTGGAATCTGGCTGGACCATTATGCAATAGATAGCACCTATCCTTGTGTATCAAAGCCTATTTCTCTATAGATTGTAAGGTAGCGAGCAGGGCCTTCCTACCGCTATGTCTGTTTGTTATGACCCAGTTTTGTTCTATTACTGCTATATAAGATACTTAATTATAATACTACATACACGTGGATTGACATAATGTTTTGGATTTTCTGGATACTGGAATTATATTTTGAATTTTACTTTTGGACACACATTTTGTAGTTCACCTTTGGACATTATTTACACTTTTTTAGCACTTCTAATCATTTTTGTTGTTATATATGATATATTCAGGGAAACCTTAATATTTGCAGGTATCCCACAAATAATTGATAAATAGAAACAACATATGTTCTATACAGTACATAGTGTGTGTGTGTGTGTGTGTGTGTGTGTGTGTGTGTGTGTGTGTGTGTGTGTGTATAAAAAAAATTAAAGAAAGAAATGCAACTTACAGAAAACACAAAACATTCCCCAGTGCCGAAAAAAGTGGCCACTTGACCACAGCATTTCCTTCTTTCGTTCCAGTCAGAAGAGAGATAGGCCCCACATACCTGAGAGAGGAGAGAGGTGTAACTTTATATATTTTACTGAGGGAATGAAACGCTTTACTGTATGTCCTAGAAGGATGTGAAGCTTTCCATGGTAGAATAACTGACAATAGGAAACTCAAGTGCTCCCCACGCAGCGGGCCCGGTGGCTTGCTGCGCTCGCCACAGGTTCTGTTCCCACTCTATGGTTGTTGTGGACACGCACGAGTGGGAATAGTCCCTGTCAGTCGGCCGATTGTTGGGCTTTCCACCGGGCGGGATTCCGGCGTCGGTATAGTGGAGACTGCCGGTCACATAACCGCATCCAAAAATAAATATGTATAGAAACATGAGGCACAGCAAGCAACATGTTGACGGTGCACAGAAGAAAACTGTTGCTTCTTAGAGATAACTGATAATTAAAAAAGCACAAGAAAAATGCAAGAAAATCACTGATAATATTGTAATAGTATTGACAGTCTTAAATTAAGCAGTAAGATTATCTAGGACAATATTTATTACAATAATATTACAATATGGTTAATAAACATTAGTTTTATTGTGATTATTGCTTATAGCGTAATGAAGTGTCATAATTATTATTGATGCTTCTTTTGCACAATTCTTGTACAGTATACAACTGTCTGTGATGATGAAAAGCACCCGAGCATGAGGTTCTCCTTCAGCATCCTTAGTTTCTAATTTAAACTTGTCTGTCATAATTAATGATGTCCTGCCATAAAATAAAAGGATATTAGAAGTCTAATGGGAGTTCCTGTATGGGACTGTCCTGCTAAATTTGTGACAGTTGAAATTTGGGCTTCAGTGTTTAACAGAAGAAGATGTGTATTACATGGAATAATACAAGCCCCATTGTAAATTGTTACAGATCAAATAGCAGAGTGTCACTAGAGCTGTACCCCCAGCCTATATGTCCGCCCGACGACAGGGCTGTCTTAACAGCATTGTAGACCCTGAGCAAAGCAATACACTGGGGCCCCTATCCACCCATTTATGGGAATACATTTAAAAAATATATCATAACTTACCCCTACCGTGGTCCTGCGTTGTCTCTCTACATACTTCCATACAATGAATATCTGTCAGCACTCTGATTGGTGGTTAGCTCCAACCATCCACCAATCAGCATGCTGACAGCCACTTACTGTCTGGCTGCAGGCTGGGATGCAAGTAGAGAATGCGATCTGGCTGCTCTGATTGTGTGTAAGTCACAATCAGAACGGACGGGCAGTATTCTATAACTGCCCCCCCAAGAAGCTTCGGAGGCACCAGCCTGCAACTGCTCAAAGACCCCTAGAATTGTGGTGCCCTGGGCAGCTGCCCAGTGTGTGTGTACATTAAGATGGCTCTGCACGACGGGCAACATATCGGATCCTGGGTACATATTAGAACAATGTATGAAGGACAGAGCGACATATCGCTCTGTCCTTCATTTACATAGAACAAGGTCCCTAGCGTTAGAGCCCAGTTGGCTGTGCAGTGGGCACCCACATATTGGACATACACACTGAGTGATATGCCCGATTTTTTAGGAAATTACATATGGGCCCGATATCACTCCAGTGTGTACCCAGCTATTAGGGCGCAGGTTCTACCAAGTGAAAATCAGTACCACTTGATTGAAATGGCTTCAAGTTTATTACAATTTCATCACAATTATGGATGAATGGTTCTGATGTCACAGTGGTAAAAAGGAATACATCAACTTGACAGCTTTGTCAGAAACTTGTTTATTACTATAGTGCAAATTATCTGGGCAGGATAACTTTGCTCATTTTTACTTGTACCCCATAGGGCTGCATACAAAAATGAGCACGGCTTTCCGTAATCTAATTAGCAGCAATTAATCTTGTGTTTCATTGAATCTGCCACCAAATATTTAGAAAATGAAAACCATTGTCAGATTGGTTAATATGAGTATCAAAACATTTTAATGCTTATTACCTCATTCGAAGTTGTTTTGATGAGTAAGAGTGTAGGCTCTGACCCTTCACAATGTGAATAAAATCTGCAATCAGAGAGAATATTAATTAATGGATTTACACATCTCTACCATGCTCTATGGGATTTTGTAGCAATTAGACAATATCATTTAAATCTTCATTACCACAACAAAAAATATTGTCCTAGGCAGTCCGAGTCCCAATTTACTATTGTCTACTCTGTTCATAGAATGCCACCATATTATGCAGTGATAGATAGATAGATAGATAGATAGATAGATAGATAGATAGATAGATAGATAGATAGATCTGTTCCTGAATATTGGGGGTTGAGCCCCTGAATGGCACTGCAGCAGGTATCAATAAGCTAATATACCACCTGAGTGATGGATCCACTGCTACGTAGATAGATAGATAGATAGATAGATAGATAGATAGATAGATAGATAGATAGACAAACAGGTAGGTAGATAAAGGGATACATGTCTGTCTTCACATAATAATTCCAATACTGTCACATCTTAAACATTTTTTTAAGTGTTACTTATTTGAAAATTGTTGTCAAAGTACTAATAATATTGGTAATCAAGGGCGTAACTAATATAGGTGCAGGGAGTGCAGCTGCTATGGATCCCAGAGCTGATAGAGGCCCATAATCCCTGTCAAAGTTACATGTGTTATATACATTTTTCACCATTGTGTGGTACATACTGTAAAAGCCATTTCAAACTTTTGCCTTGGGGCCTACAATATATCTAGTTATACCCCTGGCCCTGCTTATTGTAATGTGGTATCAAATGAACTGGTGGGCACTATAATGTTACACAATATGAAGTTGAGGCACTATAGTGTGGCAAAATATAAGTTGGGGGCACTGTAATATGGCACAATATGAATTATGGACTCTGAATGTCATAATATAAATTGGGAGTACTATGTTGCATAATGTGTACTGGCAGCCCTAGAATGTGACATAACGTGGACTAGGGCACTACTATGGTTCAGAAAATAAACTAGGACATTACTATGGGGCATAATATTAACTAAGGCACTACTATGGTTCAGAAAATGAACTAGGGCACTATTATTGGGCATAAAATTAACGACTGCTGTGGAGAAGTGTCCATCTAGAAGCATTGCTAATGTTGCTAAGTGGCCCACAAAGTTCTGGCTATGCCCCTGTTGGTAATATATACTAACATCAAACAACATTGTACAATAACTGAAATAACTCAAAGTAACTGAAATTGCTCTGATGAATTGAGCAAAAAAAAATAAAAAATGATTTAAATCATCTTGTTGCCAAGTACCAAAGAACAGTCGAGGCAGCCATTTAATGGTATTAACTGGTATTCGTGAGAATATCTAACAATTTAATAGTTCCTAGTGACACTTCTGAGATGTGAGGTATGCAGTCCCTCAGTATTTATTTATATACTCAGTACAGCAGGGGTTTATGGGTAGTTTCCAAATATATGAGAAGTAATAATTTAGAGAGAAAAATAGAGCAATACATATCCCCAGTCTCACACCACACTAAACTTTCAGCTCTCTGATAGGTACAAATAATTTTAGGATTTCTTCAACTATTTTCTTTCAAGTATGACCTTTGTACCCTATGGGGTAGCGAGCACTTCTGTGCGAGTTTGGGCCACTGTAAAGTGTGGCCGTTGCCACCATGATTCGCTCCCAAAATATCATTGCGGCTAATTGGATTGACCCCTTAGTGTTAATACACTATTATTCCCATTTTTGCCCATAGATAATGAAAAAACCCATTCAAGATCAGTTAAAATATGACACTACAGTACACATGCATTCATCGTATCAGTGGGTTTGTATGTGAATAAGGGTAATAAAGTCTTTTTTTTTTTTAACTTACATTTATTTTATAGTCTAGAGGCTACTACAGTACTTACAGTTTAATAGAACCATGTTTATACCATTTACAGTTACATAAATATGTGCCAGTAAAAATATTTCACGACACATTTTACTTTTAATATGAATTGCCATTTTATAACCTATCAGCAAAATAACCAAAATTTTGGGAATTTTATAAATTGTTATTTGATAAGTAAACCCTGTTAAGTACTATAGTTCAATAAATTACAGAATGTACAAGTAAGTAACTTTACCTCTGCAAACTATAGCCATGCTCCAGTGTAGAGAACAAAAGGACAGGAGGGTACAGCGAGAACCGTTCTGGAATCCAGGACCACATCACCCTCATTTCATGGGCTGTGACAATTTCAGAGCTGAAATTTGTTATGTCTACGGACATATGAGCTGGATGCCTGTGAAGATACATAACGTCTTTATCACAGCAAGTCTCACATAGCTATATTGATTTCAGGCTGTGGCAAAACTAATGCCATCTTACTGGCATTTCAAGAGTGATGGCAGTCATTAGATTTATTAAACTCACTGTTTTTAGTTTAACTGTATAATTATAGTCAAGGCAGATAATACTACCTTTATGGACCACTGTAGCATATTGTGCCCTATATATTGATCTATACAAAATATAGAACAATCATGAGCCGATCTCCTTACTTGATAATTGAGGTTTGCATGAGTTATGGGGCCCAGCAATACCTAGGTACAGTGGTTCCGGTATGAATGGCCGACCATGTTATGGTCGACAGTCA
Source organism: Pseudophryne corroboree (assembly GCF_028390025.1). Lineage (NCBI taxonomy): Eukaryota > Metazoa > Chordata > Amphibia > Anura > Myobatrachidae > Pseudophryne > Pseudophryne corroboree. The sequence continues at coordinate 509,103,139 of NC_086446.1, forward strand.
TTAGGTCGACCACTGTTGGTCGACATTGACATGGTCGACATGGACACATGGGCGACACATGAAAATGGTCGACATGAGTTTTTTAACTTTTTTTGGTGTCGTTTTTTGTGTAAAGTGACTGGGAACCCCAATTAGTGCACCGCGTCCCCTCGCATGGCTCGCTTCACTCGCCATGCTTCGGGCATGGTGCTTTCGCTCCGCTACCGATTCGCTCGGAACAGATTACCGTTCCAATCGTAGTCCACGTGGATCATAAAGTATGGAAAAGTTCCCCAAAAGAAAGAAAAGTTAAAAAACTCATGTCGACCGTTTCATGTGTCGACCATTTTCATGTGTCGAACAGGTGTTCATGTCGACCAATAGGGGTCGACCTAATGACTGTCGACCATAACATGGTTGACCATGTGAACGGATACCAGGTACAATACATTAGTGATCAGTCACATCTTAGAGAGGATTTACAGGAAAATAATTCACCATATTTTAAAAGGGTTTTTCAATTATTTTAATCATTTTCTTACTTGCTTTCATTAATAAATAGTTTATCTATCTATCTATCTATCTATCTATCTATCTATCTATCTATCTATCTATCTATCTATCTACAAGGGATGTGGATTAAAGGATTAACAGTACTGTATATAGATAGACAGTCAGTAGGATGACAGGGTCAAAAGGTCGACAGTTAAATGGTCAACATGGACTTAGGTCAACAGAATCAAAAGGACAACATGGTCAAAAGACATGCAAATGATCGACACAGAAATGTAATTTAACCCAAAGCCTAACATCTAGTGCCTAATGCTGATGCTCCCCCTGGTGCCTAACCATGACCCTTCCGCAGCATAGCCCTAACCCTCCAACAAATGCCTAACACTTAATCTAAACCAAAGCCCTAACCTGAAAAATAATGAAAAACTATGTGTCAACCTTTTCTATGCCAACCATTTGCATGTTAGCCTCTTGAACCTGTTGACCTATTGACTATCGACCATTTGGTGTTGACCTATTGATTTTCTATCTATTTATTGTCTATCTGCCATCCGGATATCATCTAAACGCACAGGCGTTGGGGGCCTTTTTATATTCTGTACAATTAATCAATCAATAAATGAACATCTTGCAGGGTAATAAATACGGCCCTTATTATAAGGGTGCTCAGTTTAATATTTCTAAAAAAAAGGCATGCAATGTTTTAAAATGAAAAACTTTGTAAAAGTGAACAAATGCATTTAATTCATATTACAGGTTGAGTATCCCATATCCAAATATCCGAAATACGGAATATTCCGAAATACGGACTTTTTTGAGTGAGAGTGAGATAGTGAAACCTTTGTTTTCTGATGGCTCAATGTGCACAAACTTTGTTTAATACACAAAGTTATTAAAAATATTGTATTAAATGACCTTCAGGCTTTGTGTATAAGGTGTATATGAAACATAAATGAATTGTGTGAATGTAGACACACTTTGTTTAATGCACAAAGTTATAAAAAATATTGTATTAAATGACCTTCAGGCTGTGTGTATAAGGTGTATATGTAACATAAATGTATTCTGTGCATAGACTTGGGTCCTATCCTCATGATATCTCATTATGGTATGCAATTATTCCAAAATACGGAAAAATCCGATATCCAAAATACCTCTGGTCCCAAGCATTTTGGATAAGGGATACTCAACCTGTAACAAATACAGTACTGTACATATATTGGCCAGAGGAACAAAGAGCTTGTGGGCCCCAGTTTAAAAATATCATCTTCGTTGCCCTTTAGACTGTTAAGGAATTTTTGTAACAGAGGTTAATAGGCCTTAAAGTAAATGGGACAAACACCCATAAAGACATATATAAAGGTTGTGGGTAGTATTGTTTCAATGTTTGGACCCATATCTAGCCTCATGGGCTATATTATTACTCTTCTCTATGGACCCGATTCAGTAAGGATTGCATATTTGGCGCCACGCAGCCGCCCCAATCACACCCACACCATGCCCCCTTCCGACTGCCGCCACCCCTGTTTCTCCGTTGCCCCCTCTCAACGCTCCGTCTTGGAAATGGAGTGTTGCCGCCCCCCTCCCGTCCCGTGAACACCTCTGCCTTATTTGACAGGCAGAGGTGTTCGCATTTACTGCGGGCGCATGCGCAGGATGGGCCCTGTACATGCGCCCACACTCCCTTTGTCATTTTTGCGGTTGTATTGCGTTTTGCGATCCAACCTGAATAGGGTCCTATATTTGTATATCTGGCCACCAACCCATGTACTGTGAGTTTTATAACATGCCATAGTACTTTCTAGCAGTGACGTGTGGTGAGGTCAATGGGTGTGGTATGGAAGGTAGATAGTAACTAGGTCGACCACTATTGGTCGATAGTAACTAGGTCGACAGGGTCTCTAGGTCGACAGATTATTTAGGTCGACATGGTCTAGGTTGACAGGTCAAAAGGTCGACATGAGGGGTTTTTGTGTCGTTTTCTTCGTAGAGTGACCGGGAACCCCAATTAGTGCACCGTGTCCCCTCAGAGACAAGGCGCTCGACACAGGTTACCATTCCCAATAGTAGTCCACGTAGATCGCTAAGTATGAAAAAGTTCAAAAAAAAGAAAAAAATTGTGAAAAACTCATGTCGACCTTTTGACATGTCGACCTACAACATGTTGACTTAGAGACCCTGTTGACCTAGTTACTGTTGACCAATAGTGTTCGACCTAGTTACTGTCGACCTACAGACCGGATCCCAGGTCAATAGCTGGGGAGGCATCACAGCCAGATTTACACATGCAAAAAATTATTAGAATAACACAAATATGATTGTATTATATAGAATAACACAAAGACAATATTATAAGTTATAAATATATTTTTTGTTTTATTCTAATAATTTTTCTAGTCAAACTTTTGAGTATACTTGAGCATGACAGATAAGACTTCTGCCTACCCTGACCTCAGATAACTGCTTTCTAGATATAAAAATGTAAAAACGTCACCTTTCATGTAAATAGCCCAGTGAATGAAAAGTGTAAAGCGGGTAGCTGAGTTTCCACTGAGCGGGTAGCTGAGTTTCCACTGAGTGCCTGCTCACCTTGGCTGCATGACAGTGATCCCGCTCTGGGACAATGCTTTTCTGTTGGCCATATGTAAAAGCCAGATCTCCTTGTGGGAAAAGAGTCTTATGCTAAATGCTTTCTCCATCAGCTTCTCCACACATACATGTTTGGAAATATTTTTCATAAAGTCCTGAATGTCGGATCTAACATCCTGTCCTTCAAACTCTGCATGGATTTTGTACTGCTTGAGCAGTGCTAAGGCAACCCGGTACAACACTTTGTTGCCTTCAAGAAGGAAGACATCAAAGACCCTGATCACATATTCAAAAGGCAAATCTCCAAAAATCCACATTAACCAGTCTGAAAAGACCTCTGCAGTATTTTCACAGTGGGTGGCAATGAACTTGTGGCCTGCCTGGCAATACTTCTTGGCCAAGTCACCAAAGGTCATGCTGGAAGCTTCATAGGACAAGAAACTTTGGTCAATGTAACATTTGTGTGGTTCTGTGCATGAAATGAGGCGGCAGGCCCGTTCAAAGCACTCTGCCTCATCTTCACTGAAATGCATTAAGAGGGCCACCACTGCAGGCAACGATGGACAATAGGTGATGTCTGGATACTGGTTCCCAATGCATATGAGGATTTTCTTCACAGCTGTTTCTCCTCGAGCACTGAGGCAATACATGGGCAAGAGACACCCATCCACGAATTCTGGCAATGGATGATCATTAAGTCCACCATGTCCGAATAACCTTTCAGACACATTGTGGTAAACAGTAGCATTAGGTGTAAATATTTGACAATTAACATTTTTAATGATTTGGTTGTAGGCTTCGGCCCTCAAGGTGTGACTGCCACCCCATGTGCCATCTCTTGCCATCTTCTTAAGGTCCTTCTGTGAATTGGAAATCTCTATATGTGTGTGGTTTAGCCGTTCAGCCTTAGTGGGAAATTGCTCCCAGTCCACATAGTGGCTGCAGTCAGCATATGAGGTGGTGTCAATATCCCATGCATCTGTGTCCGTAGTGAGGATCACAGGGGGCACAGCAGAAAGGCTCATTTCTATCAATAAGAAAAAAGATAAAACCAAAATAACTTAATCAGCAAAATATATATTTGTATATAATGCACAGGATAAATAATTATCTTATTTAAACAATGATGTAGAATCTAAAATGTATTAAATGACAACTAAGCCCCAAAACTGTACATAAACTTTCACATTTGAATCAGAATACAAAATCAATGTTCATTAATACTCAGATATTTGTTGCAGTTTTGTTAAAAACTTAGGGGGACATGTACTTAGCAGTGATAAAAGTGGAGAAGTGAGCCAGTTGAGAAGTTGCCCATGGAAGCTGATTGGTTGCCATGGACAACTTCTCCACTGGCTCACTTCTCCATTTTTATCACTGCTTAGTACATGTCCCCCTTAATGTCCTGAGTATTGCCTTCCACATAAATAGTAAGTATAACACATGCCAAAGGGCCCGATTCAGGTTGGATCGCAAAATGGGAGCCAACCGCAAAAATTACAAAAACGATGCAGGCGCATGCACAGCGCCCATCCTGCACATGCGCCCGCATTTACTGCAGGGGGGTGGTGCAGGAAATCAAACGCCTCTGCCTGTCAATCAGGCAGAGGCGTTCGCGGGGCGGGAGGGGGGGGGGCAGTAATGCTTCATTTTCCTAGGCAGGGACGGAGCGTTGCAGAGGCGTGGCTTCTAAACGGGGGGCGGTGCGGCATGAATGGGGGGCATGATCACTGTGTCACACGCAGCCGCCGCGATCAGGAGGCAACCCTAATTTCTGCTATCAAGCAGAAATTGCAGTACGATCACAATTTCTGCTTTATCAAGGGGGGGGGGGGGGGAACGGCAGTCAGCATACTGAGCGGCCTTGCCCTGCGATGGGCAGCCCCAGCATGCATTCACAAGGATTGCAAATTCTGCTACTTAGCAAAATTTGCAATCCTTACTGAATCGGGCCCAAAATGTGCAATCAATGGCTAGAATGCTCCTGCCACAAGGCAAAAAGTTACATAGCAGAGGATAGGTTGTTGCCTACTATATGCTTATGTTGTCATCCCTGGCTGTGTCCCATACATGAATCTAACAATCTACAATCTGCCTAAAGATATTCTGTAGCCAAGGAGCCTTAAAGCTAAATAATGTGCCGCAAACCTGTCTCCCTATGCTAAAGAAATGCAAAATACAGTATACAGTATATTTTATCCAACCTCTTATACAGCTTTTTAACGATTGATTGATTGATTGATTGATTGATTGATTGATTGATTTAGTTAGTGGTGGGTTCACTTGCTTTTTACCACCTAGGTAGCTCTTCAGACTAATCACAGCAAATTAGTTATGTTAACAAACTTTACATTTAAGTGTCTATTGGTATGTTTGTGGCTGGGTGACAGTGTGTGTGATGTATTATTTAAAAATAATGCTCTGCAAATGAATGTGGTGCTTGCAGATACCATTGGTTTAGGCACAAAAGGCCCGATTGGTAAAATCAGACACAAAATCTCCTGTTAGGGAAATATTTGCAACCGCCCAAATAAACAACCTGAATGGAACGCTTTTCCTATCATCATGTTTATATCTGAAGTGTATAAAATCTGGGGTTTGGCATGGCCCAAACTTTTCTTCTGGCTCATTCATACAACTGACATTAGTTTATCATGTCACAAACACTGTTACATCTTCCCTCCTATTCAACCTACATGTCATTGTGCTTCCCCAAATAATCAGGGCGGCACTGGATTACCTCCAAAGAGCCTCTGTTTCCAATCCACACTATACAGGGGTCCGGAAGCTGCTGTGTGGCGAGCGCAGTGAGCCCGCAAGGAGCTCCGCTGCGCTCAAACTTCCCGCCGGCATGCTGGCAGCCGAGATCCTGGGGTCGGTACGCTGAACTCTGGGATCCTGACCACCGGCAAAACAAACCCTAACCCCTAAACGGCTCATTGAAATAATTTGCACCAAACTATGAAATCTCATGTGAATACGAGCAATACAAAACGCATAGATGGACCAAGCCTATAATAAAGGAGGAACAATCCTATGCATTCTTTTTCAGCCAACTCCTACCATCAGAAGATGAAAACTTGTATACCCACTAGATGCCAGAATCTTGATTTACTTCTGCAAACATGAACATGAAGGGGTAACTGTAATAGGGTGCGAAAAGCCAGAGTTGCAGGTTTTTGTGTGAGAATGCCCGTATTTTTAAAGTGGCATTCATTTGCAAGGCATAACCAACCTGGTTTTGCCTTGTAAATTATTTTCACTTTAGAAATGCGGGCATTCTCACACAAAAACCTGCAACTCTGGCTTCTCGCACCCTATTACAATTACCCCAAAGTTTCAAAATGGAATATGCTGTATGGGTGCCAATACTGCTGAGATAAATGGCACTGTTGTTTTAGGAGTACACAAATTGAAATACGCATTGTAAACTGGATCAAAACTAATAAAGGTATATCGATTATTATAATGTACCTGTCACCTACACACAGTGGTGGCAGCCATTTTGTGTACCGAGTCCCAGTCACATATGAAAATATACAAGTACCAGAATCCTTAAGCGCTAATAGCATTTATTCTAAAAAGAAAATAAATAGGCAAATGTATAGATATATAGATGCAGCAGATGCTATTTAAACAGACGCTGTGGGGTATTGAATAGAAAGCAAAAAACATGAAAACAAGAAAATGAAGCGATAAAAATAAATGTGTACGTTTTACTTCCTACAATGTTTGAGAGCACACTATTCCTACTACTATTACTATTTCGACTGATATTATTATTATTATTATTATTATTTTTGTAGAGTGATAACAACGTACAGGAGGGAGATGTTTTTCAAAGGAAATCTGAGGAAAAGTTACTGCACAGAAAGGGTAGTGGATAAGTGGAATAGTGACATGTAAACATGCTTGGGATAGACACAAAGATATCCTTACAAAGAACTGAAGATCAAATAGTGTTGAGGTTACCATAAGGCTAATATTAAGGGACAGACTTCAGTAGGTGGGCCAAGTGGTTCTTATCTGTCGTCAAATGCTGTGTTTCTATGCTGTGGGAATGGGTTTGTTGGGTTGACCCTATTTAGGTCGCAACTCATTAGGTCGACCACTATTGGTTGACAGGCAGTAGGTCAACACCTGGAAAAGGCCGACGTGGACATCAGGTTGGCATGGAAAAATGGTCGACATTAGTTTTTTTTTTGTGCCGTTTTGTTTGTAAAGTAACCAGGAACCCCAATTAGTGCACCGTGTCCCCGCGCATGGCTAGCCTCGCTCGCCACGCTTCAGGTAGGTTACTATTCCCAGTCGTAGTCCACGTGGATCGTAAAGTATGAAAAGTTTAAAAAAATGGGGAAAAAAATAGTTATAAAACTCATATCGACCTTTTCATGTGTCGACATTTGCCATGTCAACCTAATGCCCATGTTGACCTAATGCATGTCGACCAATAATGGTCGACCTAATGACTGTCGACCTAAGTGAGGTCGACCTAAGGACCAAGGGGGTCATTCCGAGTTGTTCGCTCGCTAGCAGTTTTTAGCAGCCGTGCAAACGCTAAGCCGCCGCCCTCTGGGAGTGTATTTTAGCTTAGCAATAGTGCGAACGAAAGGATCGCAGAGCGACTACAAAAAAAATGTGCAATTTCAGAGTAGCTCCAGACCTACACCTAGCTTGCGATCACTGCAGACTGTTCAGTTCCAGATTTGACGTCACAAACACGCCCTGCGTTCGGCCAGCCACGGCTGCGTTTTTCCTAGCACGCCTGCGTTTTTTCAATCACTCCCTTAAAACGGTCAGTTGACACCCAGAAACGCCCCTTTCCTGTCAATCACTCTGCGGCTGGCATTGCAACTGAAAAGCGTCGCTAGACCTTGTGTAAAACTACACCAGCTGTTGTGAAAGTACATCGCGCGTGCGCACTGCGCCGCATACGCATGTGCAGAAGTGCCACTTTTTCACTTAATCGCTGCGCTGCGAACATTTTTCACTAGCGATCACCTCGGAATGACCCCCCATATCCCATCCTGTGTACAAGGACTAAATAAGGGCAGTAAAGTCACTACCATGCTATGCACCAGGGGTAGGCTGCTGTGGAAACACACATCTCAGCATGCGCTGTCACAATTTCGCTTTTAGAGCATGCTACAACCGTAGCAAGGCATGCTGGGATGTATAGTGTCACAGCAGCTGGAGTGCCACAGGTTGCCTATCGCTGTTACTGTATGTACAGAGACTACATCGGTGCAATTTACCATGATATGGACAAGGACTAAAGGTTTATCCTTCTTTTCCACAGAAATATGGTCCATCATTCCAAACCTATTTTATCTTGAAGGAGGGAGAATGGTGTAGCCCTCAGAATAAACTCAATAAATACAGAAGAAATTGTGTTCCCACACAACATGCAAACAAACATTATCCTACTGTTACTCACAGCAAAGCAGATTTTGCTATAAACTGAATTTGATGTCACATTCTGCCCTTGTTATACAGCTGGAACTTTGGGGGTAATTCTAAGTTGATCGCAGCAGGAACTTTGTTAGCAGTTGGGCAAAACCATGGGGGTCATTCCGAGTTGTTCGCTCGTTATTTTTTTTTCGCAACGGAGCGATTAGTCGCTAATGCGCATGCGCAATGTCCGCAGTGCGACTGTGCCAAGTAAATTTGCTATGCAGTTAGGTATTTTACTCACAGCATTACGAGGTTTTTTCTTTGTTCTGGTGATCGTAATGTGATTGACAGGAAGTGGGTGTTTCTGGGCGGAAACAGGCCGTTTTATGGGTGTGTGTGAAAAAACGCTACCGTTTCTGGGAAAAACGCGGGAGTGGCTGGAGAAACGGAGGAGTGTCTGGGCGAACGCTGGGTGTGTTTGTGACGTCAAACCAGGAACGAAACTGACTGAACTGATCGCAGATGCCGAGTAAGTGTGGAGCTACTCAGAAACTGCTAAGAAGTGTCTATTCGCAATTCTGCTAATCTTTCATTCGCAATTTTACTATGCTAAGATTCACTCCCAGTAGGCGGCGGCTTAGCGTGTGCAAAGCTACTAAAAGCAACTTGCGAGCGAACAACTCGGAATGACCCCCATGTGCACTGCAGGGGGGGCAGATATAACATGTGCAGAGACAGTTAGATTTGGGTGGGTTATTTTGTTTCTGTGCAGGGTAAATACTGGCTGCTTTATTCTTACACTGCAATTTAGATTGCAGATTTAACACACCACACCCAGATCTAACTCTCTCTGCACATGTTAAATCTGCCTCCCCTGGTTTTGCACATGGGGGGTCATTCCGAGTTGTTCGCTCGCAAGCTGCTTTTAGCAGCTTTGCACACGCTAAGCCGCCGCCTACTGGGAGTGAATCTTAGCTTATCAAAATTGCGAACGAAAGATTCACATTATTGCGAAAATACATCTCTGTGCAGTTTCTGAGTAGCTCGAGACTTACTCTGCCAGTGCGATCAGTTCAGTGTTTGTCGTTCCTGGTTTGACGTCACAAACACACCCAGCGTTCGTCCAGACACTCCTCCGTTTCTCCAGCCACTCCCGTGTTTTTCCCAGAAACGGTAGCGTTTTTTCGCACACTCCCATAAAACGGCCAGTTTCCGCCCAGAAACACCCACTTCCTGTCAATCACATTACGATCACCAGAACGAAGAAAAAACCTCGTAATGCCGTGAGTAAATTTACTTGGCGCAGTCGCACTGCGGACATTGCGCATGCGCAGTAGCGACTACTCGCTCCGTTGCGGAAAAAAAATAACGAGCGAACAACTCGGAATGACCCCCATGGTTTTGCCCAACTGCTAACAAAGTTCCTGCTGCGATCAACTCAGAATTACCGCCTTTGTGTAGAGAAAATAATATTGCTAATGTGTTTTTTTGTTTTGTTATGTTGCTGAACAGACAGTGTTATTTTAAGTACAGTGTACAGTATAACATCCGCCTGCTACAATCATGGCTGAGCGGAAGACATTCATTGACTGGTGATATATTAATATGCTGTTATCAGTGGTGTAACAAGGGCAGGGCAAGTGACAGCCTCAGGGTAGAAGGGCCACTAGCCAGAGCACCGGGCATGGGAAGCGGAGGACGAGAGGCAGGAGCCACAGCATGGGAGCCGAGGAGTATAGCTGGTGAGCCGGGAAAGAGAACCTGGGCCTTTTCAGGATTGCAAGTGCCTTCAGCACACGCAAAGGTAGTTTTTTTTTTTATGTGTATGAGGGGGGGGGGGGGGGGGGGGCACTGTGTTTTCAACATACAGTACCCTGGCCCTGAAAGCCTTTGTTGCACTTGCTATTATACTCTATTTTAGGTTCTACCTTGTATAGAAAATGCCTCCTACAATCAGTGGGGCACTGATATTTAATCAATACATTCACACCGACTGAGGGGTATAATCATAGGCATGCGCAGAACATTTTATTAGGAGGTGAACCATCGGAGGAGTGTTTAGCACCACCTACTGGGTGTGTCTAGCACCGCCTATTGGCACTCAATGCAATAAAAATCACATGCCACAAGGGGCATGGCCACTGAAAATGGGGGGGAGGGGTGTCAACATAACACGCCAACTGTTTCTAATCACTCTGGGAGCATTAATTTCCTTTTCCATATGCACCTTACCTATATGGTGGTTTCTCACAATGAGGAATCTCTGAAGAAATGTCCTCCCTGGGCAGACAGCGTCTTCAGCTGGTAATCACTATTCATGTAAAAAAGTTGCATGGTCCAGAAGATGCCTGTTTGTGTAGGAATATAACCAAGATCATCATCATGCAACAGAGGTTCGACCAGACTCATGTCACCTCTTGCCCCTTGCGTCTCTAAACCATACTATCATCTGCTCCCTGTGTCTCTCAGCCACACCCTTATCTCCCGCCTGCATCTCTCAGCCACACCATCTCTCACAATCCACCTCACTTTGTGTCTCTGAGTCTCCCCCCTTCATTTTGTGCCTCTTGGCCTCCCTGCGTCATCTCTCACCCCCACCATCATCCCCTCCCTGCATTCTCTCATCCACACCATCATCTCCCGCCTGCGTCTCCCTGCCACGCATCTCTCACAATCCATCTCACTTTGTGTCTCTGAGTCTCCCCCCTTTACTCTGTGCCTCTCGGCCTCCCACCCTTCACTCTGTCTCTCAGCCTGCCCCCTTCACTCTGTGTCTTTCAACCTTAACCTCCCTTTATTCAGTGTCTAGTGCCGCTTACACACAGTGCCCATAGTAGCAGTACCCCTTACACAATGCCCACAGCAGTTGTTCCCCATACACCCGGGATGGGGAACCTTCGCCCTCCAGCTATTGTTGAACTACACATACCAGCATTCCTTGCTACAGTTTTGCTATTTGGCCATGCTAATACTGTTGCAGGGCATGCTGGGATGTGTAGTTCAACAACAGCTGCTTGGCCGAAGGTTCCCCTTCCCTGCCTTACACAATGCCCACAGCAGTTGTGCCCCTTACACAATGCCCATAGTAGTAGTGCCCCTTACACAATGCCCATAGTAGTAGTTCCCCTTATACAATGCCCATAGTACTGTAGTAGTGCCCCTTACACAATGCTTACAGTGGTTGTGCCCCTTACATAATGCCCACAGAGTGATTTTGCCCCTTACAATATGCCCACAGTAGTAGTGCCTCTTACACAATGCCCATCACACAATGCCCATAGCAATAGTGCTACTTACACAATGGCCATAGTTGTGCACCTTACACAATGCCCATAGTAGTAGTGCCCCTTACACAATGCCCATAGTAGTAGTGCCCCTTACACAATTCCCATAGTAGTTGTGCCCCTTACACAATGCCCACAGTGGCTGTGCCCCTTACACAATGCCCACACAGTGGTTTTGCCCCTTACAAAATGCCCATAGTAGTAGTGCCCCTTACTTAATGCTCACAGCAATAGTACCCCTTACACAATGCCCACACAGTGGTTTTGCCCCTTGCACAATGCCCATAGTAGTAGTGCCCCTTACCAAGTTCCAACACAGCACAATACTTAATTGTGCCCCGTTCCAGCGCCATCCAACGTCTGAAGCTCCTCGCACTTGGTACTATGGGAGAGACGTCATGAAGTTGTGACGTCTCTCCCTTCACACACTGCGGGAGCCGGAGCTCAGGAGTGAGCTCCAACCTCGGTAGTGTTTAGATCCCCTTCATAGAGAGGATGCCTCCAGCCTCTGGCTGCAGTGAAAGCAGGGGCGGAGGAGGACAGTAATCGGCATGCATCACTGCAGCTGCAGGTGTGCTGAATGTGTGAGGAGACATTAGAGGGTGTCTGTGTGCACCAGTCACCCTCCGTGTGCACACCTATGGGTGTAATAATGGATATTACAAGAAATGGGGACCTGCGAGGCTGCTACAATCAGTAAGGGGAGGGAGTGATCCTCATATATAATGTAGCCATCACTAATGTAATTGGATATAATAATAAGTATTATAAGGTATGGGTGCCTACATTATATATCAGTGCCCCCTTTCCTGATTGTAGCACATTACTGCACTCCTCAGTCAGTGACTGGGGCAGGGCCGTAACTACGTGTGTGCCAGGTGGGCCTGGCACACAGCGCAGTTGCCCTGAGGGCGCACGGCCAGCGGCATGTAATGAGTCAAATTGACTCATTACATGCCGCCTCTGCTGTGTGCGCCGCTGCCGCGCTGTGGAGGGGAAAGCAGCGCCGGGCAGCGGAGAAGGAGGAGGAGAGAGGGGGACTGGAGCCGCAGCAGCGCTATTTCATTGGTAGTAAGCGCCGCAGCAGCTGTCCCCTCTCCTTCCGTATTGGCTGCCTGGCGCTGCTGTGGATGCTGGGATGTGGTTCCTCCATCCCAGCATCCACAGCAGCGCCGGGCAGCCAATACGGAAGGAGAGGGGACAGCTGCAGCGGCGCTTACTACCAATGAAATAGCGCTGCTGCGGCTCCAGTCCCCCTCCCTCCTCCTCCTTGTCCGATGCCTGCACCAAGGGAGCTGCCAGCACGAGGAGCCTGTCAGCAGGAAGATGGTAAGTATATCTCTCTCTCTCTCTCTCTTTCTCTCTCTCTCTCTCTCTCTCTCTCTCTCTCTCTCTCTCTCTCTCTCTCTTTCTCTCGGGGACACCGTCTGCCATACTGTGTAAAAAGGGGGACTGGCTGCCGCAATGTGTAAAAAGGGGGACACCTTCTGCCATAATATGTATAAAGGGGGCCTGGCTGCTGCAATGTGTAAAAAGGGGGACTAGCTGCCGCAATGTGTAAAAAGGGGGACGCTGGCTGCTGCAATGTGTATAAAGGGGGACACCGTCTGCCGTAATGTGTAAAAACGGAGACGTTGTCTGCTGTAATGTGTAAAAAGGGGACGCTGTCTGCCGTAATGTGTAAAAAGGGGGACGCTGTCTGCCGTACTGTGTAAAAATGGGGACGCTGTCTGCCATAATGTGTAAAAAGGGGACGCTGTCTGCCGTAATGTGTAAAAAGGGACGCTGTCTGCCGTAATGTGTAAAAAAAGGGGGACGCTGTCTGCCGTAATGTGTAAAAAAGGGGACGCTGTCTGCTGTAATGTGTAAAAAAGGGACGCTGTCTGCCGTAATGTGTAAAAAGGGGACGCTGTCTGCCGTACTGTGTAAAAACGGGGACGCTGTCTGCCGTAATGTGTAAAAAAGGGGACGCTGTCTGCCGTAATGTGTAAAAAAGGGGACGCTGTCTGCCGTAATGTGTAAAAAAGGGGACGCTGTCTGCCGTAATGTGTAAAAAGGGGGACTGTCTGCTGTAATGTGTAAAAAGGGTGACGCTGTCTGCTGTAATGTATAAAAGGGGCTCTACCTGGTGTAGTGGCGCTACTGTGCAGCGTAATTTGAATAATGGAGACTACTGTGCACCATAGTATGAATTGCTATTATTTTGTGGCCACGCCCCTTCCCCATGAAGCCACGCCCCTATATATTTGCGCGCCTACGGCGCACACTGCCCCTATCTTACATGGGGGGGGGGCGCCAATGTCGTTTCTTGCACACAGTGCTAAAATGCCTAGTTACAGCACTGGACTGGGGATCTGTTCAGGATACCAGCAGTAGGAACCCCAATTTGTTGAAATGCATCCCCTCGTGGGCTTGCTTCGCTCGCCATGCTTCGGGCACGGTGGCTTGCTGCACTCCACCTCGCCCGCCACCAGGGTACTAATAGTGATAGTTGCTGATATGGATAGTCAGTTTGATGAAATACTTCACTCGCCATGCTTCGGGCTTGGTGGCTCGCTTCGCCAGGGGTTAAAGTGAGCCGGAACGGGGCGGATCTGCGTTCCGTCAGTTCCACTTGGAGACGGAATGCAGTTCTGCCCCCTCCGGCTCACCTCACCCGATGTGTGCCGGCGCCGCAGGGAGATGACGGGTGCCCGCTGTTATAAGTGGCGCCCAGCTCTCCCCACACAGTGGAAGCCCGGTGGCAGGAGCTCAGTACTGAGCTCCTGCTTCCGGCTCCCGGCTCTAGTGTGCGCTATAAGAGAAACGTCATGACGTCTCTCTCATAGTGCAGAGAGCCGAACGCCAGGAGGATCACAGCGGTCGGACGCGGGAGCGGGGCTTGGTAAGTATGGTGTTTGTTTTTTTCAAGGCATGTCTACTGGGGGCAAGCTACAGGGGGCAAGCTACAAGGGGTAAACTACTGGGGGAAAACTACAGGGGCGCATTACTACTGGGGGCATTACTACTTGGGGCACACTACTGGGGGCATAACTACAGGGGCTAAGCTACTGGGGGCATTACTATTTGGGGACTAAACTACAGGGGGGCTAAACTACAAGGGGCATTACTACAGGGGGGCTAAACTACAAGGGGGCAAACTACAGAGGGCATTACTACTGGGGCATTACTACTTGGGACAAGCTACATGGGGCTAACTACTGAGGGCAAACTACAGGGGTGCATTACTACTGGGGGGCATAACTACAGGGGCGCATTACTACTGGGGGCATAACTACAGGGGCACATTACTACTGGGGGCATAACTATGGGGCATTACTACTGGGGGCAAACTACAGGGGCATTACTACAGCGGGGCATTACTACTGGGGGCACTACTGAGGGCATTACTACTTGGGGCAAGCTACAGGGGGCTAACTACTGGGGGCAAGCTACATGGGGCTAACTACTGGGGGCATACTACAAGGGGGCAAACTACTGAGGGCAAACTACAGGGGCGCATTACTACTAGGAGCATAACTACAGGAGCACATTACTACTAGGGGCATAACTACAGGAGGGATAAACTACAAGGGGGCAAACTACAGGGGGGCATAACTACAGGGGCTAAACTACTGGGATCATTTCTACTTGGGGCAAACTACATGGGGCTAAACTACTGGGGGAATTACTACTGGTGGGCATTACTGCTTACTGGGGGCATAACTGCAGGGGCTAAACTACAGGGGGCATTACCACTGGGAGGCTAAACTAAAGTGGGGGTAAACTACTGGGGTCATAACTGCAGGGGCTAAACTACTGGGGGCATAACTACTGGGTCTAAACTGCAGGGGCCTAAACAACTGGGGGCATTATTACAGGCAACATTACTACTGGGGGCAATACTACACAGGGGCATTACCATTTAGGGCATTACTAATGGGGGCACTACTAATGAGGGCATTGTAAAGGGGGCATTTTATAAGGGGCATCACTCCTGGGGACATAAGGGGTCCCTACTACTGGGGGCATTGCATAAGGGGCACCACTACTATGGGCTCTATATAAGGGGCACTACCAGTACAGTGGACATTGCATAAGGAGCACTACTACTGTGGTCATTGTAAAAGGGGCGCTACTGCTGTGGGCATTGTGTATTACAGGGTGTTACTATTGTGGGCATTATGTGTATTAGGGATGCTACTACTGTGGGCATTATTACTATTGTGTGACCAGTGCTAGAGATGAGCGGATTCGGTTTTACTCGGTTTTACTCGGTTCTCAAAACCGAATCTTATTGGCTATCCAAAACACGTGACATCCGTGAGCCAATTAGATGCCGTTTTGAGAACCGAGTAAAACCGAGTAAAACCGAACCCGCTCATCTCTAGTGACCACGCCCCTTTCATTTTGAGACCACACCCCTTTTGGGGCACGCACCTACGGCGTGCACAATACTTTTATTGCATGGGCACCGGGGGGAGGGGGAGTTCCACCACCTCTCTAGGACCACTTTAAGCACTGCGCTTCACTTGCCACAAGGTTACTAAAGGTAACAGTTTGTGATATGGATAGTAAATGCAGCAAAAGTTGTAAAAATGTAAAAAAAAAAAAAAAAGTGTTGACCTTCTGACCCTGTCCATCATTTGACCTTTCGACCCAGTCGACTTTTCGACTGTCGACCCTTTGACACTGTCGACCTTTTGACCCTGTCGACCTAATGCATGTCGACCTATTGACTTTTGACCTTTTTATTGTAAATCTATAGACCGGATACCAAAAGATTAACCCTACAGACAGCAACAGCCCCTAGGAACTGCATTATGGGGGTAATTCCAAGTTGATAGCAGCATGATTTTGATAGCAATTGGGCAAAACCATGTGCACTGCAGGGGAGGCAGATATAACATGTGCAGAGAGAGTAAGATTTGGGTGGGTTATTTTGTTTCTGTGCAGGCCTGGCTGCTTTATTTTTACACTGCAATTTAGATTGCAGATTGAACACACCCCACCCAAATCTAACTCTCTCTGCACATGTTATATCTGCCTCCCCTGCAGTGCACATGGTTTTGCCCAATTGCTATAAAAAATCCTGCTGCGATCAACTTGGAATTACCCCCTATAGTCGCTATACTTAAATGCATTTTAGTCAAAGACTTAAATTGGCCATGCACTATACAATTATCTGTCAGATAATCTGCCAGATCTGGCTGGTTGGAAGGAAAATTTGGTAATGGATGAGAGCAAATGACAATCGACCATTTGCTCCAAAATACTGGAAAATAGACAAAACCTGCCTGTTAGACAAATTGATTAAAACGGTGAGTTAACCAATTTGTATGAATGACACTTTTTGTCCGTTTTCCAGTGTTTGGGAGCAAATGGTCAATTGTCATTTGCTCTCATCCATTACCAGATTTTCTTTCCAACAAGCCAGATCTGGCAGATTATCTGACAGATAACTGTATAGTGTATGCCCAGTTTAACTGCTTGACTGAATAAATAGTGGCATCTAGTGGAGGATTTTATAATAACATTTGCCTGCATGCTTAACATCCAGCAAGATTAGTTGCTATTATAATGGATACAAACTGATTACTTTGTATACTCTGGAGATATTATAGCAATACAAGTATCCATTGGATATAAAGATAACAGGAGACAAGGAGGTTGTTACATAAGAACCATTGGCACAAGGAGGAATTTATACTACACTGTGGCATTGGAGCCAGTGAAGAAGGATAGCTATAACTACATCGATTGATATAATGAAGTGGTATTGACTGGGTTAACATAGATGTATATATATGCATATGCACTGCTCAAAAAAATAAAGGGAACACTAAAATAACACATCCTAGATCTGAATGAATGAAATATTCTTATTAAATACTTTGTTCTTTACATAGTTGAATGTGCTGACAACAAAATCACACAAAAATTATCAATGGAAATCAAATTTATTAACCCATGGAGGTCAGGATTTGGAGTTACCCTCAATATTAAAGTGGAAAAACATACTACAGGCTGATCCAACTTTGATGTAATGTCCTTAAAACAAGTCAAAATGAGGCTAAGTAGTGTGTGTGGCCTCCACGTGCCTGTATGACCTCCCTACAATGCCTGGGCATGCTCCTGATGAGGTGGCTGATGGTCTCCTGAGGGATCTCCTCCCAGACCTGGACTAAAGCATCCACCAACTCCTGGACAGTCTGTGGTGCAACGTGGCTTTGGTGGATGGAGCGAGACATGATGTCCCAGATGTGCTTAATTGGATTCAGGTCTGGGGAACGGGCAGGCCAGTCCATAGCATCAATGCCTTCGTCTTGCAGGAACTGCTGACACACTCCAGCCACATGAGGTCTAGCATTGTCTTGCATTAGGAGGAACCCAGGGCCAACTGCACCAGCATATGGTCTCACAAGGGGTCTGAGGATCTCATCTCGGTACCTAATGGCAGTCAGGCTACCTCTGGCGAGCACATGGTGGGCTGTGCGGCCCCCCAAAGAAATGCCACCCCACACCATTACTGACCCACTGCCAAACCGGTCATGCTGGAGGATGTTGCAGGCAGCAGAACGTTCTCCTTGGCGTCTCCAGACTGTCATGTCTGTCACATGTGCTCAGTGAGAACCTGCTTTCATCTGTGAAGAGCACAGGGCGCCAGTGGCGAATTTGCCAATCTTGGTGTTCTCTGGCAAATGCCAAACGTCCTGCACGGTGTTGGGCTGTAAGCACATCCCCCACCTGTGGACGTCGGGCCCTCATAGAGTCTGTTTCTGATCGTTTGAGTAGACACATGCACATTTGTGGCTTGCTGGAGGTCATTTTGCAGGGCTCTGGCAGTGTTCCTCCTGTTCCTCCTTGCACAAAGGAGGAGGTAGCGGTCCTGCTGCTGGGTTGCTGCCCTCCTACGGCCTCCTCCACATCTCCTGATGTACTGGACTGTCTCCTGGTAGCGCCTCCATGCTCTGGACACTATGCTGACAGACACAGCAAACCTTCTTGCCACAGCTCGCATTGATGTGCCATCCTGGGTGAGCTGCACTACCTGAGCCACTTGTGTGGGTTGTAGGGAGGTCATACAGGCACATGGAGGCCACACACACTACTGAGCCTCATTTTGACTTGTTTTAAGGACATTACATCAAAGTTGGATCAGTCTGTAGTGTGTTTTTCCACTTTAATATTGAGGGTGACTCCAAATCCAGACCTCCATGGGTTAATAAATTTGATTTCCTTTGATAATTTTTGTGTGATTTTGTTGTCAGCACATTCAACTATGTAAAGAACAAAGTATTTAATAAGAATATTTCATTCATTCAGATCTAGGATGTGTTATTTTAGTGTTCCCTTTATTTTTTTGAGCAGTGTATATACCATCTAAGTCAACAAAACAGTTTCATAGTGGACATAATTGTATAAAGGAACACTGACTTAGCGCTTACCTTCGGTTTATCCAATAATATTACAATTGTTGAAAGTCGTAGTTACCACGACACAGGTTTTAGGTTAAAGGGGATATTCATTCTTTGAGCATTACTACTGTGTATTATATTGATTTATATTGTAATATGCATGCAAAGTTATAGTATAACATGTAACATGAATGAAATTTACATGTAACTGTACTGAATATATGTTATATAACTATACCTAGTGAGTAAATAACACGTTATATAAGTGAACTATTATTTGTAGAATTACTTACCTGATAAGTAGAAGATTCCAAGACAGCCGAGTATCCAGGTAATTGAGATACGCCTGTAAAACACTATACACATAAAGGGTTATAGGGTATTCCCAGGCATATCCTGTATCATATAGTAACTTCTCCTAAAAGCTTAGGTGGAGACCCTTATTAACTCTACCTAACCCTGCCATTGAAATAAATAAGGGTTACATGAGTTTGCAAACTTTATTGCCAGACCTCGTTTATTAATGCCTCCTCCTCCCTTCTCACTGATTGTAGCAAGCACTACAATCAGGGACGGGAGGAGTGGGGAGAGATACTTATACAGTATATTATCAATACGGTCTCTGACTGTATTGTGGGGATAATAAGAGTGTTTTAGGCAATGGAGCTTGCTATGATCAGTAAGCCTGAGTCACTCGTATACAATGCAGTCAGTGAGTGAGGGTGTAATAATGGGGTGTGGGGACCTACTACATTCAGTGAGAGGAGCACTGATCTAAAATGCGTTACTGTGTGTAGTGATGTCAGGCCCTCCCGCAGCTTAACCTTAACCATCCTATCCCACAGCCTAACCCTGACCCTCCCTCTACTGCCTAACTAGGGTGGCCACTCCCAGGATCGGGATCGGCGGGATCCCGGGATCTAGGCCAAAAATCGTCTGGGATTCATTCCCGGGATTGGAAACTCCAGTCCCGGGGATTGTGGGATCAGGCTGCCCTTTATTGCCGGGCAGCGTTGAGCATCCTCAGGACGCTCAATGCTGTCCGGCCTCCTCCTCCCGGCCCCCTCTGCGCAGCGTGACCTCTGACGTCACGCAGACACCAGCCTGTCACCCGCCGCCTCCTCCTGGCTCGCCCTGCAGTCACCAGCCCGTCACCCGCCGCCTCCTCCCGGCTCCCCCTGCAGTCACCTGCTGCCTCCTCCCAGCTCCCCCTGCAGTCACCAGCCCGTCACCTGCCGCCTCCTTCCAGTTCCCCCTGCAGTCTCCTGCCGCCTCCTCCCAGCTCCCCCTGCAGTCACCAGCCCGTCACCTGCCGCCTCCTTTCAGTTCCCCCTGCAGTCACCAGCCCGTCACCCGACGCTGAGTCTAAATGAAGATTCCTACCCGCCCGCCCCTGAAGTTTGGTGAGTTATGTCTACGGAGTGGGGCGTGGGGGACAGGCGGACACACAGTAAAAAAGCCAATCCCGGGATTGACCATTTTTCGATCCCGATACCCGTGATTGAAACAATGGCCCAGGATTGGCCACCCTATGCCTAACCCTAACCTTAATACTCATCCTCAGGATTTGCGGTATTTTTGACCATCAGGATTCTGCAGCCGGTATTGTGAATGATGGGATGGTCACCGCCGGGATCCTGACTAGATCCTCATATCTCCACAAGCAGTCACTTCTCACCTGGTGATATCTCTTGTTCCAGTCACTGGTGTGGATTCAATTGTTTGTGATGTGGCTGATGTGCTGTCTGAACGGCATTGTAAATCACAAAATTGCTCCGTAAGCTCTCACGAGCAGGGTCCTCTTCCCTCATGTGCCTTTATGTCTCTTACTTAACCTATCTTCTGTTCAATACTCCCTTTGATGGCACCAAATCCCTCAGTTTTCTGCCACCCTGATACTTATTTCAGTGCTGTTTACTGACGCAGCTATGTTTATTTACCCTGTGCTTGTCCTATATTGTATTGAACTGTAAGTCACTGTCTTCATGTTTTTCTTATTTGTTTACTCTGTAATTGGGCGCTGCGGATCCCATGTGGCGCCATATAAATAAAGGATAATAATAATAACAGAGGTGCACAGTAAAATGAGCGATGTTAGACTACATTAAATATTGGTCAAGTGTGTAGACACGTTGTATCCCAACATTGCTGTGAAATTAATACTCAACAGAGTGTCTGTATGTTACAGATTCTCTCAATGACTGATATATAGCTGTTCTTTGTTTCTCAACTTAATGCTGCCCATTTACACCCCTTACACACATGCGGCTACTGTATATCCAGGGTTTTTGCACTTGAACGCGCATCAACCTGGGATTTCTGCATGTGTGAAAGGAAACAACCCGGGACTCAGTCCTGGATCCATGTCCCTACTCCCGAGCAGGGTCATGGAGCTGAGACCCGGGAATTTGCTGGCTTGCTAGACCAAGCAAATTCCTTGGTCACATGTCTGAAAGCGGCATTAATGACTTTCATTTAGGTGCATCATTTAAACTGAACCATGGAAACTATTTAGCAATTATCTACTATGTGTAAGTAAACAGTGAAAGCGATTGTATGATTGAGTGGTTGATTAGTTGTTTGTTTAGTTGGTATGGTATTGCACTGAAATACAATATTAGTATATAAGTACCGTGAGCTTAATGGGAAAACAGCACTTTAATTATGCAGGTTCTATTCCAGCATTGAAACAGTAAGATAATTGTGTCTAAAATCATTAAATCACAATACAGATATCATGATAATAAATATGCCCTAGAAATAACTAGCCATAAGTTGAAACACAGATATATAATATATTAATAATGATTACACTAAGTAATAATATGTCTTGCAAGTAGGTATAAAACAAACTATTCCCTTACCTAAAATGATGTTCCAGTTCCTGCTATGATTCTACAAGTCAGTCAGTGCTCAGAACTGTTCAGATCTCCTCAACTCACCTGTCACTTGTGAGTTATGAAGGCCAGGTAGCTTGTCCCCACCTCCAAGGGCAGACATCTCTACCCACGTCTGTCTGCACAGCCCAACCAGATGGCTAGGCTCTGTTTATGTTATTGTTCTAGATCTGTTACAAGATAGTAAATTGAAGAACAGCTTGTTTTCATGCCTGGGAATGAGAGAAATCATCAATTCTCAAGGACAAAACACTTTGGGGGAGATGTCTCAAATCTTCTACGGATTGGACAAGTGGAGATGATGCCCATAGTAACCAGTATATATACCTATCCTTTTAGATAATGTTATTGATAAATGATAGCCAATAGCTGATTGATTGCTATGGGCAACCACTTTTTTTTTTTTTGTAGAAGCATATCTGTTTCAATCTAGGTTAGCCAGCTATTCATTTAGATGGGCCATGGTGCCAGTGTGCACAACAGCAGAAACTCAGATAAGAAGAACAGAATTTTTATTCAGGCAAAGTATCAAACATAGTTAAATCTCTTGAACCCTGTCTGCAATACAAATATCAACAGAGATTAGTCACTTTTATAAACCGGAAATCTTACAATATCACAACCTGTGCTCTCTTTCTTAAATCTATTTTTAGGTTACTTTTGTTAATCATTTTAGAAATACTGTGCAAATGTTTATGGGGTATATTCAATTAGGGTTGGATCCATTCCGACATGCATTTGTTGGAATGGATCCGAGAACCCCTATTCAATCTTATCTCAATTCCACTTTAAAAAAGTCTAATTGAGATGAGGGACCGGAGAGGGAGGAGAGGGGGGAGACCAGTGGGGAGAGCCGTGGAGGAGAGCAGCGCTACAGAAAGATGTCTCACAGCTGCCAGACCTCACGGCAGCGTCCACCCGGCTCCAGCAAGTGTGACCTCACTTGCTGGAGCTGGGTGGACGCTGCCGTGAGCGGCACGGCTGTGAGACATCCTGCTGTAGCGCTGTGCTGTAGCGCTGCTCTCCCCTGTATGCCCGCGGCTCCCCCCAGTCTCCCCGCAGCTCCCCCCCCCCCTTTCCTCCTCTGGGTCCCACATCTCAGTCCGACATTTTTTTATGTCGGACTGAGATGGTCGGAAACGGGGCCAAATCCAGACGAATTTGGCCCCGTTTCACTCAAAAGTACGTGAATCGGCAGCTATACCGCCGATTCGCATACTATTCAACAAGTCGAATTCCACAACTTCTCGAATAAAAACTGTAGGGATTGAATAGGTCGAATCACTATTCGACCTTAAAAAGTAGAAAACTGACGTATTTTCGACAGACGGCAGTTTTCGACCCTAATTGAATATACCCCTATATGGTCGAATTCATAATGTGGAAATCTAAGGAGATTTACTGTATACTGTATATTTCAATCACTGTTCTCTATAATATTTATATATGTCCAATCAATTATACCTTTTTATGTTGTACTAAAGTGGTGGTTCTCTTTTTGGAACTCCTATTGTTATCAGTGATTATATGACAAACTTTCCATCCTAGGCAGGATGAGGGAGCATTGATTTGGCTGTAATAATAATGCAGTAATTTGTGTCATATAGCTAGGCTTGCCATAATATCCCTTTAAACCGGGACACTTATGTATTACACAGGTTCTGTGTTATTCCGGGATGCAATCGCAATGTGAATGCCCACGCACATGCGCTGTGTACTCTGCAAATGCGCAAATGGACGAAAAGCGAACATTTGCAATTTATGGAATTTAGCAACTGATGTTTAATTAGGGCCATTGTAAGTTATGGTATAATGTTAGAAAATGAAACCTACTAAAACCATGAAATGTGTGGCGACTGAAAGAAAAGGAGTTACTATGGGTATGTTATCTTGGCAACATGTGGGCATGTTTAGGTGGTCATAAATAGTCACAGACACGACAAATTTGGTAGGGCTTCTGCTGGACATTAGACGGATCCAAAGAACAGCAAACAATGAGGTATTCACATATAGCAAGACACCATTTACTTAGGGCACAGGTACTGTACTTGGACACTGAGTCCCATTACTTTGAGTTCAAAGTAGTAAGGATTTATCTTAAGGCAGGTACACACTAGGCGATGTGCTCTATGAGTGTGTTCCCTTCCCTGCCGGAACGGTTGTCGGCACTGTGTACACACTGCGTTATATGCAACGATATTGCTCTGTGACGACATGCCGCGGCCAGGCCAAGCAGGCAGTTTTTGTACGCAGTCCAAATTGAGCTGCATGCACGGCCGACAGCGAGAGTCGTTAACAACCTGTGGGGCCGCGCATTGCTTGTCATTGAGCAGTGTACACACTAGTCGATATGGTAAACAACGTCGCTCAGGAAAGGCAAAATGAGCGACGTTGTTTACATTAATCTGACCTTTAGTGTCAGATTAATGTAAGAATACTAAAAAGGTACTAGATGGACTGCCGGCTGGCACACCAGTATCAGCGGGTTGATGGTGAGTAAGAGAATGACCAAGAACAGGCAAAAGGTCAATACAGGTAACAGCATAGTCCGAAAAACATAGGGAAAGATCAGAACTGGTAGCAGAGAGCATATTGCAATAAACGTAGCAAAGATCACAACTGGTAACAGACAGTAAGCAAGGCAGAAATCTGTGTACATCTGTGTACATCTGTGTACATCTGTGTACATATTTCACCTGCCAGGAGGCAAGTGGGGGAAAAATCCCGATAACTGACCCATTTTCGAGATCCTGGCAGCGAAAACGGGTCAATTTTCATGCAAAAAATAAAAGTAAAAAAATGGGCAGATCAGTTTTGGGGTTTTTTTGCTAGAAAATTTATTTATTATAGTTGAATTTCCAACAGACTCAGTCTAGTTTTAATACTCAACACACTAAATATTTTCAGTGTCCCAGCAATATGAAACCAATCCAAGAAAGTGGTATGTGGCATTTGCAATCAATTATCACACAATATATTCTGAACTGTAGCTAATTCTTATTAACAATTACTTAATTGTCTGTGAATTTCCTGACTGCATTCTAGCCATGGATCTCTGTTTTGGTACTAGTTCCTGAACACAATGCAGCTATTGTTCATTACGTTAATTGCTTCTGTTTCCTTATGTTTGGATAATGGAAGACAAAACTGTTACACAGCACAACCATTACAAAATATTGTCCCTTTCTAGAAACAGCACTTTAATTTTATGATCTGTTTCACCACTATACTCTGGCTGGCCCGGCTTATTCACCTGCCGAGCAGACGCATTTCTATCAGATTTCATAACACAAAAGACCAATTTAAAGATCTGGCCATTCAGCGCTTTGCCAAATTGGTAGATGTGACAGGGCACGGTTATACCTCTAGTGGCCATGTACGTAGTCATCATTTTCTAAATTAGCAAATTGGGGAATGGATTTTAAATAACAAATGTTAATTGATGTCTTGGACACAAATCTGATGGATTGGCAATTAAAATAGATTTCAACACAATGGTATCATAATCCAGTTTAATGTGACATCGTGGGCTATGCCCTCACTTCTTATGGGTTGTTTTTTTCTGTAGCACTATTCATGCCATTTATTTATTATTTATTAACAGTTTCTTATATAGCGCAGCATAGTCCGTTGCGCTTTACAATTAGAACAACAGTAATAGAACAAAACTGGGTAAAAACTTAGGGGAACATTTACTAAGCAGTGATAAGAGCAGAGAAGTGGGCCAGTGGAGAAATTTCCCCATCAACCAATCAGCAGCTCTGTATCATTTTATAGTATGCAAATTATAGATGTTACTTCAGTGCTGATTGGTTGCCATGGGCAACTTCTCCACTGGCTCACTTCTCTGCTCTTATCACTGCTTAGTAATTGTACCCCTGAAAGACATACAGGTAGGAAGGCCCTGCTCGCCAGCTTACAATCTATAGGGAAATAGACATTGATACACAAGGATAGATGCTACCTATTGCATAATGGTTCACCAGATTGCTTGGTTCTTAATGGGTTGTATGATATTATCACCCCGCAATGTTGGCCAAGTATCAGGAGGGTGTGAAAGTAAAGAAAGACAAAATATGTGATGTTATGTATACTGGCCCTCATTCCGAGTTGTTCACTCGGTAATTTTCTTCGCATCGCAGCGATTTTCCGCTAACTGCGCATGCGCAATGTTCGCACTGCGACTGCGCCAAGTAAATTTGCTATGAAGATTGGTATTTTACTCACAGCATTACGAGGTTTTTTCTTCGTACTGGAGATCGGAGTGTGATTGACAGGAAGTGGGTGTTTCTGAGCGGAAACTGGCCGTTTTATGGGAGTGTGTGAAAAAACGCTACCGTTTCTGGGAAAAACGCGAGAGTGGCTGGAGAAACGGAGGAGTGTCTGGGCGAACGCTGGGTGTGTTTGTGACGTCAAACCAGGAACGACAAACACTAAACTGATCGCACTGGAAGAGTAAGTCTCGAGTTACTCAGAAACTGCACAGAGAAGTCTTTTCGCAATATTGCGAATCTTTCGTTCGCAATTTTTATAAGCTAAGATTCACTCCCAGTAGGCGGCGGCTTAGCGTGTGCAATGTTGCTAAAAGCAGCTTGCGAGCGAACAACTCGGAATGAGGGCCACTATACAGATAGGATGTAATTAGATAGGGAAGAATTGAAGGTTATGTGGGTGGGTCTGGAATTTGATAGACTTGTCTGAAGAGGTGAGTTTTCAGGGAACGTTTAAAGGTTTGGAGACTAGAGGCGAGTCTTATTGTACGTGGGACGGCATACCACAGAGGTGAAGCCCGGATAAAGTCCTGTAATTTTGAGTGTGAACAAATAATGCGTGTGGATGAGAGACATAGATCTTGTGCAGAGCGGAGAGGTCGGGTAGAGAGATATTTTGAGATGAGTGAAGAGATGTATGTTGGTGCAGTTTGGTTAATAGCCTTGTATGTCAGTAAAAGTATTTTATATTTAATTCGGTAGAATACTGATAACCAATGGAGGGACTGACAGAGCGGATCTGCAGACGATGAACATCTAGCGAGGAAGATTAGCCTCACAGCTGCATTCAAAATGGATTGTAGTGGTGAGAGCCTATGTTTAGGAAGACTATTACAATAATCCATGTGGGAAATAATGAGAGCATGGATTAGAGTTTTTGCTGTGTCATGTGTAAAATATGGTCGTATTTTGGATATGTTTCTTAGATGTATGGAACATGATCCTGAGACAGATTGAATGTGGGGAACAAAGGACAGCTCAGAGTCAAGAATGACACCTAGGCAGCGAGCTTGTGGGGTATGGATGATTGCCGAGTTCTCAACAGTGATAGAGATATCAGGTTGGTAACTACTATTGGCCGGTGGAAATATAATTAATTCTGTTTTGGAAATATTAAGTTTGAGGTGGCGAGATGTCATCCAAGATGAAATGGCAGAAAGGCATTCAGTGACACGGCCCAATACAGATGGTGACAAATCAGGGGAGGATAGGTAGATTTGAGTATCATCTGCATACAGATGATACTGAAATCCGAAAGAGTTGATTAGTTTACCAAGAGATGAGGCAGATAGATAGAGAAAAGCAGAGGACCTAAGACTGAACCTTGCATTATTCCAACTGAGAGAGGTAGCGAAGAGGAGGTGGAATCAGAGAAACGAACACTGAAGGAGCGATTAGATAGGTAGGATGAGAACCAAGAAAGGGCTGTGTCCTGAATACCTAGGGATTGTAGTGTTTGTATGAGAAATGAGTGGTCAACAGTGTCAAAAGCAGCAGAGAGATCAAGGAGAATAAGTAGAGAGTAATGTCCTTTAGATTTAGCAATGACCAAATCATTCACTACCTTAGTCAGTGCTGTCTCTGTGGAGTGTTGGGCACGAAATCCTAACTGAAGTGGGTCCAGTAGGCTGTGTGAGTTAAGAAAGTGTGTGAGGCGAGTGTAGGCAAGTCTCTCCAGTAGCTTGGAGGGACATGGGAGCTGAGAGATGGGACGGTAGTTTGAGAGAGAGTTAGGGTCAGAGTTTTGTTTTTTTTCACTCGTTTGTTTTGCTCAAAGCAGCTATGATAATGTATTCTCATCAATATATTAGGTACAGGGCTCATCAAATGCCAAACTGCCTATCCCTTTGCCCGACTTAAGGGGGGTACACACGGAGAGATCTGTGCTTAAATTCTAAGCAATCTGACTAGATTGCTTAGAAATTAAGCACAGATCTCTCCGTTGGATGCCCCATAACAATAGCGATGCGCGGCCCCATGCGTCGCGATCGCTGATTCTAGATTTGGCATGCATGCATGCAAGCCAATTCTAGTAGATCGCTCACTTCGCTGCTCTGTGAAGTGAAAGCGCCCCCCTCGCTCAGCACACATCTCCCCTGTGTGTACGGGGCTTTATCACCGTTTGTCCTGCAAGATACAGGACGGGGGCGGGGATGGGAGATGTATTAATCCTTGTAGAGAGATGAAGCAGAGAAATTGCCCAAACAACCAATCTGCTGGTAGCTGTCATTTATCTACTCCATTTTATCTCTCTTCAAGATTTGATACATCTCTCCTACAGTGAGTTGCCCTACCCTAACCAGACCTTTATTTGATTGCTGTACAGTATGTTGTTCCTAAGAAATTTAATATACATTGTATTGTACTTATGAAATCTCAAGTTACACTGTTTATTATAAGGGCATGGTCTTGCACTTAAACATGGCTAATCCAACAAATGGAATTCTCCCATATGAAACCTCTGAGATGGGGGCATGGTGTTTGAGGGGCTACACCTCAAAAGTGATTGGACATACTGAGCTGAAATTTGGCATGGACACATAGAATCGTCACCCAGTGCTGCATGCCACATTTCAGGGCATAAATAATTAAAAATGAGTAATTGGGAGCAGGGCCGGCGACAGGAGGGTACAAAGGGGACAACTGTACCGGGCCCCAAGGATCAGAGGGGCCCCAAATATATGCTGATAAATACCTGGCAGGGATGTGAGCCCTCTTGTCCAAATAGGGAAGCGAGCTGGTGGAGGTGTGGCCACAGCCTCAGAGTGACAGGAGCCTCTCACACACGGTGACTGTGCAGAGCGAGTGTGCGTCTGCTCTACCGGTTCTGCTCTGTTGCAGGCAGTTACGGGACATGTCAGCAGCTCCGCTGGCCAGGATATCCGTGCCCTGCACTGGCCTCTCCTGTTAGGTTCTGTTGTGCGGTGTTCGGATCTGGGGGTTGCAGCACACGTGAGTCGCTCCCCGGGGTAAGAGTGGATTGGTGTGGGGATACAGGGCTTTGGGATAGGCTGGGGGAGCTGGGAATTCAGCATGAATTG
Source organism: Pseudophryne corroboree (assembly GCF_028390025.1). Taxonomy (NCBI): domain Eukaryota; kingdom Metazoa; phylum Chordata; class Amphibia; order Anura; family Myobatrachidae; genus Pseudophryne; species Pseudophryne corroboree. The sequence continues at coordinate 509,132,504 of NC_086446.1, forward strand.
ATTGGGGAGAGACAGACTGTGTAGTGTGTAGGAGGAATGAGAGAGGGAGACAGTCTGTGGTGTGTGTGGGGGAGGAAGGAGAGATATACATATTTCTATATTTGTATAATGAATATATAAATATATATATATATATATATTTATTTTAACAGTCTCTTATATAGCGCAAATTCCGTTGCGCTTGAACATATATATATATATATATATATATATATATCCATCCAGTATATACCGGCACTCACATACGTAGCATCAGCTTCCTCCGGTGCATGTCCACATCAAAGATAAAAATCCAGCAATAACAGCACTCGGAGATTGTTTTAGAATATAAAGGTGTATTTAAAAGAATTGACGTTTCGGAGCGGCAAGCCCCGTCCTCAGAATAAACACCACAGTAAAAAGAGAACACACTTACCCACTTAAGTAGAGTCCCATATCACCGGTGTCACCGTCCAAGCACTTCCGCCACCGCGTCCCATTTCCTCAGGCTGCAAACGCCACGTCATATCCGGGCGCCAGCTCGGCGGTTGCCAAGGGAACAGCCGCATGCGTTCCAGCTCTGACCAGCGCTGCGGACCATTACTGACGGGCATATATTACTGGATGAGGGAGGGATCTGCCGGGGGGGAAAGAGAAAGAACGGCACACTAATTAAAAAACATAAATCAAAACAAAATCAGTATACTGCACCAATAGCGTTACCTGGAAAGGAAATGCATAAACATAGAGCCATCCCAGATATAGCAAAACAGAAACATTAGACCTAACATACCCATAGTTAGATTAGCCTATATTAAGGGAAAAATGCAGAACCTGCAGGGTTAAGTATAATCTGAGAGGGGCCCAGTAATATCACTGTACGGGGGCCCCAAGATTTCTGTTGCCGGCCCTGATTGAGAGTTATCTAAAGTGTAAACTTTTTTTTTCTGCTACTTTCTGCTTGGCTAAAGTTACAGTTTTATAATGTATACAGACAATATATATACAATCTCCTAGCGCTTGTAAAATCAATCGTTCTGCTCGTTTTTATAATATGATTATAGCTGCTCCCAAAAATGGTACTGCTGGAATACCAAACATTTATTCACATATAAAGACAAGATATAATAAATATATCAGGAAGCGCTATAATCAAAAAACATTTAATTTATTAAAAAATCAATAATGTACAATTTATATATCAAAAATGTAGACATATAACTAAATAAATAAATATCTCATCCGTGTCTCTATTAATATATTCGTCCGTTTAGCAATAATTCAAAGCTATTATTATTTGTTAAGGAGTCTTGATATAATTAGCTCATATTGCACTTATCTCCTTATAATATGTCAGTCTTAGTGGCAACACGAGGATAATAGTGGCAAGCACGCCAACATGCAGTGTTTCCTCCGTGAATTAATTGTAAGCCCACTTAAAGGAACAGATGGAGGGAGGGCGCCGATCTGATGGTGTCCCGGCGCTATGCTACACCCCCGTCTGTCCTCAGCTGACAGTGTCCAGTAGCAAGTTATGCAGATTAAAGGAGGATCCCTCTTACCGGACTTGAGCGTAATACATATGCCGTGGAGTGTTAGGCAGCAAACTCCTGTATCAGCGGCGGCTTTGTGCTGTCCGTAGAGGTATCGTGCAGTAGTAGGAAAAACGGACTTGAACGTGTCACATATGCCGTGAAGTTTTAGCCGCAGACTCCCGTATCAGCGGTGGCTTTGTGATGTCCGTAAACTGCTTACTGGGATGTGCAGCCGTAGAGACACTTTCATTGAATGGGTTTGTTTGGAAGGTCCTTACGCGTTTCTCCGCCCCTTTCTCGCGGCGGTTTCGTCAGAGGATATGACATCCCAGTAAGCAGTTTACGGACATCACAAAGCCACCGCTGATACGGGAGTCTGCGGCTAAAACTTCACGGCATATGTGACACGTTCAAGTCCGTTTTTCCTACTACTGCACGATACCTCTACGGACAGCACAAAGCCGCCGCTGATACGGGAGTTTGCTGCCTAACACTCCACGGCATATGTATTACGCTCAAGTCCGGTAAGAGGGATCCTCCTTTAATCTGCATAACTTGCTACTGGACACTGTCAGCTGAGGACAGACGGGGGTGTAGCATAGCGCCGGGACACCATCAGATCGGCGCCCTCCCTCCATCTGTTCCTTTAAGTGGGCTTACAATTAATTCACGGAGGAAACACTGCATGTTGGCGTGCTTGCCACTATTATCCTCGTGTTGCCACTAAGACTGACATATTATAAGGAGATAAGTGCAATATGAGCTAATTATATCAAGACTCCTTAACAAATAATAATAGCTTTGAATTATTGCTAAACGGACGAATATATTAATAGAGACACGGATGAGATATTTATTTATTTAGTTATATGTCTACATTTTTGATATATAAATTGTACATTATTGATTTTTTAATAAATTAAATGTTTTTTGATTATAGCGCTTCCTGATATATTTATTATATCTAGTTTTATAATGTAGTCTATGGGGGGATTTTTGGGGAGGCATAACTCAGGTTAGAGGATGAATTAAGACTTGGGGTTTGTTTTGTTAGATAGAGCTTGTCCCAGTGTAGTGCCTTTTGGGGTTAAGGTTTTTCAGAAAGTTACAGGGTTTTTTTTTATTTAGTAAAATATGCCCCATTTTAAAGATTGGGTATTTCAATTTATTGCTCATGCCCAGTAGCCGCCTGCAGGGGGTGTACTCAGAGTATAAATAGATTGTCTGCTAAAGGAGCGCCTCTATAGATAAAATACCACAAAAAGTATATATATAATTATTAAATTTCTGAGTTACTGCGCTTGCCGACCAACTATGTGTAGTTGAGAGACAAAGAGAAAAATACAAAAAAAAACCGGATGCGCTTAAGAGTCCCAGACTTGTCACCACCAACGCGTTTCACTGCTGGAAAAAGCTGCTCCAGCAGTGAAACGCATTGGTGGTGACAAGTCTGGGACTCTTAAATCTTTGATACAAGCCTGCTGTCCAGTGATTGAGAACTGCGGTCCTATTGCGACACTTTTTGACAAATTATTGCCTAAGACCTTGCTACGGTCCATCTTGCAGCAGAGTACCATCATGGAAAAATACAGCCAGTGAGAGGATCTCCATTGCTATACAGGAGTGCTAACCTACTGGAGGACTCAAATGGAACTGGTAATCTCTGGCATAATACAATTTCCCTAGCAAGCAGGCCTTCATATGAATTCTCCCAGGTAAACAGATCAGTTTTTTACGGAAACATTATTTTTTCAGCAGTGTTGCTCCTTGCCCCACATCTATTGGTGTTTTTTATATTTTTTCATTAATTATTTTTTCTGTTGCAACAGTATTGTCACGTCTCGCAGGGTTTGAGGATCCGGCAGCTGAGATTTGCCCGAGGAGGTAGCAGGCTGTGAATGAACCAGATGAGGGGGCTGGATATAGTTCCTTCGCATGGGACACGGAGCAACAAAGAACGTAGGCGAGGTTTGAGAGTCAATGGAAAGCATTTATTATGTACAGGGCTGAGGTAGAGAACCGAGGCTGAAGCACAATGGTTAAAGAGGTGGCTGGAGGTGAAGAACTGCGGACTGTGATTCGAAAGACGAGACTGTAGATGATGAACTGTGGAACTGTGGATGGTAGTCGAAAACATGGCTGGAGACAAGGACTGTGGACTGTGGTTTGGAAAACGAGGCTTGAAGATAATAATCTGCAGGCTGTGGTCAGTGGCACAAAGGCGTGGCTGGTGAAGGAAATCTGTGGAGTGTGGCTTGAAAGACGAGGCAGAAGACCCGGGCCGACTGTGCCCAAAGAGTCTTACTGGACCGGGTTTTCCAGGAGCGCTTCCACAGGCAGTAGCAGGCAAGAAACGGCAGGGCTGCAGCAGCAACAGAGAACCGACCAAGCAGGATCAGGAGGAACCAAGATACAGCAGGAATCCTGGGAGCACAGGCTAAAGCACCTACAACAGGGTTGTAACTTGAAGCACTGGCATCCCTGTCCTAAACCAGCCCCCTTTTATAGGGAGAGCTTCCCCTGGATTGGCTGGAAGAAACAGGAAACAGGAACTATGCTTAAAACTTGGTCTCCAACATGGCGGCGTCCAGTAATGCAGACCTTTTTGCAAAGCCACATTGCTCACTGCCCCTGGTCTCCAAGCAACGGTTCAGCAAGAGCGACCCGCTGTAGCGGCGTCCCGCCGCCACGAGCGGACCCCCTCACCGCCGCTACTGCTGCCCACGGATTCGGCGCAGCAGCCCACCTCCGCCGCTGCCCGCACAACGCCAAGGAAGCCAGCCCCGCGGCCCCAGCGTACCGGTAAGACTCCGGACGCTGACAAGTATATCTATATATAATTCCTAAATGCATGTCATATTTATGACTAACACTATATGTGTAATAAACATTGAATGTTTTTATTTTTAGCGCTGAATTAATTTTATTCTTGTTGTTCTACTATAAGGGTCTGACTAGCCCTCTATATTCAGCAGCTGGAAGTCTCACAGCTCCTGTCAGCGCCAATTCTACCTTGGTAGTTTTTTTCCTTACTAAGTCTGGAGCTACTCAGAAACTGCGGGGTAATCGTTATGAGAAAATTAGCGAAGCTTTCGTTAGCAATTCTGCTATGCTAAGATACACTCCCAGTAGGCGGCGGCTTAGCGTGTGCAATGCTGCTAAAAGCAGCTAGCGAGCGAACAACTCAGAATCACCCCCATAACCTGAATAAGGGGCATTACTATGTGGTGTAATATGAATCAGGGACACTTCATGCGGTGTAATGTAAATAAGATTGTGCTACTGTGTGGTGTAATTTGAATTGGGGGTACTATTATGTGACCACGCTGCATCTTTGTGAGATCAATGGGCCTAATTCAGGTTGGATCGCAGAACGCGATCCAACCGCAAAAATTGCTAAAAAGATGCGGGCACATGCATAGCGCCCGTCCTTTGCATGCGCCCGCATTTTCTGTTGGGGTGGTGCAGAAAATGCTATTGCCTCTGCTTGTCAATCAGTCAGAGGCAGTCACGGGGCGGAGATGGAGCCTTGGGGGGAAGGAGATGAAGCGTTGGGGGGTGTAGGCGGCCAAATGGGGGCAGGGGTGTAGAAACAGAGGGCGTGGCATAGACATGATCGCGGCGGCTGTGTGACATCACACGCAGCCGCCGTGATCAGAAACATGGCGGCAGGCCTCCTGCGGGTGTAGCTAAGCTGCGCCGGCAGGAGGCAACCTTAATTTCTGCTATCAAGCAGAAATAGCAATGCGATCGTAATTTCTGATTGATAAAAGGGGGGAAGGCAGCGGTCAGCATGCTGGGCGGCCTTGCCCTGCGATGGGCAGCCCCCAGCATGCAAACAAAAGGATTGCAAATTCTGCTAATTATCAGAATTGGTCCCAATGTCCCTTTATAAAGTATGGGAAGTAGTGCACTAATTTACAGAATCCAGGGGATGCTGAAAACAGCACTGGCCCTGGCTCTGCTTAATGTGTGTGTGTGTGTGTGGGGGGGGGGATAGGTGGCGTGATAAATGAGTTCCACCACCTCTCCAGGACAACTTTAAGCCCTCATCGCAGGCGTGTCCAGACTGCTGTGGGGGGCGGGCTGCGGCAGCTGCGTGACACCACACACTGCCGCTGTGACCTGTGATGCAGTGGGTAGCCGCCTGCCAGCTTAGCTAGGCTGCGCAATGCTTTTGCACCTGTGCAGTGGGGGGGCAGGGCCTGACATGCGGGGTGGACTAGCCCTGTGCTGGGCGTCCTCCCACATGTCTGAGTGTTACGCACATCAGTGCTAACAGGAGTATACCGGTGTATGAACAGAGAGGGAAGCGAAGCAAACGAACTCACAGACAGTATAAAATAACATACACAGGAGGTGATGGAATACCTAATAAACACAAAGTGAACGGGGAAGCCCAAAGGCTCAGGAATTGGGTGTCTCCCTAGTGTCAGGAATGCTCAGATGGAATAGAGCGGACAATGAAGCGAGATGTAGTGATTTAACATGTGGAGCACCCAAAATGATGTTGCTAAGAGCAACAGGAAAAACCCCAAAGGGTTACCAACGGGTGTGGGAATAAACTCCTTGGTCAGAGATAGAAATATAGACACAAGGAGAGTATCCACAATCCTAACCCCCACTTGCAGGGCACAGGTTCAGCTTACTGCCACTAAACTGACACCTGGACGCCCTGCACAGTGAGGGAGGATTAAGCAAGCAGGTCTGAGAGTACAGCCGCAAACCTGCTGGGTTCACAGAATAGCAAAAGAACCCCAGCAGGTTAAACAACTGACTCCAGTCTTACTGCTAGGTCTGGATTGGCAGAATGAAGTATCGAATCCCAAGGCCTATTCGCAGTAAGCAACAAGTAAATACAAAGTCACACAGTACTAGCTAACTCTCTGGAACTGACTAACAAACAAAGATTCAGCAGCATTTGCCTAGCCTGAGAGGATGGTTTATATAGCAGGTACTGTCCATGCCCCACTCAGACCTCACAGACTGTGAGCACAAAACCAGCGCCGGATTCCCTGCCGTGCACAGAGCCTGTAACCACTACACAGTAAAAACCCGGACCGGAGTATCAGCTGCGCTCAGGTTACTTCGCTAACACTTGCCTCCCGGTTGCCATGGCGACGTGGCAGTACAGAACAGGAGATCCTAACAGTACCCCCCCTCTGACGAGGGGTCAAAGAACCCCTACCACCGGGTTTATCGGGGAACTGCGAGAAGAAAGAGCGTATCAGTCTGGGGGCATGAAGATCACAACTGCGCACCCACGACCGCTCCTCCGGGCCATACCCCTTCCAGTGCACCAAAAATGACAGCCGACCCCGAACCATCTTGGAGTCAAGAACCCTTTCAACCACAAACTCCCTCTGACCCCGTATCAGAAGAGGAGAAGGTCTTCCACTGGAAGAAGGATTACTAACCGCCAGTTTTAAAAGGGAACAATGAAATGTTTTATTGATACTCAATGAACGGGGCAGATCTAACTGAAATGCCACCGGATTGATAACCCTGGTGATCTTATAAGGGCTGATGAACCGGGGGCCTAACTTATGAGATGGCTGTCTCAACTTCAAATTCTTGGTGGACAACCAGACGAAGTCTCCTAATTTAAAGCTGCAGGGTCTTCTCCGCTTATCAAAAACCCTTTTGGTCACTAATGACACAGACACAAGGGCTTTCTTAACTTTCCTCCAAATACCCCTAAGGGCCGAAACCACAGAGGAACCACCAGGCGTGGAATCCAGGGGGTCAAAAGAATTGGCCTTAGGATGATGCCCATACACACAAAGGAAGGGAGAGATCCCTGTAGCAGAGTGAGCCGCGTTGTTATAGGCAAACTCCGCCATGGACAGATGAGCAACCCAGTCAGTATGACACTTGGAGATATAACACCTGAGGAACTGCTCCAAGGACTGGTTCACCCTCTCAGTCTGCCCATTAGACTGTGGATGGTAGCCTGACGACAAGCTCACAGAAATCTGGAGATCAGAACAAAATGCCCTCCAGAATTTGGCCACAAACTGGGATCCACGGTCAGAGACCACATCAAGTGGCAACCCGTGGAGGCGCACAACATGCTGCATAAATAACTCAGACAGGCATCTGGCCGATGGCAACCCAACCAGTGGAACGAAATGCGCCATCTTCGAAAACCTGTCAACGACAACCCAAATGGCTGTCATCCCCGAGGATTTGGGCAAGTCCACCACAAAATCCATGGAAATGTGGGTCCGTGGCTTAGATGGAATAGAGAGTGGATGTAATGGGCCGACAGGAACCCCTCTAGGAGTTTTATTTCGGGCACAAACGTCACATGCCCGAACCCACTGATCCACATCCCTAGCCACCGAGGGCCACCACACCGCCCTAGACAGCAACTCCCGAGTTCTGGCAATACCCGGATGCCCTGCCGACCTCTTGGCATGGAATTCCAGGAACACTCGCTGTCTTAACCTAGGAGGCACAAACAAGAGACCTACCGGAAGGTCTGGAGGAGCCTGCTCCTGTGCTCTAAGGACTAATGACAAGAGGTCCTGGGTAATGCCCACTTTAATACATGATGGGGACACAATGGGCAATGGCTCCTCGGTGGTCTCTTGGACTGGAGCAAAACTCCGCGAGAGCGCATCAGCCTTGATGTTTTTTGACCCAGGGCGATATGTTATCAAAAAATTAAAGCGAGCAAAAAACAAAGCCCATCGTGCTTGCCTGGCATTGAGCCGCTTCGCTGACTCTAAATATGCCAGATTCTTATGGTCGGTGAGAATTGAGACCACAAACTTAGCCCCCTCAAGCCAGTGTCTCCACTTCCCGAGTGCATCCTTTATAGCCAACAATTCCCGGTTACCCACATCATAATTCATCTCGGCAGACGAAAATCTACGGGAAAAGTAAGCACAGGGATGAAGGCGATTATCAGACACCCCCATCTGAGAGAGCACTGCCCCAATACCTATCTCAGAGGCATCCACTTCTACCACAAAAGGACGCTCTGGATCTGGGTGTCGCAGCACCTTGGCCGAGACAAATGCCCTTTTGAGACGGGCAAAGGCCGCTTTGGCCTCACAAGACCAGTGAGCAACATGCGCCCCTTTCTTAGTGAGTGCCACCAAGGGGGCCACTATAGACGAAAATCCAGCGATGAACCGTCTATAAAAATTTGCAAAGCCCAGAAAACGCTGAAGCGCCTTCAAACTAGTGGGCTGCACCCAATCCAGGACTGCCTGTACCTTAGAACCCTCCATTTGGAAACCTTCTGAGGAGATAATATACCCTAGAAATGCGATTTGCTGGACTTCAAATTCGCACTTCTCCAGCTTCGCCCCAAGCTGGTGGTCTCTGAGTTTCTGGAGGACTAAGCGTACATGCTTCCGATGTTCCTCCAGGGAATGGGAGAAGATTAGGATGTCATCTAGATAAACAACTAAAAATCTATCCAAATATTCCCTGAGCACATCGTTCATGAATTCCTGGAAGACTGCCGGGGCATTAGAGAGCCCAAAAGGCATCACCAAATATTCATAATGCCCTGAGTGGGTATTAAAGGCAATCTTCCATTCATCCCCCTCTCTTATTCGGATTAGATTGTAAGCACCGCGTAGGTCAATCGTAGAAAAAATGGTGGCAGTACGAAGCTGGTCAAACAAAACCGAAATGAGAGGCAGTGGGTACGAGTTTTTAATCGTGATACGGTTCAATTCCCTGAAGTCGATGCAGGGTCGCAACGAACCGTCCTTTTTACCCACGAAGAAGAACCCCGACCCAACTGGAGACTGTGAGGGTCTGATAAATCCCTTAGCCAAGTTCTCCTGAATGTACTCTGCCATAGCCTGAGTCTCAGGACGTGACAGGGAGTACAACCTGCTCTTGGGAAGCTTAGCATCCGGCAACAAATCAATGGCACAGTCATAGGGGCGATGGGGAGGTAGTACCTCCGCAACTTTTTTGGAGAACACATCTGCAAAATCTGCATAACATCCTGGCAATCCTGGCAAACTTAGCTGCGAGAGACTGACTGGAAGGCTCAAGCAACTCCTGAAACAATCACTACCCCAACTAAGAATCTCCCCAGAGACCCAGTTAAATTGAGGGTTATGGGCCCTTAACCAGGGTAACCCCAAAACCAATGGGGCAAAAGAACAGACAGTCACATAGAAAGACAATTTTTCAGAGTGTGTGGCTCCAATAAACAAAGGAATTTGGCTGGTGCAGGAGGTAATTTTACCCTGAGACAATGGTTCCCCGTTTAACCCACAGATCTCAATCTCTGATGCCAAAGGTACTGAGGGAACAGAGTGTTCCAGGGCGAATTGACGGTCCATGAAAACCCCATCGGCCCCACTGTCAACAAAGGCCTCAGTCTTGACAGTTTGACCGAGGATCTCCAAAGTCACCGGAATGAGAAAAGTCTTTTGGGGAAAATCTGACTTCTGGCCTGACAGGATATTTCCCATCACCCTCAGGCCCTGAAGTTTTCCGGCTTTTCTGGGCATGATACTACGACATGACCTTTATTCCCACAGTACAAACACAAACCCTGCTGTCTCCTCCGCGTCTTCTCACGCGAGGAGAGGCGGGTAGCCCCAATCTGCATAGGCTCCTCGGAATATTCCTCAGAGTCTGAGGTTCCCTTGGGAAAAAAGGAAATTGCGGTCTCCCTTTCAAGCCTACGCTCTCTCAGCCGTCTATCCACCCGGATGGATAACTGCATGAGCTGATCTAAGCTATCAGGCGAGGGATATTGTACCAGTTGGTCCTTTATCTGGTCAGAAAGGCCCCTTCGGTACTGGTTTCTCAGGGCTGGGTCATTCCACTGGGTATCATGAGCCAACCTCCGAAACTCCGTACTATAAACCTCAGCTGGCCGTCGCCCTTGCTTTAGGACCGTAATCTGAGCCTCGGCTGAAGCCATCTTGTCATACAAAATGCCCAGTGCCGTAAAAAAAGCATCAACACTTTTAAGCGACGGACAGTCAGGCTGCAACCCATATGCCCAGACCTGTGGGTCTCCTTGTAGCAAGGAAATCACCATGCCCACCCGCTGAATCTCCGACCCAGAAGACTGGGGCCTAAGCCTGAAATATAGCTTACAGCTCTCCTTGAAACAAAAGAACTGCGAGCGATCTCCAGAAAAACGATCCGGGAGATTTACTTTCGGCTCCTTAACCCCTAAACTTGCCGCTGCTGCTGCGGGAGCTCCGCTAGCGGCCTGCGGGGTGTTCATTTTAATGGACATCTCATTAAATTGTCGAGTCAGGACCTGCACCTGATCGACCACCTGTTGCAAAGTATTTTGAGGGGTATGGTCCATATTCCCACAAAATTTCAACAGGAGTAGGGCTGCTGAATATGTTACGCACACCAGTGCTAACAGGAGTATACCGGTTTATGAACAGAGAGGGATGCGAGGCAAAACGAACTCACCGGCAATATAACACAACATACACAGGAGGTGATGGAATAACTAATAAACACAAAATGAACGGGGAAGCCCAAAGGCTCAGGAATTGGGTGTCTCCCTAGTGTCAGGAATGCTCAGATGGAATAGAGCGGACAATGAAGCGAGATGTAGTGATTTAACATGTGGAGCACCCAAAATGATGTTGCTAAGAGCAACAGGAAAAACCCCAAAGGGTTACCAACGGGTGTGGGAATAAACTCCTTGGTCAGAGATAGAAATATAGACACAAGGAGAGTATCCACAATCTTAACCCCCACTTGCAGGGCACAGGTTCAGCTTACTGCCACTAAACTGACACCTGGACGCCCTGCACAGTGAGGGAGGATTAAGCAAGCAGGTCTGAGAGTACAGCCGCAAACCTACTGGGTTCACAGAATAGCAAAAGAACCCCAGCAGGTTAAACAACTGACTCCAGTCTTACTGCTAGGTCTGGATTGGCAGAATGAAGTACCGAATCCCAAGGCCTATTCGCAGTAAGCAACAAGTAAATACAAAGTCACACAGTACTAGCTAACTCTCTGGAACTGACTAACAAACAAAGATTCAGCAGCATTTGCCTAGCCTGAGAGGATGGTTTATATAGCAGGTGCTGTCCACGCCCCACTCAGACCTCACAGACTGTGAGCACAAAACCAGCGCCGGATTCCCTGCCGTGCACAGAGCCTGTAACCACTACACAGTAAAAACCCAGACCGGAGTATCAGCTGCGCTCAGGTTACTTCGCTAACACTTGCCTCCCGGTTGCCATGGCGACGTGGCAGTACAGAACAGGAGATCCTAACACTGAGTAACTGATCGTAGATGTGATAAATTTAGCACATCTATGATAAGATCAGAACCACCCCCACAGAATAGCACAGATGGGAGAACACAGCAGTAGGGATTGGTGAAGACAGTGCAGCATGGATGCGTATAGTAAGTGTAGATGCATAGACCATAGATGGGGTATTCTAGTTTTAGCAATTAACCAAGATGTTTGAGGGAGCTAAATGTGTATACTAAATGAGATGGATGTATGGAGTGAGGAGGAAGTGGGATTGTTGTGGTAATCGAATGGGATGGTTGTGGGCAATGAATGGGATGGGTGCACCACATAACTGCTCAGACCGTCAGTTGCATAGACTGCATGTGTGTATTCCAATGAGCACACAAATCTGGGAATTAGCAGCTCCACTCTGTGAGACTGCTGAATCTGCACTTACCCACAGGCTGTGATGGCATACCATATCTGTATTGCACAAGGAATAATTATTGGAATTTCATTGCTTTTTGGAATTTGAGTGGAAGAGTTACAACAGGTTTCTGAAATGCCAGATCATGTGTAAGAAGCCTTAATGGGACATGTGAAACCATAAGGTATTTTTGTCTATGGAATGTGTATATTGCTTGAATGGTGCTGCAGACACTTTGAGGTAAATTTACTAAGATGGGAGTTCTATTTAAGATAGGATGTTGCCCATAGCAACCAATCAGATTCCATGTATTATCTTCTAGAAGGTGCTAGATAAATGAGAAGTAGACTCTGATTGGTTGGTATGGGCAACATCCCATCTTAAATAGAACTCCCATCTTAGTAAATGTACCCCTTTGTGGCAGTAATAGTAAAATAAGGGCCCTGGTACACATTGAGTTGGAAGTGTTTTTGTTACAGCATTAGTCAACGTAGTGTCCTGGAAAGGTAAAATGGTGTTTATATAACTATGTTAACAAACCTCCAAAATTAAATGTATACTCATATACCATTCATTTTGAATTTTCATGAAAAACAGTGTGACTTAAACAAGTATTTTAAATCTTCACAGACCGCAACATGACCCCTACTGCTTATAATGTATAACTATTCAAAATACAGTGAGCATGTGCTTAATGGCTTAACCCTATAAAAGGGCTGATCAGTACTCAAATATGACAGTTATGAAAGCGTTAACTTTTGTTACTGAGCATTTATCTCTTGTGAAAACAATCAGTCCACTCACATTGTTTGTTGTGTAAACTGCACAGGGGGCGGTGCCATGTGACTCATAGGGTGACTGAGTCTTCTCTTATTGTGACCTTTGCAGGAGAATCATATGACTGATACAGGTTAATGTAACTGATCTTAAAAACAAGTTACTATGTCACAAATCAACTGTTTCAGTAGAGGCGAAGTGCTAATGTTGTGTATACCTAACAGTAATGTTGATGTTTCCAGGCAGTGTTACATGTTATAGTATTTATACACAGTCCTTGAGGTGCATCTACACACAATGTAATCAGCCATTATGATGTGCCTCTGTGAGGTCAGTGGTTCCTAAGTTGAAAACAAATCATCCATAACTGCTTCTGCATCGCCTACACAGAAATAAGTGCAAATATTCGCCCATATGCAGAACTGTGCAAATTTTAGAAATAGGCGTATATATACTTATGTCCAGTGTCGGACTGGGGCATGAAGAGCCCACCAGGGAAAGGCAATCATATGTGCCCACTAAGGGGCATTGCCATATGCTGGAAGGGGTGTGGCCACCTGACCAGAGAGGAGTGGTCAGCCATTATAAGAGCCACCCAGCATAGTATATAAAGAAAGAAATTTAATTTCAAATAAGGCCAGTTTTACTTGTACAACTGTTTTAAAATAATTACAGAGATGAAATGTGTTTCAACAAACACTCATATTTGACAGTATAAATAATGCTTAGAATTATGTTGCTTTATCTCACAAAGCCAACACCCACAGTTCTGCTGACAGAGGGTGGGGGGAGGCAGCAGTTGGGGAAAGTGCTGGGGTCAGGTGGCAGCTTGGGCAGTGCTGGGTGCAGGTAACAGATGGTGGAAAGGGGGTTAAGTGCAGGCAGCAGTTGGTGCTGAGTTGGTAGTTGAGGCAGGGAGGGGATGGGGGGGGAGTTAGGGCATGTGGCAGTTGGGGTAGGAAGGGAAAGTTTAGATATCAGCTGGGGCAGTACTGAGGCAAGGAGGGGGTTAGGGGCAAGCAGTGCAGGTGGTAGGGGCAGATAAGGATAGCAGCTGGGAAAACAATTGGCGTGGGGGCAAGCAGAGGTTTAGGGGCAGGTAGTGCTGGTGGTAGGGGCATATAGCAGTTGGGGCAGTTCTAGGGCAAGGTGGGGGTTTAGGTCAGGAAGTAATAAGGGGCAGTGCTGGGGGCAAGGGTAGATAGCAGCTGGGGCACGGAGTGCGCTAGAGGTAGGTAGGGTTGTATAGTGTCAAAGTCAGAAAAATATCACGCCACACATTGCCATATATGCACCTCATGCGAGTGCCTGCTGCACGTGCATGAGCCCTCCCGTGCGTGCGTATACTCACAGTCGCGTGCACCCGCAGGCGCACGGTATGCGCATTTACGGTAGAGTTTGTGTACGTCTAGCGGGCGACTCGATCGTAACATATTTTAGTCATATAATGTATTTTGTAGATTATGGTCCCTTTGATAGAATCTGAAAGTTTAGTTAATGTAGTATGTTCAGGGACAAAGAGATCCCTCTTTGTTTGATACGAAGGGTCAGACAGGGGTTACACAGTGGTGTTTAGTATCCATCGGAAGAGAATATAATTAGCAATATTCCGGTGTTGGTTTGAAGCGGATTAATCGCTCGTGCGTATAGTTATGGGCATAAGAAGTTTATGGACATTTACTATATTTGCACTTTATTACCCATGCGGCGGGAAACCCAGTTTCCCTCCCACCTGAGCAGTTTGAAATAGTCACAGCCCACCTGTATGAACCAACCTATGACCTTTTGTTATAATGCGGAGACGAATTCCTGTGTCCAATGAACAATAAGAATGTAGGGACCATTGTACTGTATTATGTGTAGTGTATAAAAGGACAAGCCGATCTGGGCCAGCTCTCTACTCTTTTCAACGGTTCTCATCACTGATAATCGGGAGCTGGATATCCAGAAAGGCGCTTGCGATTGTTTCCCCTTGTGCGTAAGTTCTCTGCAACCATATTTATCTCCTATTTTGTTGTAAGCCATTCTCTCTCTCCGTCCCCCTTAAATGTAATTGTGTCTTTGTTGTATTTTAACGTGTAGTAATTCGGTTAGGTATTTTATGTTATTTTGGTAGTGTATAACTTGTATTGTGTATTCTTTTGCAATTGAACGTTCATTCTTTTCCCTTAAAAGGTGTTAGACCCTTAGACCGGTATTTGAGTGTTTATTATATTGCTAAAGGGTTCTCAGAGCGTAAGAGTCGCTCATACAGCTTTTAAACTAACAAGGTTACATTGTGTTGCATTTACACCTTATCACTGCACAAGGGTTTACAGTATAAGTACATTGTTTATGGTATAGTTATAAAGGTTTAACTCTGTGAGCGTCAGCGCCGCTTGTGATCTCCTCGTGGTCTCGAGCGTCCGCTACACTGATAGCGTATCATTACGTTAGTCGGCAGCCTATAGCGTGCTTGCCTTTACGCTCTAAGCCGTGAGCGAATGTGCCGCTCGTGCGTCTCGTCCACGGCTAAGCGTTCGTTACGCTACGTGCGTACTCTTACGGTATTCCATACGCCAATTGCGTACTGTGTTCTTTAACCTTTTAGAGTGTTTAATATAGGATATAGATTAGGCTTTATCAATTGGGGACTCGCCCGCTCTTCACATATCTGCACTAGGTAATTTCAGCAGACATTATCGGTCAGCAAAAGGCGGGAGGTAATATTCCTCGTAGTGCTGACCAGATAAGCGTCTGCTTCGCTTAGTAAGGAGTGCTGAAGGAATCCGGAACCGGAAGGTAAGAACAGTATGTTATTGTCTTTTTAAACCTGTTTAGTTTCTGTTTTTCGAACGTACGCATAAGCAATAAGCATACACACCTGTATTTCTTGTTTAGTATTATTTTCGTGCCTCATTCTCCTGATTGCCACATACTAGTGATAAAGTACTGAGACATCTGTTGTTATTAATAGTTAAAAGATAAAAAGTAATATTTAAGGGAATAATTGTAAAAGGCACGCACACAATCTCGCCTAGAATACAAGAGAGATTTGAGTGGTGGTCAGTGAAGGATTACTGTTAAAGATCATTCACATTGATAAACGTGTAGTGTGTTACTGTGGACGTACTTGGTCTGCGTACACGTGTCCTTACAAGGGCAGGGCGTACGCAACGCAAGGGTCGACGCACGGAGCGTATATTACGCAACGGAGCGTACGGATACGCCCACATAATACAGACCGCACGATAGTATTGTTTAGTAGGCGATAAGGAAATAACGCGATAATAACACAGATCTATCTCAAATCCAAAAGTTTAAAGTTAAAAGAAAAAGACTTTCTCTGTTGCAATTCTTCTGGGTTAGACTATTACTGAATGAAAGGAATTCTGTACAGAAATAAGAGTGTTCGAATGTAAGAGTGTGTATATATAAGATTTCTCTTTTATTACGGAAGTGGGAACCATAGGCCAGTAGAAAGAGGTACACCAGCGAGAGTGATATCGTGGGGTGGCTTGGGAGGCGTCCCTTGTTAGTCTCGACATATTAATGAGCAGTAGAGTCTGCTGTACATAACAGACCAGGAGGTCACAGACCAGGAGGTCACAGACCAGGAGGTCACAGAACAAGAGGTTCAGGTACAGCAGACTAGAAGTAGAGAAGCACAACCGAAGAGGGTTGGTGCGAGACCCATATAGGCCAAAGAAGCTCATCGCTGAAGGAATTCGCAGCAGAAATTTTCGATTCCACTGATCGTTCCGCACATAAGATTAGTTGCTTGTGTGCAGATACGATTGTACCGCAGGTGATTGTGTGCATTAGCGTGTCTTGAATTCAGAAGAACGCTACTTGCACATTGTTAACGTGATTTGTGTAATTTTTTTATTTTAAGGGAAGTAGCCTGATCACTCAGGGACATTCCAGCGACTGACACTTGCTGGGGAGGGTAAGACACTCCCACACGCCCGAGCAAGTAGACGTACTTAGGTGCCCTAGGTTGGGTACGGAACCTCTGGGAACTTTGGTCGCCGTATTGGCCAGCGTGGGCGGAGTTAAGTGGGCGGACCTCGTTGCAAAACCCCCACCGCAGCCTTACCCCGGACATTTTGGTTTTCTGTAAGGGTTGCCGAAGACCCTGATTTGAACTCAGAGGTAGTGATAGCAGCACCTGCAGAGATGGGGGCCAGTGGTTCAGGTAAGGGGCGATCAACCCAGGTTCAGGTTGATTTGGTAAACAGACCAATCGGGTCGGCAAGGTATATCATGTGTGAGAAATATGGTCATCACACAGAAATGTTGTGCAATGAATGGGAAAGGATGACTGTGCATGACGGGGAAAAGTTTCCCCGGGTAGGTAGTTTTAACCCAGAAGTATTACAGAATTTAAGGAGAAGAGTGTGCCTGATTAAATCTTCAAAAAGGCGTATTAAACATTATGATTATTTAACATTGTGGCAACAGGAAGGTGAAATACAAAGGGGGTTGGCGCAAGCCACTGGCTCTAACCCTATCAGGAAACTGATAGCCACTGCACCCCCACCACCGTACATACCTGGAGAGAAATTGGTTGCAGAGAATGGCACTCAGGGTTATGTTAAATGTGTAGAAGTTAAGGATAATGTAACCAAAGTAATTAATGCTAACACTAATCCGTGCAAGTTGTACCCTGTTTTGAACTTTCCCCAGGATTGTGACCAAGAGGATGAGCCCACAACAATATCAGCACTCTCCCTAGCAGCCACCATATCAGAAACAGCAGTAGGCATGACTCAACCCGTAAGATTAGTATCAAAGGCCCCTAGCGGAGGGACAGGTGAGGTCGTATCGACTGGTAAGTACGGCACCATACACTATGCTGAAACCATTTCACCACATGTTGTAGAATCTACTCAGAATGATGTTGTTGGACTTAATCCTGTTAGGGTAATAGCAGTGCCAAATGGGAAAACTGACACTTCAGGAGCAACTCCTGTCAGGAACATCGCCATGCACTGTCCCTTTTCCCGAGCAGAATTAAGATCAATGATGTCTGAATTCCCTGATCCTAGGAAAGACTTAGTTGCATGTCAAAAGTATATTAGGGAGCTAGGAAATTCTGCAGAGCTAAATAACAAAGATTGGAGGACAGTTTTGAGGGCATGTTTACCCCCCAGTGTTGATCCGTTAAAGTTTATCGCTGATTGCAAGTTAGATGAGGAAGTACCACTAACAGACGAGTATAATCAGGATAATGTAAAGAGAATCAACTTACAGTTAGGGGTATATTTTCCTGCAGTAGTAAAGTGGAATAAAATCTTTACAATAAAACAAAAAGAAGGTGAATCCACACCAGAGTATTTTCACCGGGCTCTGCAGGATATGGCTAGGTACACTGGTATAGATGACATTAAAACTAATGTACACCACAGGGAAGTAGCTGTTTCAGTATTAATGGACGGTCTAAAAGAGGTTTTAAGGAATAGAATACAAACCACTAGGCCTGATTGGAGAGGTATGTCGGTGGATGCATTGGGAGAGGCTGCTGCTGGGCATGATCGGAATATCATCAGACACAGGGAGTCACAGAGTGATAAATTAATGGCTGTAGGCATACAGGCTCTTACTACTGGGCCACCACCTCAGCCCAGAACTGTGACCCCTGTGGGTAAGTCAAGAGGTATAAAATGTTATAGTTGTCACAGAGAGGGACACATGTCACGTGATTGTAAAACAAAACAAAGGCAAAATTCATATCAATCCCCTAGACAACGACCTGATACGAGACATTGGGATCAAGGACCGAAAGGGCGGAGCTATGAGCCACATGCAGGGGAAACCAAAAGGTACCCCCCAAGAAGAGACTGGCAAATCTCTGATAGTTCCCATCTACCCCCACCACAAGTAATTGCTGCCAGCGCGATTCAGGGAGGTCACCATACCCAATAGGGGTGTGGCCACACCTGTAATCTGCAGCCAGTGAAATTGATTGCAAGTCTTGGAAGTGAACCCGAGGTCACAATTGATGTAGCTGGAAAATCATTAAATTTCCTTGTAGATACGGGGGCGGCCAAATCAGTGATAAACTCGACAGTGGGCATGAGAACCACTGGTAAGACAATTCCAGCCATGGGAGTAACGGGAGTAGTACAGCACTACCCTGTTAGCAAACCAGCAGAGATTACAATAGGGCCTTTGCATACTAAGCATTCCTTTTTGCTGGCTGCATCGGCACCGACTAATCTCCTGGGAAGAGATTTATTGTGTAAAATGGGGTGCGTCATTTATTGTACTCCTGAAGGTGTATTCTTAGACATACCTGAGAATCACGCTCAGGAAGTACGAGACATGCTAGACTCCCCATCAAAATTAATGTCACATACCGTTATGATAAATAGGAGTTCATCCCAGGTAGAAGAAATGACATCCCAAATACCAGAGTCACTTTGGACAAAAGATGGACAAGACACTGGATTAATGGCAAACGTAGCTCCAGTAGTTGTGCAAGTAAAAGATGGTAGGATAGCTCCAAAAATCCCACAATACCCTCTGAAGCCAGAGGTGGAGTTAGGAGTATACCCCGTAATAGAGCGCTTGCTACAACAGGGCATTCTGGTAAGAACATCCAGCACTGCCAATAGTCCCATCTTCCCTGTGAAAAAGAGTGGGGGGAGGGGTTACAGGCTAGTGCAGGATCTAAGGGGGATTAACAAAATAGTTGAGAGTCAGTTCCCCGTAGTGCCAAATCCAGCTGTCATCCTTATGCAAATCCCTCCCACTGCGAAATTTTTCACTGTTATTGACCTCTGCTCCGCCTTCTTCTCGGTACCTCTGCACCCTGACAGCCAATATTTGTTTGCACTTACATACAGAGGAGTCCAATACACATGGACTCGATTACCACAAGGTTTCATAGACAGCCCAAGTATATTTTCACAGGCTTTGCATGATTGTTTACAGTCTTTCCAACCAGAGAGTGGATCAATATTGATACAGTATGTGGATGATCTACTACTGTGTTCAGATTCACTGGAAGCATCCCTGAATGATACGAAACAGCTCCTGTTTCATCTTTCAGACACAGGACACAAGGTTTCTAAAGACAAGTTGCAATTATGCCAGACTAAAGTAAAATATTTGGGACACTGTCTGACACAGGGACTGAGACACCTGACCGCTGATAGAATTCAAGCAATTCGAGACATGACTCTGCCACAAACCCAGCAACAGATCAGAACGTTTTTAGGAATGTGTGGGTATTGCCGTAACTGGATCCCAGGTTTTTCCATTCTAGCATTACCTTTGCAGGAGATGGTCTCATCAAACAAACCTGATCGGATTTCGCATACAGACTGTCAAAGTCAGAAAAATATCACGCTGCACGTTGCCATATATGCACTTCATGCGTGTGCACGCTGCATATTTAATCAAAATAATGTATTTTATAAGTTAATATTCCCCTGAGTTCAACAGGTATCAGTGGGTCTCAAGATGGCTCTTTGACCTTAGAGATTCCCCAAACAATAGCTTTCATGTTGGGAGGGCTTCACATGTTCTTATGCATAGTTAAGCACAGAAATTGTAATTGAAGATTAATTGTATTCCGAATCAGTTTCTTTCCCGCAGACGGAGTACAATAGCCTTTAATTACACTGAGCTTTGAGACTCAATGAGGAGGGCCAACACCTGTGTTTACGAATGGGGCTGGTTTTGTCTCCAGAAGAATGATTGCTGAGATGTCATTGTCTCAACTGAAAGTGGACATTGAGAATACCGAACAAAACCCAGAGACAGGGTTTGTTTTGTATTCGCCAAACAATAGCTTTCCACAAGACAGGAATGTGTTAGTCATCACACAGCAACCAAGATCACATGCTCAGCTCACTGATACAGCTAGCCCACATGCTGTGAAAGACACACACTTCCTGTGGTTGACACACCCCCACAGCTGGAATGCAGGTATGATATTTCCACTGGAAATCACAGGGCTCACTGACTCACTCAGAACCAAGCAAGCATCCAGAAGCATGGCTTGCTTATCACCAGGCTCCAAGCGAAAGGCTAAGTATTGTATACTCATGGCTTAATGGCATATAATAGTTTAAATATGTGTTTGTGGTAAAGTAGTTGTGAAATGATTGACATAGAATAGTTAGTTTGGAGATACAAATGGCTTAAGGTTAATGATGCTTGTGCAGTTGTGTGATTGTTGGGTGTTTGGGATGATTCCCTATGAAATCTGTAATGAATTGGAACAGTAGACAATCTGTAGCATAGCATCTCTGGTATACATTTATGGATGGTGATTTATAACAGATTATAGTAGTTTTACATGATACATCTTGCTGAAGGTTAGAAGTCAAAACATACTTCCTTCTGTTACTGTAGTCATGTGCTTGTAGCAATAGCAGGCTGATACTTGTGGGTACCTGGTTATTGAGATACTGTGTTGGCTTGAAATTGTGAAAGGTGAGTTAGGTGGTTTGGAATTGTAAAATCAGCACATATGCATTGTGTTGAGGCTTGGACATTTTGGAATATAGTGGAGTCTTGTGTCTTCTGCTATGTGATTGTGGTGTAGCAGAGAGTGCCATGTGTTTGGACTTGCAAATCTAAAATGGCTGCTAGCATTCCCTTTTAAATCACATGTTACAGACTTTGGAATCATGGGAGTTTTTCCCAAAATGGAGTCTAGCTTCTGTCCCATGCGGTATTGTAGGGACCATTGTGTTGTTGCTGGGTGTTGTGTATATAGGGACAGCCAGCCTGGGTGAGCTCAATTTTTCTCTCCACAAAGGGTCTCAGTATTGACTAACTGCGCAGCGATTGTTTCTCACATGTGTAAATTCTCTGCAGACATATTGTCTCTTATTTTATGTTATAAGCCATTCTCTCTCTCTCCTTCCCCCTTAAATGTAATTGTATCTGTATTGTATTTTATGTGTAGTTATCCGGTTAGGTATTTTATGTTATCTTGGTAGTGTATAACTTGTATTGTGTTATTCTTTTGCAATTGAACGTTCATTCATTTCCTTAAAAGGCGTTAGACCCTTAGACCGGTATTTGAGTGTTTATTATATTGCTAAGAGGTTCTCTGAGCGTCACCTACGCTCATACAGCTTTTAGACTAACAAGGTTACAGTGTTGCATTTACACCTTATCACTGCACAAGGGTTTACAGTATAAGTACATTGTATAAGGTATAGTTATTAAAGTTTAATTCTGTAAGTGTCTGCGACGCCTGTGCTCACACCCTGTGCACAGCGTCTGCTACACTAAGGGCGTACCCTTGCGGTACCTTTTGCGCCAATTGCGTACTGTGTCTCTTAACCTTTTAAAGTGTTTTAAATAGGATAAACATATAGGCTTTGTCAATTGAGGGCTCCTCCGGTCTTCACATATCTGTACTAGGTAACTTTTGCAGACATTATCGATCAGCAAAAGGCGGGAAGGTGCTATCCCTCGCAGTGCTGACCAGATAAGCGTCTGCTTCACTTGGTAAGGAGTGCTGAAGGAATTCGGGAACTGGAAGGTAGGAACAGTACGTTATTGTCTTTGTAAATCTGGTTTTTATTTCTATTTGGTGCCAACTACACACGCAGATTGGATGGTTTGTCTGTTTAAATAGGTTAAAAAAAATATATATATATTTTTAATCGCTCTGCATAGCGTGATAACTAAAAGGAGCTGGCATGATGATTTTCTTTGTGACAAATGGTCTGTCCACCATTTTGTGTGGCCCTCATGGATGTGGAAGGGGGAGGAGCAGCGGCCATTTTGGGAAGGTCAATTTTTTCCCCCCTAAGCGGCTGATTTTCCGTTGACTCAGGAAATAATCAGCCATCCATTGTCAAAAAGAAATCATCATTTAATGAGTTTTTTTTTATGCATTCGTTTAGTCCATATCATAGTCAATCATAAGTGGTTCAGATAGAGTTTAATAAAAAAATAATAATAAATTAAATATTTGATTTAAGAAATACACAAATAAAACAAAGTAGTTTTTTTTTGGTCACTGTCTCTCTTCAAGAACCTGTTTTAACTCTGCTACTTGTAGGATGGCCATTGAAATGCAAATGAACCTGTGTGACTGGATTGTTGTTGTTTTTTTTTTTCTCTCTCCCAGCAGTGAAAGAAATTGCACATTCATATGCAAATTAGAAGCACTAAATAAGGTCTCACATAAGTAATAGTGATTGGTACATATATGTAATATCTATATGCGTGTGCTTACATCAATGTATGTTATTAGATTAAATTTAGAATTGCATGTTCATTTGTGTATTTTCACATCTCATTCTCCTGATTGCCACATACCATTGGTAAAGCGCTGAGACATTTGTTGTTATTAATAGTTAAAAGATAAAAAGTAATATTTAAGGGTATAATTGTAAAAGGCACGCACACAGTCTCGCCTAAGAATACAAGGGACATTTGGGTGGTGTATAGTGAATGATTACTGTTAAAGATCATTCACATTGATAAACGTGTAGTGTGTTACTGTGGACGTACTTGGGTTGTGTACACGTGTCCTTACAAGGGCAGGGCGTACGCAACGCAAGGGTCGACGCACGGAGCGTATATTACGCAACGGAGCGTACGGATACGCCCACATTAAACTACCCGCACGATAGTATTGTTTAGTAGGCGATAAGAAAGTAACGCGAAAATAACACAAATCTATCTCAAATCCAAAAGTTTAAAAGAAAAAAGGAAAAGACTTTCTCTGTTGCAATTCTTCTGGGTTAAGCTAATACCGAATGAAAGGATTTCTGCGCAGAAATAAAAAAATTAAAGTGTACATGTGGTAAGAGTGTGTGTATATATAAGAATTCTCTTTTATTACGGAAGCGGGAACCATAGGCCAGTAGAAAGAGATACACCAGCGAGAGTAATATCGTGGGGTGGCTTGGGAGGCATCCCTTGTTAGACTCGACACATTAATGAGCAGTAGAGTCTGCTGTACATAACAGACCAGGAGGTCACAGACCAGGAGGTCACAGACCAGGAGGTCACGGACCAGGAGGTCACAGAACAAGAGGTTCAGGTACAGCAGACTAGAAGTAGAGATAGCACAACCGAAGAGGGGTTGGTGCGAGACCCATATAGGCCAAAGAAGCTCATCGCTGAAGGAATTTGCAGCAGAAATTTTCAATTCCACTGATCGTTCCGCACATAAGATTAATTGCTTGTGTGCGGATACGATTGTACCGCATGTGATTGTGTGCATTAGCGTGTCTTGAATTCAGAAGAACGCTACTTGCACATTGTTAACGTGATTTGTGTAATTTTTTTATTTTTAGGGAAGTAGCCTGATCACTCGGGGACATTCCAACAACCGATACTTGCTGGGGACTGGAAGGTCCAACACGGCCCAGAAAATAAAGGTTCATAGGGGCCCTAGGTTGGGTACAGCAGCTCTGGGAACAGTGATTGCAGTACTGGCCAACGTGGGCGGAGTTAAGTGGGCGGACCTCGAGGCAAAACCCCCACCGCAGCCTTACCCCGGACATTTTGGTTTTCTGTGAGGGTTGCCGGAGACCCTGATTGGAAGTCAGAGGTAGTGAAAGCAACGCCTGCAGAGATGGGGTCCACTTGTTCAGGTAAGGGGCGATCAACCCAGGTTCAGGTTGATTTGAAACCGATCAATCAGGTCGGCAAGGTCATGTGTGAGAAATCAGACCAAGATGGTCATCACACAGAAATATTATGCAATGAATGGGAAAGGATGACTGTGCATGACGGGGAAAAGTTTCCCCGGGTAGGTAGTTTTAATCCAGAAGTATTACAGAATTTAAGGAGAAGAGTGTGCCTGATTAAATCTTCAAAAAGGCGTATTAGACATTATGATGATTTAAAATTGTGGCAACAGGAAAGTGAAATGCAAAGAAATTTAACTTACATATCTGACTCTCATCTTGAGAAGAGAGACATGGCAATGGAGAGGATTATGGTTGCAGAGAATGGCGCAATGGTGTACGATAAAAATGCACTTAGTAACTGTATTAAGAATGAAAGTAACAAATGTAATAATGTTTATAAAAATTAAAGTGTCAAAATTACAAATGTTAACCTGTGCAAGTCGCACCCCATGTTAAACTCCCCTCAGGATTACCAGCGAGAAGGTGAAACCAACACGATGTCAACACTCTACCCAGCAGTCATCATACGAGACACCCAGAGGGACACGGCCAAGTTGGTAAAGGCAATAGCAGAACCCCCTAACGGAGGGTCAGGTGAGGTCGTGTCAACAGGTAAGTACGGTATTGTATGTTACTCACAGACAAATGCATCTTACACCAAAGAGTTAACACAAAATAGCATAATGGAACAAAATCCTGTCAGGGTGAACACAATATATTAAAACAAATGTACACTACAGGAAAGTAGCAGTTTATGTGTTAATAAATGGTTTAAAGGAAGTATTAAGAATGAGTATACAAGCCTCTCTACCTAACTGGAGAAATAACTCCGTAACTGCATTAAGGAACTACGCTGTTGGGCATGAGCAAAACATCATCAAGCACAGGGAAACAAAGAAGCCCCAGATCCCTGTGGGTAAGCCAAAGGTGAAAAGGTGTTATAATTGCCAGAAGGAAGGTCATTTTGCAAGAGATTGTAGATCAAGAAGTAGACCAAATTCATATAAACCCCCTAGACAAAGATATGAGCAAAGTTATGACACACCAAATTGTAATCAGGGATCACATAGGAAGGAGTTTGGGCCGCACCTGTAACATGCAATCAGGAAAGGTGATCATTAGGACTGATAGTAAGCCTGAGGTTACAGTTAATGAAATGGGAGGTCAGTTCCTTGCAGGCACAAGGACGGCCGGGTAGACGTTGTAATTTATCTGTAAATGTTCTTTTCCCCATCTCTGACGTTCATCGGCAGGACCCAAATATCACATAGCTATTTGGTCCTTGCAGAAGTCTACCAAACCCCAATATGACCTACCAGCATCGATGTATCCTGGCCAGATACAAAGGGTAGGTATGGAAATGCTGGTGGGAGAGACTATGCAAGGATACCATTGGACATGTAGATGTGACAGCCTGATGGTGAACGGAAGATCTGACAATGTTTTTTTTTCTCTCCTGAAAAATGTTTGAAAAATGTTTTTTTTTTCTGTTGTTGTTTATTGTTGATTTATGTGATGCATATATATATGAACGGTTCTCTCTCTCTCGTTGTTTTTTTTTCTCTCTCTTCTTTCTCATGTTCTCATAACGTTACAGATGGTATGTCACACATTAGTTGGACAAATGGTAATGCAAGATTTATTCTCCTTACAGAAAGAGCGCTGAGCTAGAAGAAATATTGTATCACCAGAATGTTTAGAAGACTGAGAGACAGCACCTTTGAGATGACAGCAGAACAAGAAGAACAACAAGACTAGAGAACTAATTATCGTAACAAGTTTCTCTCCCCCTCAAACTGTTTTTCTGTACCCCCATTACAAATCTATCCTTTTCTCCTCCTGTAAGATGGACTTGCCCCAAGAGACTGTGATATGGATTTTCCTGTTGACCATGATGTTGACCAGAGCAGTCTGTTTCGGTGAGAGTACCAGTGAGGTCGAGAAAGGATCCAGAAGGGTTTCTGATGACTAAGACGGAGGTGTAAATTTCCAATAGCAACACAATCACCGAGCAAAGGCGAGTACAAGAAACGATCCAGCAGCCATGTTATTTGTAGACAATTGTGAAGGATTGTTAGCTGAAGAAAATTGCATCTGTGGGCATTGTGATAGCTTAGTTGAGGATGGGTGCATCAAGAAATGTCAGTCCAGTTTTGA
Organism: Pseudophryne corroboree; assembly: GCF_028390025.1. Taxonomy (NCBI): domain Eukaryota; kingdom Metazoa; phylum Chordata; class Amphibia; order Anura; family Myobatrachidae; genus Pseudophryne; species Pseudophryne corroboree. The sequence goes on from NC_086446.1 coordinate 509,159,181, forward strand.
CGTTAACATGGACCGGCATCCATTGGGTGGCTATCACTCATTGGTGGGTAGGGTGTTGAATCGGACGGATTGTTGGGTATGCTCTCAAGTACCTCAAGGCCATAGCAAATCAGGATTAGTACCATTTCCTTTAACGATAGGGGAGGTACTTGAGTTAAGTGGTGGGAGACCGGTGGACAAGAGCTTTAATATCTCTAGTCCTCCTAGTTTGAAGCTCCACCAATACCATGTGGATAGGTCCTTAGTGTGTTTTAACATTTCCAATCCCCGAAAGCCGGGAAATTGGGAAGTGTCATGGAATAACCAAACCATGACCTTTTCATATAGAGCCGATAGAATGCCTACAGATACAGAGCTCATACGCCACATAGCCGATAGTGGAAAATATTTCCGATATAGGTATACCCTAGGAAGTAGGATCATGAGAGTTGGAGAAGTATCACCAGGATACTGTGCACATATCATACAATCGGATACGTGTACCAGACAGATGGGAGAATTAGGGTCAGGAGAGTCCACATGGAAAATGTGTAACATGGTAATGACATATTCAGTCCCATATGTTCTCCCCGATGATGCATATTTCATATGCGGGAGAAAGGCGTATGAGCGGCTTGCCCCAAACTCAGAGGGATTATGTTATATTGAAAAAGTACCGCCTGAAGTAATGACTGTATCGCATAACAAAATTGATTTGACTTACGACCCAACCATTGAAACCACGCTGTGATAAAAAGTGATTCCACGACCTGTTTCTTTCTTTCTTTCTTTCACCCGTTTCTCCTTTGTTTTCCTCCAAGGTAAAAAGACATTCGCTTGGAAGAAGAATTTGACAACCTTTTACACAGACAACTGATGGACTATGCCATAGACCCCCCATATCCCTAGTAACTTTAACTTTACGCTAGCCCAACATTTTTTGTAAGTCTATGGACATTGAAAAAGCTTTTTGCACACCGTTTATAGCAAAAGCATCAGGAGACTACAGTCAACATGTACATCGAGACAAGACAAGACAAGACACAAGACAAGACCTCAATCGGTAAATGTATATTAAACTCACATAGTTTATCACTGCATTTACCATAATTGTTCTTTATCTTCATCTCTACAACCTTCAGGTAATAACACACATAGTCGATAGGGAATATAGGCACAGATATCAGCACTCACATATTCCCCCATTCATGTATCATCAACTAAAATGTGCTCCCCCATTTTGTTGCAACCAAAAGCCGAAGAGAGCTCGGTAAAGTTTGACAGCCCATCCACAGACCCGTACCACGGGATAAGAAGGAATTCAAATGTATACTTCGCAATACCTCGAAGCTTGATTTAAAACACGTACAGAACGATGATACATGACCCCCCAAACATGGATTCATACACACATGCTTCTGCTATCTCACTAGGTCATACCCATTTTCCCACCTTCTTCTCTCCTCCCTTACCCAATCATAGAAATGTATTTACATATGACATATATTTGTCTCTTTTTGAACTGTTTTAGGAAGTGGCAGTTATTGGTGACTGCCAAAGGGTGGACTGTCAAAGTCAGAAAAATATCACGCTGCACGTTGCCATATATGCACTTCATGCGTGTGCACGCTGCATATTTAATCAAAATAATGTATTTTATAAGTTAATATTCCCCTGAGTTCAACAGGTATCAGTGGGTCTCAAGATGGCTCTTTGACCTTAGAGATTCCCCAAACAATAGCTTTCATGTTGGGAGGGCTTCACATGTTCTTATGCATAGTTAAGCACAGGAATAGTAATTGAAGATTAATTGTATTCCGAATCAGTTTCTTTCCCGCAGACGGAGTACAATAGCCTTTAATTACACTGAGCTTTGAGACTCAATGAGGAGGGCCAACACCTGTGTTTACGAATGGGGCTGGTTTTGTCTCCAGAAGAATGATTGCTGAGATGTCATTGTCTCAACTGAAAGTGGACATTGAGAATACCGAACAAAACCCAGAGACAGGGCTTGTTTTGTATTCGCCAAACAATAGCTTTCCACAAGACAGGAATGTGTTAGTCATCACACAACAACCAAGATCACATGCTCAGCTCACTGATACAGCTAGCCCACATGCTGTGAAAGACACACACTTCCTGTGGTTGACACACCCCCACAGCTGGAATGCAGGTATGATATTTCCACTGGAAATCACAGGGCTCACTGACTCACTCAGAACCAAGCAAGCATCCAGAAGCATGGCTTGCTTATCACCAGGCTCCAAGCGAAAGGCTAAGTATTGTATACTCATGGCTTAATGGCATAGAATAGTTTAAATATGTGTTTGTGGTAAAGTAGTTGTGAAATGATTGACATAGAATATAGAAACATAGAATTTGTCGGCAGATAAGAACCACTTGGCCCATCTAGTCTGCCCCTTATTTTTTTTTATTTTTTTATTTTATATTATTTTTTATCACTAACCTTATTTGATCCTTATTTCTTTGTAAGGATATCCTTATGTCTATCCCATGCATGTTTAAATTGCTCTACTGTCTTAGCCTCTACCACCTCTGATGGGAGGCTATTCCACTTGTCCACTACCCTTTCTGTGAAATAATTTTTCCGCAAATTTCCCCTGAACCTCCCCCCCTCCAGTCTCAGTGCATGTCCTCGTGTCCTATTGCTTCTCTTCATTTGGAGAATGTTTCCCTCCTGGACTTTGTTAAAACCCTTCATATATTTGAAAGTTAGTTTGGAGATACAAATGGCTTAAGGTTAATGATGCTTGTGCAGTTGTGTGATTGTTGGGTGTTTGGGATGATTCCCTATGAAATCTGTAATGAATTGGAACAGTAGACAATCTGTAGCATAGCATCTCTGGTATACATTTATGGATGGTGATTTATAACAGATTATAGTAGTTTTACATGATACATCTTGCTGAAGGTTAGAAGTCAAAACATACTTCCTTCTGTTACTGTAGTCATGTGCTTGTAGCAATAGCAGGCTGATACTTGGGGGTACCTGGTTATTGAGATACTGTGTTGGCTTGAAATTGTGAAAGGTGAGTTAGGTGGTTTGGAATTGTAAAATCAGCACATATGCATTGTGTTGAGGCTTGGACATTTTGGAATATAGTGGAGTCTTGTGTCTTCTGCTATGTGATTGTGGTGTAGCAGAGAGTGCCATGTGTTTGGACTTGCAAATCTAAAATGGCTGCTAGCATTCCCTTTTAAATCATATGTTACAGACTTTGGAATCATGGGAGTTTTTCCCAAAATGGAGTCTAGCTTCTGTCCCATGCGGTATTGTAGGGACCATTGTGTTGTTGCTGGGTGTTGTGTATATAGGGACAGCCAGCCTGGGTGAGCTCAATTTTTCTCTCCACAAAGGGTCTCAGCATTGACTAACTGCGCAGCGATTGTTTCTCACATGTGTAAATTCTCTGCAGACATATTGTCTCTTACTTTATGTTATAAGCCATTCTCTCTCTCTCCTTCCCCCTTAAATGTAATTGTATCTGTATTGTATTTTATGTGTAGTTATCCGGTTAGGTATTTTATGTTATCTTGGTAGTGTATAACTTGTATTGTATTATTCTTTTGCAATTGAACGTTCATTCATTTCCTTAAAAGGCGTTAGACCCTTAGACCGGTATTTGAGTGTTTATTATATTGCTAAGAGGTTCTCTGAGCGTCACCTACGCTCATACAGCTTTTAGACTAACAAGGTTACAGTGTTGCATTTACACCTTATCACTGCACAAGGGTTTACAGTATAAGTACATTGTATAAGGTATAGTTATTAAAGTTTAAGTCTGTAAGTGTCTGCGACGCCTGTGCTCACACCCTGTGCACAGCGTCTGCTACACTAAGGGCGTACCCTTGCGGTACCTTTTGCGCCAATTGCGTACTGTGTCTCTTAACCTTTTAAAGTGTTTTAAATAGGATAAACATATAGGCTTTGTCAAGACGAATCCGAGATGGCATTTGAGAGACTTAAACAGTGCCTAACGCAGGCACCAGCATTAGGTATGCCAGACTATGGGAAACCCTTTGAGCTGTACGGAACAGAAAGTGCTGGTTGCGCGGCAGGCGTCCTAACCCAAAAGCACAGTGATGCCAGCAGGCCGGTAGCATACTACAGCGCTCAGTTAGATACGGTAGCGCGATCCCTCCCCACATGCTTGCGAAGTGTTGCTGCGATAGCATTGCTAGTAACGAAAAGCGAAGATGTAGTGCTAGGACACAACCTCACAATCCATACACCACATGCAGTGTCAGCCTTGCTGAATTCGGCTCAAACTAGACACGTCTCATCAGCACGGTTTACAAGATGGGAATTGGCATTAATGGCCCCCGTAAACATCACCATAAAGAGATGCAGTGCATTAAATCTGGCAACGTATCTCCCAGGTGTGCCTGGACAGGCACAAAGGGTGGAGGATGAGAGTAATAGTGAAGGAGGATTTAAGACAGGGGATGACACGCATGATTGTATGGAATATTTGACCCAAAATTTCACGGCAAGGCCTGACATCAGTGACAACCCACTGGAAGATGTAGATCTTACTTTCTACACTGACGGTAGTTGTCACAGACAGACGGACTCGGGAGACTTGTGTACTGGATACGCAGTCGTAGATGACCAAGGCACCATAGAAGCAGAACCGCTAGGCCCACCTCACTCAGCCCAGGTTGCTGAACTGGTTGCCCTAACCAGAGCATGTGAATTGCCTAAGGGCAAATCAGCCAATATCTATACCGATTCTAGATACGCATTCGGAGTAGTCCATGATTTCGGAGCCCTATGGCGCCTCAGAAATTTCATGACGGCAGCTGGTACACCGGTAGCGCATGCAGCTCACATCAAAAGGCTTCTAACAGCGATACAGGAACCTGACAGAGTGGCTGTTATCAAGTGTAAAGCACATACATATAGCCAAGACCCGGTATCACTTGGTAACAGCCGAGCAGACGAAGCTGCTAAGTTAGCAGCTGGTACCCCCAGACAAACAGACACCACACAACTGATGGTATTTAATACCGTCAACACACAGAAATTGTGTGAAATGCAAAATTTGTGTTCCACACAGGAAAAGGCAGTTTGGAGGGCAAAAGGATATGGCCAGGAGTCCTCAGGACTCTGGACAGATGGACAGGGTAAACCAGTGGCACCCAGAGCATACCTTCCAAGTTTAGCAGAAGCAGCACATGGGCTGACTCATCTAGGCAAGGAAGGGATGTGCAAGTTGGTAAGAGCATATTGGTGCGCCCCAGGATTTTCTTCCCATGCGGGAAAGAGAGCAATGTCATGCCTCACCTGCTTGAGGAAGAATATCGGAAAGGCAATACCAACAGAACCATCTCATATCCCATCTACAGGCGGCCCTTTTCAGGTAATACAAATTGATTTTATACAATTACCCCCTTGTCGAAATTTGAAGTATGTACTAGTTTGTATAGATGTGTTTTCAAATTGGGTCGAAGCATTTCCTGCGGCCACAAACACCGCTATGTTTACTGCTAAGAAAATTGTGCAGGAATTTGTGTGTAGATACGGTATCCCTAGAATAATTGAAAGTGATAGGGGTACCCATTTTACAGGTGATGTCTTTCAAGGAATGTGTAAGTTGATGGGAATTGATCGTAAGCTGCACACTCCGTACCGCCCCCAGGCGAGTGCGAAAGTAGAAAGAGTGAACAGCACTATTAAAAATAAATTGAGCAAAGTTATGGCAGAAACAGGATTGACATGGCCAGAAGCTTTGCCCATTGTATTATACAGCATCAGAACCACTCCCAGGTCCCCTCTTAATCTGTCCCCTTTTGAAATTCTGTTCGGTCGACAACCGCATGTTATGATTAACCCTCAGGATGATTTGAAGTGTAACAATGAAGTGACTGTAAAGTATTTGGTTAAGATGAGTAAACAGCTAAGGAATCAGAATGATAATTTGAAGTTGGTGATTCCTGATCTGCCAGATAGTAATTGTCATGACATTGAACCTGGGGATTATGTAATGATACGGAATTTTCTACGCTCAGGTTGCCTTATTGACAGATGGGAAGGACCATACCAAGTCTTATTGATTAGCACGACAGCATTGAAGGTTGCCGAGAGAGAGACTTGGGTTCATTCGTCCCATTGTAAGAAGGTTGCTGATCCAGAGAGGTCCCGTGATAAAGAACAGACGGTAGAGGAAGTTATATCACTGGAGTGTCTGTTTCAGGAGGACTGAGACGGCACCTGAGCATTGAGAATAATAATATCGGAGGCAGTTGTCGATTCCCTGTCCCCTTTTATTGTTTTTCTCCACTTCCCATCCCATCTCCCTCAATTATTTCTTTCCCCCTTCTCATTCTTCTCCATTTCCTCCTATAAGATGGACTTGCCCCAAGAGACTGTGATCCGGATTTTCCTGTTGACCATGATGTTGACCAGAGCAGTCTGTTCCGGCGAGAGTACCATGGAGATCGAGAGAGGTTCTGGAATGGGTTCTGATGACAAAGTTGGAGGCGTAGATTTCCAAGAACAACATAATCATCAAGCAAAGGCGAGTATCAGAAAACGATCCGATAGCATTGACAATAGGAGAAATTGTGAAGGATTGTTAGCTGAAGAGAACTGTATCTGTAGACTCTGTGACAGTGTAGTTGAGGATGGGTGCATCAAGAAATGTCAGTCCAGTTTTAATATCCACATGGACCGGCATCCATTGAGTGACTATCACTCCTTAGTGGGTAAAGTGTTAAATCAGACAGATTGTTGGGTATGCTCTCAAGTACCTCAAGGCCATAGCAAATCAGGATTAGTACCATTCCCTTTAACTATAGGGGAGGTACTTGAGCTAAGTGGTGGGAGGCCGGTGGACAGGAGGTTTAATATCTCCAGTCCTCCTAGTTTGAAGCTCCACCAATATCATGTGGATAGATCCCTAGTATGTTTTAACATTTCCAATCCCCGAAAGCCGGGAAATTGGGAACTGTCATGGAATAACCAAACCATGACCTTTTCATACAGAGCCGATAGAATGCCTACAGATACAGAACTTATACGCCACATAGCCAGTAGTGGAAAATATTTCCGATATAGGTATACCCTAGGAAGTAGGATCATGAGAGTTGGAGAAGTATCACCAGGATACTGTGCACATATCGTACAAACTGATACGTGTACTAAACAGATGGGAGAATTAGGGTTAGGAGATTTCATATGGAAAATGTGTAATATGGTTATGTCCTACTCCGTCCCATATGTTCTCCCCGATGATGCATATTTCATATGCGGGAGGAAGGCGTATAAGTGGCTTGCCCCAAACTCAGAAGGGTTATGTTATATTGGAAAAGTACTGCCTGAGGTAATGACCGTATCCCACACTAAAATGAAGGATATTCACCGCAGTGCCCAAGCTCCTTATACTCACACTCATTACGAGCACATCGTTAAACGGCACCCGATAGAAAGAACAGAGCATCCGGCCTCTGACCTGATCCATGAATCCACCGGGATTCAATTCCTAATCGCGTTAGATATCACTCGTACCGCCAGAGGAGTGATAAATTATAAATATATATCTGCGCTTGCAAATTTATTAGACAATATCACTGAAATGTATGATGACACATTCAGGTATACCGGAAGGGAGCTCCAAGCTTATAAAACAGAACTGGTTCAGCATAGGATGGTTCTTAATTATCTCACGGCAGTGACGGGTGGATATTGTGTCACACTGGCAACGCAGTACGGCGTAAAATGCTGCACTTATATTACGAATAGCACCGAGGACCCGGTCGAGGTCATAGACCAAAAGATGGACGACATTCTCCAATTAAAGTGGGAATTCCGCAGGAGACACAATCTCACCCTTGCTGCTGTGGGTAATGAGCTGACCAGTTGGGTGTCATGGTTGAACCCGCGAAATTGGTTCTCTGGTTTAGGAGAATGGGCTCAAGGAATTATCATGGATGTAGGGAAATTTCTTTTGTGTATTCTGGGTGTCATCATATTGGTCGGTCTGATATTTAGATGCGTTCGGGTTTTAACAAAGTGTAAACGTAGCACCCGAGTGATGAGTTTAAGAAGTGAAGATACTGTAATAACAACGACTGATTTGGTTTATGACCCAACGATAGAGACAATGTTGTGATGAAAATGTGATTCCACGGTCCGTTTCTTTCACCCGTTTCTCCTTTGTTTTCCTCCAAGGTAAAAAGACATCCGCTTGGAAGAAGAATCTGACAACCTTTTACACAGACAACTGATGGACTATGCCATAGACCCCCCATATCCCTAGTAACTTTAACTTTACGCTAGCCCAACATTTTTTGTAAGTCTATGGACATTGAAAAAGCTTTTTGCACACCGTTTATAGCAAAAGCATCAGGAGACTACAGTCAACATGTACATCGAGACAAGACAAGACAAGACACAAGACAAGACCTCAATCGGCAAATGTATATTAAACTCACATAGTTTATGACTGCATTTACCATAATTGCTCTTTATCTTCATTTCTACAACCTTCAGATAATGACACACATAGTCGATAGGGAATACAGGCACAGATATCAGTACTCACATATCCCCCCCATTCATGTATCATCAACTAAAATGTGCTCCCCCATTTTGTTGCAACCAAAAGCCGAAAAGAGCTCGGTAAAGTTTGACAGCCCATCCACAGACCCGTATCACGGGATAAGAAGGAATTCAAATGTATACTTCGCAATACCTCGAAGCTTGATTTAAAACACGTACGGCACGATGATACATGACCCCTCAAACATGGACTCATACATACATGCTTCTACTATCTCACTAGATCATACCTTTTTCTCACCTTCTTCTCTTCTCCCCTACCCAATCATAGAAATGTATTATACATGACATATATTTTTCTCTTTTTGAACTGTTTTAGGAAGTGGCAGTTATTGGTGACTGCCAAAGGGTGGACTGTCAAAGTCAGAAAAATATCACGCCACACATTGCCATATATGCACCTCATGCGAGTGCCTGCTGCACGTGCATGAGCCCTCCCGTGCGTGCGTATACTCACAGTCGCGTGCACCCGCAGGCGCACGGTATGCGCATTTACGGTAGAGTTTGTGTACGTCTAGCGGGCGACTCGATTGTAACATATTTTAGTCATATAATGTATTTTGTAGATTATGGTCCCTTTGATAGAATCTGAAAGTTTAGTTAATGTAGTATGTTCAGGGACAAAGAGATCCCTCTTTGTTTGATACGAAGGGTCAGACAGGGGTTACACAGTGGTGTTTAGTATCCATCGGAAGAGAATATAATTAGCAATATTCCGGTGTTGGTTTGAAGCGGATTAATCGCTCGTGCGTATAGTTATGGGCATAAGAAGTTTATGGAGATTTACTATATTTGCACTTTATTACCCATGCGGCGGGAAACCCAGTTTCCCTCCCACCTGAGCAGTTTGAAATAGTCACAGCCCACCTGTATGAACCAACCTATGACCTTTTGTTATAATGCGGAGACGAATTCCTGTGTCCAATGAACAATAAGAATGTAGGGACCATTGTACTGTATTATGTGTAGTGTATAAAAGGACAAGCCAATCTGGGCCAGCTCTCTACTCTTTTCAACGGTTCTCATCACTGATAATCGGGAGCTGGATATCCAGAAAGGCGCTTGCGATTGTTTCCCCTTGTGCGTAAGTTCTCTGCAACCATATTTATCTCCTATTTTGTTGTAAGCCATTCTCTCTCTCCGTCCCCCTTAAATGTAATTGTGTCTTTGTTGTATTTTAACGTGTAGTAATTCGGTTAGGTATTTTATGTTATTTTGGTAGTGTATAACTTGTATTGTGTATTCTTTTGCAATTGAACGTTCATTCTTTTCCCTTAAAAGGTGTTAGACCCTTAGACCGGTATTTGAGTGTTTATTATATTGCTAAAGGGTTCTCAGAGCGTAAGAGTCGCTCATACAGCTTTTAAACTAACAAGGTTACACTGTGTTGCATTTACACCTTATCACTGCACAAGGGTTTACAGTATAAGTACATTGTTTATGGTATAGTTATAAAGGTTTAACTCTGTGAGCGTCAGCGCCGCTTGTGATCTCCTCGTGGTCTCGAGCGTCCGCTACGCTGATAGCGTATCATTACGTTAGTCGGCAGCCTATAGCGTGCTTGCCTTTACGCTCTAAGCCGTGAGCGAACGTGCCGCTCGTGTGTCTCGTCCACGGCTAAGCGTTCGTTACGCTACGTGCGTACTCTTACGGTATTCCATACGCCAATTGCGTACTGTGTTCTTTAACCTTTTAGAGTGTTTAATATAGGATATAGATTAGGCTTTATCAATAGCTGACATCCAAACATCCAGAAGGCAGTGAGTTTGTGTGGGGGTATAAGATAGTGTCCAGCAAGGTGCAAGGGCACACAGTTAATATAGGCACTCTGTATATGGATGGGTATTGTGTTCTGCGCTCCCTACTGAGAGGTGTGGGATTGTGGAGTATGAAAGATCTGTGCAGCCTTGGGTTAGTTGGAAAATTATAATCCTATTTTCCAATGATAACCTGGGGCACAGCAAGATTTGGATAAGGGTAATGGTATAATATTTATAGTTTGTTTAAACGAAGTGTCTTTTAGTACAGGAAACAGATATGGCGTAGAAATAGTACATTTAAAAGTGTAACATGTAAGTACATATAAAAAGGAAATAAAAATCAGTCAAAATAAAATAAAAACCGTAAAGAGTTTTTGGTACCACAGTGTCAAATAAATAATGTACAATGTAAAAGTACAGTATACAAGCAGTTTTGCAGCCCATAAAGATTATTTTTGAAATGGAGAGAGCAGCAAAGGTAGTTAGTGGTGACTGATGGTCCTGCTCCTAATATGTTAATGCAGACAGGGGCGTAGGGATGGCGGTTCCGGTCGAGCGCAAGCTTCAGGCGCTGGAAACTTCAGAGGGCGCCTGATAGCGGCCCTGGCCCGGCAGCATGAAGCCTCCTCTCCCCCTCCACTGTCACAGTGCAGTGTGTGTGTGTGTGCACGCGCCGCGGACCTAAAAGAAGGGTGGAACTGCAGGGGGAAATGGGTGGAGCTACACGGGACCACACTGCAGCTTGCAACACAGGAGGATGACATGCTGCAGCTCCTGCCTGCCAGATTTCCTTAGGTAAGTGGATGGAGATTGAGTGAGTGAAAGTGTGTATACAGTATCTGTGTACTGTATATGTATGTGTGACTGTGTATGTGTGTAATGTATGTACAGTATGTATGTGTGTGTATGTGGTGTGTGTGTATGTATGACTGCAGCATAATGTGTGTAAGCTTCACTGATACAGAGGACGTTACATGTGTAAGCGTCACTGCTACAGGGGGTGTTACATGTAAGCGTCACTGGTACAGGGGGCGTTACGTGTGTAAGCATCACTGCTACAGGGGGCATTATGCGTGTAAGCGTCACTGCTACAGGGGGCGTTACACGTGTAAGCATCACTGCTACAGGGGGCAATATGGGTTTAAGCGTCACTGCTACAGGGGGCATTATGGATTTAAGCGTCACTGCTACAGGGGGCATTACACATGTAAGCATTACTGGTACAGGGGGCTTTACGTGTAAGCGTCACTGCTACAGAGGGCATTATATGTGTACGCGTTACTGCTACAGGGGGCATTACGTGTGTAAGTGTCACTGGTACAGGGGGCTTTATGTGTAATCGTAACTGGTACAGGGGGCGTTACGTGTGTAAGCGTCACTACTACAGCGGCGGTCAGGAGACCATCAGTCAGCCATACCACACCCGTCCAAACTGGACATTGGCATACCTTCTTTGTACATGTGGGAGTGTATTCCAATTAAACATTCACCTTACTAATATCCATTAACTATGCTACACTTTTCAGACTTGGGAGATATTTATCCAAAGCTTGGAGATAGATAAAGTGGAGAGAGAGTATCAACCAATCAGCTTCTAAATATCATTTTTGAAACACAGCTTATAAAATGACAGTTAGAAGCTGATTGGTTGGTCCTTTATCTTGTACACTTTATCTGTCGCCAAGCTTTGATTAATCTCCCCCCATGGATACAGGCATCATTTCCTTCTGCAGACTAGGCCTCTTTGTGCAGAGAAAAGTGAGTTTGGAAACCTTTTAACATCTGACACTCTAGTAAACACAACGAGCCACCAGATGAATATGCGTTTCTGCAGTATCACTTGCTATGAGTTGGAGACATATTCAGAAGACCTTCAATACACGTAGATGTCATTAGTCGATCCCTTAAGTCCTATTAATTTATGTTATGTAGTTTTAGTGGGATGGTATCATAATCCCAACAGTGGCATCTCGACATTAAGAAACCCAACGGATCTTGGTGGGTATTTTAACCGTACCCCTACACCCCTCCTGTAGCCTAACACTAACCATTCCTCCAGCAGCCTAATCCTAATCCCTCCTGCTCCTAACCCTCCTCTTCCCCTAGTGCCTAACCCTAAACCTAACCCTAACCCCAGTATTTACCATCGGGATTCTGACCAGCAGGATGCCGCTGTTGGCATTCTGGAATCCACCAGGAGCCTGACTACATCCTGTCTTAGGTCTCTTCATTATGTGGCATACAGATCTATTGCATCTGTACTTTCCTGGATACAGATACAGATGTCTGACTACACCTGTTGGCACATTTCCAAGTACTGTACAATAGCTAAAACCCTCCCAACTGTTCAACAGCAGGAAGCGAAAGAATTTCTTGCAAGAAATAGTTTTGTTTTCAGACATACTAGGTGAATCAACAGTCATTAAACATGACCTAATCACTGTGCCAGGAGTTAAGGTTAACCTACACTCATGACAATATCCCAGCATTATGCACTTTGTTGCCTTTGAATCCAGCTTGCGTCTTCTTTCCTTTGGTATATTGACATTGGGCCGATTCAGACCTGGACGCAGCCGCAGTCGCTCACAGGAGCCGCGTAGTAACTCGCAGCAGCCACATCAAGGTGGTCTGCGCACATGCACTGGCCGTTGTGTGCATGCGCAACCTTACACAATGAGGCCGCATCACTAAAGGAAGCGGCCGCAATGTGATTGACAGGTGCGACCGTTGCAGTGGTGGAATTATAGCATTGCGGGGGCGGTGCTGGGAATATGGGGGTGGGCTGGGACTGTTTTCATGGCAGCTGCGTGACGTCATACCCAGCCGCTCTGGGGAAAAAAAAAAAAAAGGCCACTGACCGCCTGACAGAGCAGCCGGGCTGCGCTGCCAGGGGTCAACCTTAGAGCCGATGCATCTGCAATCTAATTGCAGATGCATCGGGAGGCAGCTCACACATGTTGGACAGCCTTGCCCTGTGTTGGGCAGCCCCCAACATGTGCAGAGATGAATACAGATCTGGCTGCGTTCATCTCTGAATAACCCCCATAGGCCATACTTCCAAATGTTCTCAGATGCATTACACCTGTCTTCCTTTTTGACCAGGCCTCAATTGGTGTTACGTCCTTTAGAGCAACTTTTGGAGAATGATTCTTTAAGTAGACTGCTGTGGATATGGCTTCTGTCTACAAATGTTTGCATTCTTCAGCACACACTTCTCCACTAGTGTACGGTGTGCTCGTTCACTAACTCTGTTTTGCTCAGGAATATAAGCAATGATCATCTTACTTCTGTTACACTCTGGAGTCCTAAACAGACTTTTTTACCACAACGCTGTCTGTCACGTTTGGCTCTGAGGTCCGCTCATGCCTCTCCTGCACATCGCTTCCCACAGCAAGCTGCTGTCTCTGGGCATTGTTCCCTCCGATACGCTGCTTTCTCTACACAACAGGTCTCAGGCCTCTCAGCAAGTCAGTAGTGTGCTCTACACCAGAGTTCCCTCCAAAACTAGAATATGGCCTCAGCCATCTTGGATTTCGTCACATGATCCTTTCCAGCCACTCTGATCACTGCTTCCAGCCAGTTGTCCGCAGCATCCTATGAGGGAACAGTGACATCTCGAAAAGGAGCTACCTGGACATTCCCAAGCTGCCAGTACAAAGTCGCTTTTCCAGCAATAACAGCTCTGTACTGAGCTCCCTGATGCTCAGTGTCAGTATGATTCCAGTCAATTATTCCAGTTCCAGTCTGGTTGTCTAATAGACTCTCCTTTACTATTCCAGTTTCAATCTGCTTGTCTAATCAGCTATTTTTATTCCAGTTCCACTACGGTCATCATCTGGCTCCAGTCTGGTTACCGTCTGGTTCCAGTCCAGTCACCATCCAGCTCCAGTCCAGACAATATCCGGTTCAAGTTCAGTCACCATACGGTTCCAGTTCGGTCACCATCCGGTTACAGTCCGGTCACCACCCAGTTTCAGTGTTGACATCATCTGGTTCCAGTCCATTTACCATCTGGTTCCAGTCCAGTCATCATCTGGTTACAGTTCATCCATTGTTCTAGTTACTGTACAATAAAGTTATTATTTTATCTAGTCACGCCTTTGAGTGCACCTCTACCAGAGCATTTCCGTTACACTCCAAGACCATTATCCAGTAATCTCCTCAGCTCTCTACTAGCTTCCCATGAGCAAGAGTTGGATCAAGCCTCCCAGCTTCCTCCATACCTTGTCACTGTCAGCTCCAGCCACTCATGCTTTCTCCAGCCAGACCCAGACCTCGGGGATGACAACTTCCATGGGTCCACAAATGCACTATTTCAAGTGGTGCTTTACTCTATTCGTTGACTTTAAAAATGGTTAAAAGTCTCTGTTTTCCAAATATGCAGCTTTAACACACGTGTGTCTATGTGTAAGTCACTGACATTCATGTGACCATCCTGTACTGCAGGTCATCTGGAGCCATACGTTTTTACAACGACTTCAGGCGGCTGAATCAAATGTCCAGGTTTGATGCATACCCACTACCACAGGTGGACAAATTACTAGAAAATTTGGCAAGCAGCCGGTATCTTACAACTTTGGACCTCACAAAGGTATATTGGTAAATTCCTCTAAGTATGGCAGTCAAGGAGAAGACTACCTTCTCTATGCCTGATGGGCTATATCATTATATGGTGCTTCATTTTGGCCTTCATGGGGCACCAGCGACATTTCAGCGTGCCACGGATCAGCTGTTGAGACCTCACCGGAGGTATGCTATAGCTTATCTAGTTGACATTGTTGTCTATATATAAAATTGGGAAGAACATGTTTTGTTCATACGTTTGTAAATCCAGTCATCAGGACACAGAGACATGTGAGTTCACTGCTGTGCTGTTTTATTCCCTCACCAACTCCAGGCACACTGCACACTGGACCACCCACTTCCCAGCATCCCCCTGGTCCCAGGGACCATCACTGAAGATTCAGGCTTACACAGATCAGTAAGGGAGTGTCTACAAATATTAAGCATTCTAATACACTAACATCACATCCTCTTTTCTTTAAAGATAAGCCCTGTACGCTTCAATGCAACAATTAACAACGTCATATTAAGAACATCATCTAACACGTTTCAATGAGTCTCTCAGGTCTGCGTATTTCCCTTTTGGGTCTTTCATACACAGTCTGTGTTTCATCGACCATGTTGGACCTTTCTAGAATCGTGGTTTGTTCACCATTATCAGGATCATCATACATGTCACATGAAGGGTATTTTTCAGTCATGTTGTCTTCATTATGGTTAGGTTGAGATCTTAAATCCACCCGATTTCTTCTTACTTCCGTTCCACGCTCTGTACATATAGTATAAGATCTTGGTGCTACTTGTGCTTGCACAATACCTTTCTGCACCCAAATACCTTTCTCGTGATCTCTGATTTTAGATCAGATAAGCTTTCTGCTCGCCTGTCATGGAACAGTTTCTGTTTCGCCTGTTGACGTTCCTTACTCAGCTGACCAACGCTGAGTTATGTGTATTAAGCAGTTCATCATGTATCGGGAGATTTGCTCTAATCCTCCTTCCCATCAGCATTTGTGCAGGAGAAAGCCCATTCTGTAAAGGTGTACTGCGGTAGATTAAAAGACTTTTGTAGAAATCTTCTTTACCTTCTTGAGCTTTTTTCATGAGACTCTTTACAGTTTTTACTGAACTTTCCACCAACCCATTTGAGCGTGGATAGTGGGGACTTGACGTAGTATGGACAAATTCCCACTCATCACCAAATTGTCTAAATTCAGCACTGGAAAACTGAGGACCATTGTCAGTAAACACTTCCATAGGAACACCATGCCTTGCAAAGATTGACTTCATGCAATTGATTACGGCTTTACTAGTAGTTGTATGTAGTGTCTTCACCTCAGGGTAGAGTAATAATCAGTCACGACAATGTACGTTTTCCCATTACAATCAAACAAATCTGCGCCAACTTTCTGGTACGGTCTCTCTGGCACTGCGTGAGCACTCAGTGGCTCGACTTGTTGTTTCGGTCTATACGTAAGACATAATTCACATGTAGCTGTAGTCTGTGCTATGTCTTGGTTCATCCTTGGCCAATACATAACTTCATGCGCTCTCCGCTTACGTTTTTCTTCTCCTAAGTGGTCTTCATGTATCTTGCACAGCATAGTTTTTCTTAGTCGTGCAGGTATGACAAACCTATTGCCTTTGTAAATAATACCATCGACAACTGTAAGGTCACTGTGGTACATCCAATAATCATGGATAGACAGCGGGCACGCATGTTTTTCTGCTGGCCAACCTTTCAGAATGATATCTTTCAACACTTTCATTGTGTCATCTGTCTCAGTTTCTTGCCTAATCTGTTCTTGTCTTGCAAGAGACACTGGTAGAGAAGCTACGATCAAATTAACATAGGCTTCTATCTCTTCATCCATCAGACTTTTGGAACTTTCACTTTTGTCCACAGCACGAGAAAGTGTATCAGCAATGTACATGTATTTGCCGGGACAGTACAGCAAGTGTACATCATATTTTTGTAGTCTGATAAGCATTCATTGAATTCTCATGGGACAGTCAAGTAATGATTTAGTCATGATACCTATCAATGGCTTGTGGTCAGTTTCCACTGAAAATGTTTGACCATACACAAACTGATGAAATCGCTCACATGCATATGTGATCGCTAGAAGTTCTTTTTCTATCTGAGCATACCTTGTTTCAGCACTTGTCAGTGCTCTTGATGCATAGATTACTGGTTGCCATGTATCCTCATGTTCTTGTAACAGCACTGAGCCTAGGCCAAATTGCGAAGCATCTGCTGAAATTCTTATTCTTTTTGCAGGATCAAAGAATTTTAGCACTGGTAGCTCTGTAATGATCTGTTTCAAGTTTTGCCAACTTTCTTCTTGTTCATGTGATCACATCCACTCGTTATCTTTGTCCAACAACCATCTAAGAGAGGCTGTTCGTTCAGAGAGTTGAGAAATAAACTTTCCTAAGTAAGTAATCATTCCTAGGAATCTTCTGACGTCGTCTTTGTTGTTAGGACGTTCCATGCTCACTATGGCTGATATTTTCCTTGGGTCTGGTTTTACACCTTGATCCGAGACCACGTCGCCCATAAAGGTAAGTGTATTTACACCAAATTCACATTTGTCCTTGTTTAGCTTTAGATTCACTTTTTGACAAGTTCCATTACTTGTCTCAATCTAGAATCATGTTCTTCCTTTGTAGATCCCCAGACAATACGATCTCTAATCAGTGAATCCTTTAAATCACCAAACTCACAGATTTTACTGAGTGATTGCAGCTCTGTAACATACTGATCAAATCCATCTACAGACTTCTGATCACATGTGAAAAACATATCTTTCATATGTCACATTTTTCCTTGGCACAAAGTAATCTTCAAACTTTTGCATTATAGAAGATAGCACCATATTCTGCCCCTCATCAAACTGAAAACTATTATAAATGTCCAGCACATCCTCTCCAATCACATGGAGGAAAATGGATACCTTTGTTTTGTCAGTCTCTGAATCAGCTCCACATGCAGCAAGATATATATTAAACCTTTGCTTAAATCTTTTCCAGTTTTCAGACAAGTTACCAGACATCAGCATGCCAGTTGGAGGAGCTAGTTTATCCATGGTTACTCACTGTTTGAAGATAGGAGCACACGGCAGGCTTTGCAGACACAGAGTATCCCAGCCACAGACTTCTGCAAGATTCTTTCACACTCTGAGAGCACTAGCAGTCCAAGTTAAACTTCTTCTGACACCATGTTTTGTTCATGCGTTTGTAAATCCAGTCATCAGGACACAGAGACATGTGAGTTCACTGCTGTGCTGTTTTATTCCCTCACCAACTCCAGGCACACTGCACACTGTACCACCCACTTCCCAGCATCCCCCTGGTCCCAGGGACTATCACTGAAGATTCAGGCTTACACAGATCAGTAAGGGAGTGTCTACAAATATTAAGCATTCTAATACACTAACATCACACAACACTTGCCCAGACTCCAAGAAGTGCCAAACAGCTTAAGACAGCACAGGTTTACGGCTAATCGAGTCAAGTGTACTACTGGAGTTTCAGAGGCCAATTATTTAGAATATGTGTCTGGCAATTGACAAGTCAAGCCTCAACTGCGGAAAGTGGAGGCAATTCAATCCTGGCCAAGACCCTTCACCAAGAAACAAATGAGAACTTTCCTGGGATTAGTAGGCTATTGCTGCTGATTCATTTAAAATTTTGCGACTAGAGTAATTACCCCTGACGGAGACCCTTAACCCCTTCAGAGGCGAGTTTCCAATTTAAAAACACACCGGGGGAAGGGGGGGGGGGTTAAATTGGTGTGGGAGCAGGGGACGGGAAGGTGCAGGGGAACCGAGGATATCGAGACACCAAAAGATATCCCGCACCAGTTTTATAGGTAGGTACTCAAATGGTTTATCCCCTCTCAGAATTAAGCATTTAGTAATATAAGCTATACAATGGCTATTTATTTGCTCTGCGGTGCTAACCCACTACTCACAAGAAGAATCATCAACACAAAGAAAAGAAGAGCTCAATCGTGGGTGCATTGGGACAACAATAAAAAGTTCAGTCTTTATTGGTATACATTAAAAAAAAATTAGCATAATGTGAAATAAGGTGAAATTTACAAAACAAAAAAATAATAAATTATAACATAAGGTATATTACAATACAATTAAATAGTCAAAGCTTCTATAGTACACTGTGATAGAGAGAAACTTTTTTTAATAAAGGCTGTCACGCCCCTCTACCAATAAAGGCTTAGTAGCCCTGCTCCGGAGTGATTGTAAATGTATATAGTTGTTTTATTTATTGTTTGTAAGTAATTCTCATTATACTTGTAGATGATTTGTACCGTCTCCAATGTAAGTCATACATGCATTTGTATCATCTCGTTTAGACTACTGTAATGCCCTCTACCTTGGTCTACCAGCAAAAGAATTGCAGCGCTTACAGCTGGTGCAAAACACAGCTGCCAGGCTATTAACCAACCAGCCCCGTTCTTGCCACATAACACCCATCCTCTACTTCCTTCACTGGCTGCCTGTACGATGGCGAATCATCTTCAAGATTGGCTTACTGAGTTTCAAAGCATTACATGACCAAGGCCCAAGGTACCTGAAACAGCTTCTGACCCCATACTGCCCCACTCGATTACTGCGATCTGTAGATGAAGGACTTTTAGCAGTACCTAGAATCTACCGTAATTCATCTGGGGGTCGAGCTTTTAGTCATGCGGCTCCGACTCTATGGAACTCACTTCCCCGCACAGTGCGAGAGGCCCCAACTATAGAATCCTTCAAAAGTAGACTCAAGACTTTTCTGTTTACTCAAGCATTTCCATAATGTCCCTTTTAGTATCTTCATGCTTCTGTATTTTATGAAAATGTACTTCATTATTTTCTGTACTATATTATGCTATGTATCTGTTAAGCGCCTTGAGTCCTATTGGAGAAATAGCGCTATATAAATAAAATTATTATTATTATTATTATTATTATTATTATTAATATCCCGTTACAAGTGTTTCCAATATATTCCACAGAATTCTTGCAACATCAATAAAAGTGGAACCCTATGCAAACGCTGTTACTCTACGTGTGTTACCGTATATAATATAATGATGGTGTTGATCGATATTGTATAAATATAGGTACCTGATATTCTCCAATATTAGTGTGGTCCTTTTATATTATCTTTCATAGGACAAAGAGCCTGTATGTGCTGCACATTCTAATGGATAGTCAGTTAATAACTATAGTGACTACCCTTTATAAATCTTAACGCTCCTCCTAGTTATTATAACTCATACTTGGGATGTACCTACAATTACGAACTTGGTCCAGGTTGACCATGTCTGATGCAGGCTGCAATTAGTCACAGCCCATTTCTTGAGTGTCTTCACTAATATTAATTCTCAGTATGAGGGAATGTCTTATAGTCGATACCGGTAACCTGGTATATCATATGGCGCATGCAAAAAGCCCAATAATTGTACCCTGGTATACACACCAATATTTCTCCCTAACAGCTCTGAATGCTGTAGGGAGTTAGGAGGTCATTCCGAGTTGATCGCTCGCTAGCTACTTTTAGCAGCCATGCAAACGCATAGTCGCCGCCCACAGGGGAGTGTATTTTTGCTTTGCAAGTGTGCGAACGCGAGTGCAGCCAAGCGGGATGAAAACGTTTTTTGCTGTTTCTGAGTAGCTCTGGACTTACTCAGCCGCTGCGATCACTTCAGTGTTTTTGGTCCCGGAATTGACGTCAGACACCCGCCCTGCAAACGCCTGGACACGCCTGCGTTTTTCCAAACACTCCCTGAAAACAGTGAGTTGACACCCATAAACGCCCTCTTTCTGTCAATCTCCTTGCAATCGGCTGTGTGAATGTAATCTTCGTTAAATCCATCGCCCAGCAACGATTCGCTTTGTACCCGTACGACATGCCTTTGTATTGCGGTGCATACGCATGCGCAGTACTAACCTGTTCGCTGCGTTCCAAAAAACGTCAGTGAGCGATCAACTCGGAATGACCCCCTTAGTTAGATCGTGTGCACAAGTTATAAGTTCCACATCTGACTGCTTTTACACTGTTAAGTAGGAAGTGGCAATTGTCACTTTTATAATGTTTTTTTTCACGCTATGTCCTTTATTCACACTTTCATTTATTGCCAAGCTGTGGCATATTTCAATAAGGGTAGATGTCTAAATATGACATTGCGTCTTAAATATAAATCGATATTTTTTTGTTTTGTATATTTCACCTTATTTTACATTATGCAATTATTTTTTTATATATACCATTAAAGATTGAACTTTTATTGTTGTCCCAGTGCACCCACGATTGAGCTCTTCTTTTCTTTGTGTCGATGGACCAAGGTTATCGCCTGGCGGCGCATGGGAATCAGCATAAGCCATTTTTCAGCTAAGACCGCCCCCTTCCAATAGGAGTCCGGGGGGCGGGCTAAATCCCAGTATCAGTAGGTAGTATGCACGGAAATCTTCCGGGGTAGCCAGTGCTGGCAGCCACTGAAGTGGTTAATAAAGTTCAACCGAAGAAAATTATCTTGACCAAAACACTTGAAGCAGTGTGGGAAGATATGAGGATGGCTCTGTGTACCAAACCAGTTCTGAAGGCACCTGATTTCAAGAAACTCTTTGTCCTGCAAACAGACGCCTCCATGACAGGCTTGGTTGTTGTTTTATCATAGCCTGTTATGGGAGAAGAAAGGCCGGTCCTCTACTTAAGTAGAAAATTGTTACCATAGGAGACAAAGTATGCTATAGTCAAGCTAGAGTGCTAAGCGATTAAGTGGGTGGTCGAAGCCCTGAAGTAATATCTCCTGGGAAGGGAGTTTGTCCTAGTTACATATCACCCACTATTGCGGTGGATGCAAAGAGGTCAACCCCGAGGGTTACGAATTGGTTCTTGACCCTACAACAATACAAGTTTAATGTATAGCATCGGCCTGGGGCTCATCATAGAAATTGGGGACCCATTGTCTTGAAAATTTGAAAAGCCTGAATGGTGACAGCTGTTGGGAAGCGGAAAGTGTGCTTTCCCAAGCTTGGAAGACTGAAATGGGGGAAAATGTGGTGAGAGAGCTGCCTCCAAGGGAGAATACAACAAGACCTGCACATTCTGAGCCTGCAGTAGTGTAGAACTCCAGGCTTTTTGGATTTCACAGCTCCAATAGGAAAATAGAAGTCATGGGTTTCCAGCTCACCAAGAGCCAGCAGGAAGTCAGAAGCAGGAGAGCAGTTTAAAACTCCCATACACCCACTGCACATTGCACTGATGCTTGTTAGAGGCCAGTGAGTAGGCTACAGTTTATTATGCCAGGGACTGTGGACGTTGGCTGTGCCAGGAGAGCATGGCGGATGGTGGCTGCAGGTCGTTGCAGCAGAATGACTGTTGAGCATGGGGAGTGCTAAGACATTTACTTTTCATTTGTTTTAAATTATGCACCTATGTGATCAGGCCAAAGCCTGTGTATGCTATTCACAATGTCTGATGCCAGTAAAGACACTGTGTATAACCAGAAAACCTGCCTATCGAGTCCTTATTCTTAGTACCTATATTACACTATATAGCTATATATCTCTGTGGTTTGGAGCTGATATGCCGGCGTTCGGGTTGCCAGCGGTCAGAATACTGACTGTGACATCCCGTTGGTTAGAATGCCTATCCCTCCCCGGGATTGCCTAAACTAAACTCCATCTTTCCCGCAGCCTAAACCTAACCCACCCCACCCCACCCCACCCCACAGTCTAACCCTAACCATCCCCCCGCAGCCTACCTCTCCAGTGGGCCAGCAAACAGGCGTTCGTGATCCTGGCTGTCGGGATTTGGGTACCAGGATTGTGATCTTAGTCGGGATGCTGGCACCAGGTATTCCGACATCAGTATTTTGACTGCCGGAATCGTGACCGTATCCCAAATACACCTGTATACAGTAATGTAACTCCTGCAATGTTCTTCTCACTGGCCTCGCTTGCTCCCATCTTGCTCCCCTCCAATCTGTCCTGAACTCCGCAGCTAGGCTTATCTTCCTCCCCCGCCGCTCTACATCTGCCACTCCCCTTCGTCAAAATCTACACTGGCTCCTATTCCCCTACAGAATCCTCTCCAAACTCCTCACTTTCATATACAAGGCCATCTCTAATTCCACTGCCACCTACATCTCCAACCTCTTCTCCCTTCATATTCCCTCCAGCCCCCTATGGTCAACCAATGACTGTCGCCTCTCCACCATCCTGGTCACTGCTTCCCATGCTCGAGTTCAAGATTATGCCCGTGCTGCACCCCTTCAGTGGAATGCACTCCCCCGCTCCATTAGACTCTCCCCGACCTTGCAAAGCTTCTAACGGGCACTAAAAACCCACCTATTCATCAAAGAATACCCTCCCGACGCATAACCTAGTCCTGAGGCCGCTCCTCCATCTCCCCGCCTCATGCCTTGAACATCTCAGCTTTGCTTAAATACTGCCATCAGGCTACCTCCCACTTGCTTGCACCTCATGTCATCTGTCTATTGACCCTTCCCACTAGATTGCTAGCTCTTCAGAGCAGGGCCCTCTTTTTCCTCTTGTTATCTAAGCCCTCTTCACGACACATTTCATTCGCACCTCTCCCCTACTCACCGACCATCTTTACCCGCTTTTTCTCCTGTTGGTAAAGGCTCATCTCCATCTATGGCCACCAGCCCCTAGTAATACGATGATCACTCCCTCACTACTTACATCTTAGCTGTATTATGTCTTGAGAATTGTGGTGCTCTTTTTTACTTGTACTCTATTTCTGTTATTTATTTACTGTAATGCTAAGTTTTGTCTCCCTGTACTGTCCTTTGTACGGCGCTGCGAAACACTTGTGGTGCTGCAAAACACTTAATAATAATATTTATAGATAGATAGATAGATAGATAGATAGATAGATAGATAGATAGATAGATAGATAACAGGTACAGATAGGCGGCACTCAAAGGGACTTGCACTGCAACAAAACACACTGCGGCAACAGGTGCAATACTAGAATTGCACCTGTTGCCACAGTGTGTTTCGTTGGAGTGCAAGTCCCTTTGAGTGCCGCCTATCTGTATTCTCTATCTATCATTACCATGTTTCACCAGGGCAGTTGCTGCTTTGAGTTGAGTGCCGGTCACCACATCTGTATATATATATATATATATATATATAGCAATTTGTATATACTGTAGGTCTTAACTAACACTGCAAATTTCAGTATGTTTTGATAAGTAGTAAAGCAGTGATTCTCAAGAGCATCCACTAAGGGCCTGATTCATATTTGTATGTAAACTTAATGGTTTGTGAACAAACACTGGTGCCGAGAGAGGGAATAGCACGTCAAATTACAATTACTCTGGGGGAGAGGTTCGCTGTTCCCTCTCCCCCCAGAGTATACTTACCTTCATCCAGGAAGCGAGACCGTCCATGACGGCTGGCACCATAATCCCAGTGACATCTTCAGGAAGATGGCACCACACTTTGAGAGCAAAGACTTTGGATAGTCTTTGCTTTCTAGTCCACATGCACCATCTTTCCGAATAACACTGGGAAGATGGCGCTGGCCAAGGAAGTGGACCCACTTCCCGGAGCAAGAAAGGTAGGAAGCAGGCTCCATCCCCTGTAAAGGATATGAATGGCGCTCCCCTCACTACCCCGCAATTAATATATTTTAATGTCATTTATTTTTGGGGCCATGACCATACCCGGGGCCTGGCATGGCTCTCTACAGCAATGCGTACAAATACAGGTACACCACCTGGGAATCCGGCACCCTTGGTTCCAGCAGTGTGCTGGATTATCCATTTTGTCAGATTATCAGTGGTATATACAGCAGCATCCTGACAGCATACACACCCACCCCGACTGCCTAATCCTAAACCTCCCGCAGCCTTTCTCCCTCCCATAGCCTAGCTGAGCCCTCCTGCAGCCTAACTTCCGCCTGCAGTACCTAAACCTTCTGCAGCCTGATTTCCCCAGCAGCCTAACTGTACCCCACAGCCTATTGAGCCCTCCCGCAGCTTAACTGGGCCCTCCCACAGCCTGACTGAGCCCACCCACAGCCTAACTCCCCCATGCACCCTAATTCCCCCCAGCGCCTGATGTGTCCAGATTAAAAGAGGTGCTGGACCATTTAAGTGCTGGATAATCAATGTTGTACATGTACACTGTTTGAGGGGGTCTGCTCAGGCACAAGACCTATAATGCACATGTGCAGAATGGGTCTTGAGATATCACTCGCAGACCCCTGTAAGCAGCAGCATGATTGACATGCTGCAGCATTTGGGGGGTAGAGCAGGGGTTGCACCTGGCACCATTTTTGAAAATCCCATTTTGTATACATGACGTGTGTAGGGTCTGAGTTGGCAGACACAGACTTAATGAACCTAGGTGTCCAGATCTCATGGCCAGCCTGAGTAAGCTTCAGCTTATGCAGGCTGGCTGGTGCCTAAAACCAATGGTCGCGATTGTGACGATGGGGACCCACTTACCCCTAAAATATGATGATATGCAGGATGATTAATATATGTACTAACTGCCTGTAAGTATGTTATCTGGATTGAGCAACTAGGCTCTTACAACACATATTGTGTGTTTATACTGTTTGGAGATGCTGATTAAAGGCATGGGTCTGTTAGACAGCAGGGGGTCAGGCATACAAGCCAGAGAAGACACTATGGGGAACATTCCGAGTTGATCGCTCGCTAGCAACTTTTTGCAGTGCTGCGATCAGATTGTCGCTGCCTATGGGGGAGTGTATTTTCGCTTAGCAAGTGTGCGAACGCTGTTGCAGCCGACGGCACAAAAAAGTTTTTTCCAGTTTCTGAGTAGCTCTGGACTTACTCAGCCACTGCGATCACTTCAGTCTTTTTGGTCCTGGAATTGACGTCAGACACCCGCCCTGCAAACGCTTGGATACGCCTGCGTTTTTCCAAACACTCCCAGAAAATGGTCAGTTGACACCCACAAACGCCCTCTTTCTGGCAATCCCCTTCCAATCGGCTGTGCAAATGGATTCTTCATTAAATCCATTGCCCAGCACCGATCCTCTTTGTACCCATACGATGCGCCTGTGCATTGCGGTGCATACGCATGCGCAGTTTTGCCAATATTTAACCTGATTGCAGTGCTGCAAAAAGTTGCTAGC
This sequence comes from Pseudophryne corroboree, assembly GCF_028390025.1. Lineage (NCBI taxonomy): Eukaryota > Metazoa > Chordata > Amphibia > Anura > Myobatrachidae > Pseudophryne > Pseudophryne corroboree. The sequence continues at coordinate 509,185,215 of NC_086446.1, forward strand.
GAGTGATCAACTCGGAATGACCCCCTATGTCTAAGAAAGTGTGAAATCCTTTTTCCTGACCTGGGCCATAAAGCTGTCCACTTTGGACAATCTCCCTCCTATATTTAATGTGTTACAGATACTTAGAAGTCAGTGATGGATTCATTAAAATGTCTGACAACCAGAGAGTTAAAACCCAAGGGTGGGGGCTTGGAATAACTGCTAGCTGGAATAAGTACCAGTGACACTCAACACAAATTGTTTATTTTCGTTACTGGTCAGAATGCATCATAACTCCAGGAAGAGACGCCACGTCCACCATTGTTCGGCCCTGTCCAGGTGATTTGAACATTAGTTTACCCTTTATTTTATTTTATTGAAATTGTAGTAACTTGTGTGACTTTTAATACTTATTACAATCTTTGTAACCTTTTGTAACCATAAGCTTTGAAGTGATTCCTTAAAATGAAACCTAATTTCAGTTTAGATACTCTGTGATTCTCACCTCCTAAGGCCATAAGCTACTAATTCAAAGGTATATTTTTCTGGTAAAGCGGAACCCAAGAGCTGCAGAGGGAGGAGCACCTCCCAGCCTAACTCTTGGAAGTGACAGGATTGATGTTTTAGTAATAGCGTAACCTGCAAACATCAACCTTTGTGACCATCCTTCTTAGCTAGCGATCTGAGTGCGGATGAGATTGACATAGCAATGGTGATCCAGATGCAACACTCGGATCCTCACTAATGCAAACAGGAGGAGTCTATCTCTTACAGACGCCTCCTGCTGCATTAGAATTTTAATGACATGGAATTTATTGCTAAGATGAATAAGGCCCTACGTTTTTAATGTGACCACCTAAGGTTTCAATATTTTCATAGTTCAAACCTGGTTGTGGTATAGAGGAACTGCTGCATGTGCATGGGCAAATTAAAGCACACTGTACTCATCAATGAGAATCCTGGCTTCCTTCTTTCTCATCACCAAATACTTGTTTGAGATTGGCATAATGTAATAACCACTCAACCACTGAGAAGCTGGAAGAGAGACAAACTGCAGCACAGTGAGTTTACAAATCGGGGGCTCTCTGGGTGCTGGTCACTGGGAAAAATATGCTGGGAGCTGGATAATGAAAGGGTGCTAATTAATGGAGAAATGGATGCCACAAACCATGCTAGTCAAAAGCTGCTGGTTAATAGTCAAATGGGTGGTGGTTTTGATGAAGAGGGCACTCCATTGCCTTCTGCCAAATGTAGCTTATCATGGAGGTTAGGATTAGAAAGGACATGGGGAAAATCCAGAATAAAACTACATGGGGGGGGGGGGGGGGGGCACCATTACAGGGGAAGAGGGGGAGTTATTTGTATGCACTGAAGCCATTCATTCCAGGAAAGGTGGGTATGGCCTTGCAACAAGGGGTTTGGCCTTAAAGGAAATGCTGTATCCATATGAGGGGGAGAGAGTGATGGCTTGGAGACGCAGAGGGTGGCAGGAGAGAGAGGGTGATGGAGAGATAGTGACACTGGGGAGAGGCAGAGGGTAAGGTAATGGGTGACTGGAGAAGCAGAGGGTGATAGAAGAGGGTGACAGTGAGAGTCAGTGGGTGCGGCAGAGAGCGGGTGACGGGGGAGGCAGTGGGTGACACCAGTAGTGGATTTACTATAAGGCCACCAAAGCAGATGCTTAGCACCCTGTGGTTCCAGGGGGCCCTGCTGGTCCCAGGGAGCCTGCCGACATGGCTGTATAAAGGGCATTTCTAGTGGACCACGAGCTCTGCCAAAATTGTCAGAGAGCTCGGCTGGCTGAATACTTCCGGCGGGCTATCAGTGATTAGACAACTGTTGGGTGCCAGCTCCAGCACACGCCTGTTTCTCCAGTCCTGCAGTATTGTGAGTCTGACCCGTCATGTGTGTATGACATCAGACATGCAGAGAGAGGAGCTAGGACGGGCACAGAGAAAAACATGATGTCTTCCAGTATACTTTATTACAGTATTTGTTTTAATTTTGTATGATATCCACCTACTTCAAATTCCAATCAAGCGGGAATGGTGGCAGTTGCGTAACTCCCAAAGACAATGGAGACATTTGCCGCTGGCCAGGCTCCAGCTGTCAGAGGGACCCTAAGAGAGAAAGACCAAGGGGGCTTCTGAACTAGACAGGATCACTCTCCACTCATTTCATAGTGACTTGCTGTAGCCACTGCTGACTGCTGTCTAAGCTCAGAAAACCCCTTTGAAGACCCCTTCAGCTGAACAGACTGGAATGTGTCTGATAACAGATCAAAGTGTGTACAATTATCTACAGCTCTGCTACTGTGTCTTACATAAGGAAAGAAAGGAAAGAAGTTGGCTTTAAGAAAATGCACTAATTATTATAATAAAACTTTTAAGGGGGGTATTTATCAAAGCTTGGAAAGAGATACAATTGTGAGAGATGAAGTACCAACCAATCCGCTCCTGTCATTTTTCAAACATAGCCTATAAAATGTGAAGCAGAAGCTGATTGGCTGGTACTTTACCTCTCACAATTTTATCTCTCTCTAAGCTTTAATAAAACCCCTCCTCAGGGCTCTATTTTTTTAATATTTGCAGCCAGCACCTGAAAATAAAGATTCCTTAACGCCACAATTAGCTGCAATAAGGAATCTTTATTTTCCCAGATGTACCATTGGCAAGTCACTGGGATGTCAGCACATGTGCATGCTGGAACCACTGGGGAAGGTGGCACCCCATTCTATTTTGCCTCTGGGTGCCTGGCATGACCTTACGCCCCTGGGTCTTCTGGGGTGGACAGTGTTATTTTAAGCACAGTGTATAACATCTGCCTGCTACAGTCATGGCTGGGGGGTTGGGTCACACACACTGACTGATGATATATCAATATGCCATTATACTTTATTTTAAGTACTACCATGTATTGGAGACGCCTGCTACAATCAGTGTGGCACTGATATATAATCAATACAGTCACACTGACTGAGGGGCGTAATTATTTATTTATTTATTTATTACCAGTTATTTATATAGCGCACACATATTCTGCAGTGCTTTACACAGAATATTTGGCCATACACATCAGTCCCTGCCCCAGTGGAGCTTACAGTCTATATTCCCTACCACATGTACACGCACACACAATCACGCTAGGGTTCATTTTTGTTGGAAGTCAATTAACCTGCCAGTATATTTTAGGATTATGGGAGGAAACCAGAGTACCCAAAAGAAACACTGCAAGGACAGGCAGAATATACTCCACACAGGGCCATGGTGAGAATCAAACCCATGACCTCAGCGCTGTGAGGCAGTAATGCTAACCATTACAGGGGTATTATAAGGGATGGAGGACCTGCTAGAATGCTACAATCAGTAAGGGGGGAAGAGGCACACATATATAATGAGTCAACACTAATGTGATTGGGTGGGATTATATACGGAATAACGGCGAATGGGATGCCGGCTGTCAATATCCCGACAAAGGCATCCTGCCCACCACAATACCAGCAGCAGGGTGAGCACTAAGAGCTCCCTTGTGGGCTCGGTGGCTTGCTCCGCTTGCCACAGGATCTATTCCCACTTTATGGGTGTCGTGTGCCGGGATTCCGGCTGGTGGCATTGTCGGCTGTTGGGATTTCGGAGTCGGTATCCTGAACGATGGGATCCCGGCATTTTATCTGCATCCCTGTGAGGATACCGGGTTCCAAATCACTCAGTCACGGTGGTAGATGAAAACCAACAGTGGTTTATTGACAGAATGGGTTATAAACAGCTCAGCACACTTCTGTGATCCAATTCTACACGACAATCCCTCCTGGAGCTCGTGACAGAACATTACTTCTTAGTCAGTCTCCTGCCACTCTCTCTCCTCTCAGATCTCTCCCACCTCCCCTGTTTGCTATTATCAAGTCTTTGTCTTTTCTACAATAAGGCGACACCCCCAGAACAGTTTCACATGCCCAGGTATGTCCCCTAGGCCACAATAGATGTTAACTAAAGTAACCTTACTTAATCTGATTGTGTGGCCTGGAATCCATTGTGTGGGGAAGAATGAGGGGGGTGTATGGCCTGACATCTGAGACTGGCTGTATCTACACAACAGCAAACACACAGGTTATCTGATCAGTCATATTGGGAAAACATTATTTTACAAACTATAACACAATAACCATTACATTCATATATATACATTGAAAACATAACTGTACCCTTGTAACAATAACATCATACAATATAATACAATATTGCCTAACATATAACTAATAACATATTGGCAATTGATGAAGTCCATGTGTAGGACCAGGGCTAGGAAAGTAACCACGTGTCTTTTACCACTGAGCAACACGACGCGCCAGCTGTGTCATCACATGTCGTCACATTACCTTCCCCTACTTTCTCGCCCTGTGTCCTAAGTAGCTGAAGCTTGCTGAGCGCAGTGATGCTCTCCTACATCAGACAGTCTGTGCCCCGTCATAATAATGACTGGCAGGTTTCTCTTGTGGGTCTGGTGGTTTTTGTGAATAGCATTGTACAGTTTGTACGGAGACCACCTGCGTCCCAGGTCCAAAGTCTGTGGTAATTGTCATGAGGCTTGTGTGGGAATTTCTTTCCCCGGTCTGGTGGGTGTGTGGCCCACAGTGCATAACTCAATACAGTCTTACCAGGGTCCGGTGGAAACGTGATCAGCAGTCCATAGTTCTTGTATTTCCCCCCGGTGTCCCATCTAAATACATTAATCAAAGTCCCCTTTGTAGACAGCCGCCGGGTTGGGGTAACAGCATGTGCAACAGTGTAATTCAATAAGTCCAATAACTGCACCTGGGGACCTAATAATTCCCCTACACCCAACTGGGTAACCTCACATTTCAGATAGTCACAATTTTCCTCCATAAACAAAATCTGATCTCTGGGGCCCTCACTCTCCCTCCCCAACCATGTATTCCCTGGGCACCCCACTTCCATCACCTCTGGTGCATCAGGACAGTGGCTTCCCTCCCCCAAACATGAACCACGGGTATGGTAATTGTCAGGGCACAATGGGGATTCCTTCATGCCAGAAGTTTCTTCTGTGCTATCCTGGGTAAATGCTTCCTCCAGCCTGGCTAGCTGGGTAACTTGTGGGATCCTACTCTGAGTCTTGTATGCTTTGGCCTGGAGTACAATCTGCTCAGCTTCCTTGTGTGTATCCACCAACTCAACCATCGTTGTACTGGAACATGGATGTAGGTTCACCGGGACAGTGGCATTACCTTCTCCATTCACTGCTACATGTACTGGCTGACCACCATTGTCCTGGTTAGAGTCAGTCATTTCACCTTGCACACAATGCCAGTCCAAAACACATTCAGGTGCCCTAGAGTAGAGCAACATGTTCCCTTCCAGTTCCTGAGCTGATGCTATTTTCACCAGGTCTGATCCCTGGATTTTCTCTGAGTCACAGGGAAGATTCTGGCATTCAGACTGCAGCTCCTTACCATCAAGTTCACTGAATGAGAACAGACCTCCAGAATCTTCTGGGAGAGATACAATTGCTGGAGATACACTGGGCCCTTCCTGAACATCCTTTTCTGATAAAATAACTGGGGCAGCCATGAACATAGCTTCACAATAGGCCTCCCTCAGCCGAATATGCTGATCAGCCTGAAGTGAGACACTGTCTGCACTAGCCATGCTTATAGTTGGGACATTACCACCTACTGCTGCCCTCGCAGAGATCTCCTCTTCCACCTCTGCCAATGGGAAGGCATAGTGCATCTTCTCCTGGGGTGTTTGGATGACAGACCCCACTCCCTTCTCATTTTCAGTAGCCTCCCCCAAACACAACACTGTAAATGGTTCAGTAGCCAGGACTGGTTGGTGCTCACCTGAAGGATTCCCTTGGAGGCTCTGTTGCTGAAGTGGTGGTCAGGTGATAGTGGCAACTTCTTCCTCAATGTCTCGCTGGCACTCTGGGATGGTTTCTATATCCTCCAAGCCTGCAAATGGCCAGTTGTAACACAGCTCAGGCCGGTCACTGAGTGTTTCACTGTGACATTCCCCCAGGGAGAAGAGAACGGGTTGCAGACAGCGCTTCCTTGCATCCACCTGGTCAAGGTCATCCTTTTCCAGTGTAACATACTGGGCAGACAGTTCTTGACACTCTCTCACCAAGTCCTCATCCTCCATCTCAGCAAAAGGGAAGTTGTAGTGCAGTTCCTCCTGGGGTGCCTGGATTGTGCTCACTGCTGTCTTCACTTCGTGTGCTTCCTTCCGTATAGACCACTGGGCAACTTCTTCCCTTGGGTATGGGAGAAGCTGTTGCAGGTGGTGCCTTTCCACATCCACCCTGTAACACTGGCCTCGCCATGCTGGGGTATCCAGGGCCCCCCGATCCAATGCCACTTCTTCTGGCTCTGTCCGGGAAGGCAATTTACTCTGCACTTGCTCTTCCGTCTCTGTATATTGTATTCTTTGTGTCATTTGGGCCACTGTGGCGATCACTTCCTCCCTGAATTCCTCAAACTCTGGCTCCCCCAGCAGATTCCATGTGGCTGCTTCACTTCTGCAGTGCATGAACGCATTCCCCAGATGACACAACTTGTCCTGTATGCTGGATACTCTCCACCTGCTGATTTCCCACTGAGCTTCATTCCAGTACTCCCAAATGTACTGCATTTTGGAAACTATAAATAAAAGATCCGGCTTCTCAGCCTGCCGATATGCTGACAAACTTCCAACCACAAGCTCCACTGCCCTGGTTCCATTACTGGTCTCCTCCGCTGAGGCCTCGACCATATCCTCCTCTTCCTCCTTATCACAAGGGTGCTCAACGTCCCATTGAGCCAGTTTTCCAATTAGGGATTCCTTGGTATCCACTGTATTAAACTCAATCCGTCTTGCTCGACAGAGGTCCTGTAGTTGATCCTTCTTGCTGTATCGGTAGCATAGCGGGGCGGAATCCATTGCCTGCTGTGGTTTATACCTTTCTGCTGGTGTCTTGAGTGATCCCACTGCTGCCGCCAAATGTGAGGATACCGGGTTCCAAATCACTCAGTCACGGTGGTAGATGAAAACCAACAGTGGTTTATTGACAGAATGGGTTATAAACAGCTCAGCACACTTCTGTGATCCAATTCTACACGACAATCCCTCCTGGAGCTCCTGACAGAACATTACTTCTTAGTCAGTCTCCTGCCACTCTCTCTCCTCTCAGATCTCTCCCACCTCCCCTGTTTGCTATTATCAAGCCTTTGTCTTTTCTACAATAAGGCGACACCCCCAGAACAGTTTCACATGCCCAGGCATGTCCCCTAGGCCACAATAGATGTTAACTAAAGTAACCTTACTTAATCTGATTGTGTGGCCTGGAATCCATTGTGTGGGGAAGAATGAGGGGGGTGTATGGCCTGACATCTGAGACTGGCTGTATCTACACAACAGCAAACACACAGGTTATCTGATCAGTCATATTGGGAAAACATTATTTTACAAACTATAACACAATAACCATTACATTCATATATATACATTGAAAACATAACTGTACCCTTGTAACAATAACATCATACAATATAATACAATATTGCCTAACATATAACTAATAACATATTGGCAATTGATGAAGTCCATGTGTAGGACCAGGGCTAGGAAAGTAACCACGTGTCTTTTACCACTGAGCGACACGACGCGCCAGCTGTGTCATCACATGTCGTCACAATCCCATTGGGAGTAATAATAAGTATTAAAAGGTATGGGTGCCTACATTATATATCAGTGCCCCCCTCCCCCACTGACATCCCCATCACCTATTAGCAGGTCCCCCATTCCTTAAAATGCCCATTATTGCACCTCTCAGTCAGTGACTGTATTGATTGTATATCAGTGCCCTTAGTGTGGCTCCCAGAGCCATAACTAGACTTTCTGGTGTCCTGTGGCAGAGAGAGAATCCACCCCCCACCCCCACCCCCATACACACACTTTTTCCAATAGAGACATAAGCATGCCTCATGGTGAAGGGGCATGACAAAATTGTCAAATTCAGTATACTGCTGTACCCAAGATTCAAACCTATAACCTGTTGCATTCCAGTCAAACACCTATTTTTTCACAAAGTACAAGGTAAGCTTCAAATTGTTAGAATTCTAAAGCTTAGAATTCTCTAGCTTTCTATGCAAGGGCAAATAGTTCAATGAACAAAGTGTCTGACTGCAATGCCACAGGCAATGGGTTTGAATCCAGGGTATGTCAGCATCTTGAAATGTAATGAAGGACAGTGTGACTGAATAACAAAGAGCTATCAAGTTAAGTTTATGTTGTATAGGAATAAGCGACAGAAGGGGTGGGGGTAGGAGCCAAGGCAGTCAGGAGTTGCTGTGCTTCAAAAAAGGGGGGAAGCTGCAAGTGAAAGTAATTAAAACAGATAATTGACAAGTGCTGTGTCTATACAATGCAGCTAGTGAGTAGGGGTGTAATAATCAGGGTTGGCTTAAGCCTTTGGGGGGCCTGGGGCACTTAAGAGGGGGGGAAAGGGGGGGGGGTGAATATTAGATTATGCAAACCTCTCAACATGACCCATTTCAGGAGGGACAAAATGCTCTTTACCTGGATTACATTCTTAATATATGATTGGCGTCACATGTATTTACTATTTTATTGACAAGAAAGGTGTTTCGTCAGAGGTGACTGCAATCATAAATTAAGGGGGAAGTCCAGGTAGAGAGCATTTTATCCCTTCTGGAATGGGTCATGTTGAGAGGAATGAATTGTGTATATTACATTTAAACCAATGGTGTATATTAGATTTAAACTAATAGTTTAATAATGCCTGGATGTTGCTTATGGCTCCACCTAATTGAGAGACAATTTATTATATTTGTAGTGGAACACAAACAACTTAAACAACCTTAAAATACACAGAAAAATTAAATCTATAATTTGCAAGAATGCAACAATAGCAGCCTATGTGCTACTTATACACTGGGACATGACTCAGCTGGTCTCTGTGTTTGTGTCTATTGGCCATAATGCACCCATTAGATAACAGGTTATATAGGACCCAGACACCCAGGCGGGAAGGAGGAGAGGCTGGGCTCCCTAGTTTACTTACAGCTCTCTCCCCTGGTCAGGAAGCTCCATCGGTATCTCATGAAATCAGAAAATCAGATAGTCCTGTATCTCTGACTGTACTGCATACTGTCCTGCTCTCATTCTGGCTCTCTGGTTCTACTGCTGCACAAGAGGGCTAGCTAGTAATGACAGTGCATTTTGGCTGGGGTGGGGGGGGGGGGGGGGGGAGGGGGTAGGGGGGCTCTCCCTTCACCCTTAACTTAGCTATGGTAATAATGGAGTATGGGGACCTGCTACATTCAGTGAGGGGAATACTGATCTAAAATGCAGTAATAAAGTGGTGTAATAATGAAAATTAGGGGTGAGAGTGCAGTCAGTGAAAGGGGAAAGTAATATACTGTAATAGAATATAAGGAGGAACCACAACAAATAATGTATCAGTAATGAAAACAGTGCTATTGATTGTTTAAGGGAGAGGGGACTAAATCGGTATCTTGCTTAGGGGAAGTAGAGGGTGATGGGGAGACGGTGATGCCTTGGAGAGGCAGAGGATGATGGGGAGATAGTAGTAGACGCAGGGTAGAGGCAGTGGGTGACAGGGAGAGATAGTGGGAGACAAAGAGGCAGAGGGTGACAGGGAGAGGCAGAGAGTGACAGGAGAGGGTAACAGTGAGAGGCATTCGTGATGGTAGAGGCTGGGGCAACAGGGAGATAATGGGTGACTGAGAGGTAGTATATGACTGCTGTGAGGTGGTTGCATGCAGAGACATATGTTAACTTACTTATAATTAAGGGGGCTGGGCCCACAGTAGAGCTGCATGGCATGCTTGGCTGGCTCAGGACAGGATGTACTAAAGCTGAAAAGCTGTAAAAACATGTTTTCAGGGCTTTTACCGCATTTCTAAATGTACTAAAATAAAAAAACTCCTAAATGACTAACTTTCAGTGGAATATAGCACAACTCAGGGGAAAGAGTAGAAAAGACAAAGTAGTCGATGTTATAATGGAGGAAGATATGAGGAACAGATAAACCTATCTTGGAAGTATACACAGGGGGCAAAATGGATAGGTATAGAAGAGACAAAAGGGGAGAGGATGATGGGGTGTGTGGGGGGGAGAGGATAGTTATGTACTGATCTGTAATATTGGGGCCGTGCGAATGAGGGTCAAAATACTCTATGTGAGTTTAACCATTTATTATAAAATATAGTCATGGTGCTCCCTTTTGTATTCCCTCCTAGATGGTGTACTCCCACTATAATGTGGGGCATCACTATGGGTGGGGTTTCAGTTAATTCTTTAGGAAGACCTTTTGTATAATCTCCTTAATCCCTGAGTTTATGCACCCCCTATCTTTGTGGCATGCAGAAGACAATAGTACAGTAAATGTTCCAATGCTGGTTTCAGAGATGCTGGGTCTCTTGAAATCACTAAATGAATGAGAGTCTGCCCTGAAGATGAGGGATTGTATCTCCTGGAGAGCAAATGGGTACACCCCTGGGGGTGGCAAATCATAAGGACCACTGCAGGGAGAAACCCTCTCTCTTACTTTGCGATCTTGAAGAGCTGGATGACAGGGCTGCCATTGAAATGGTTAGGTTCTCTCCTGGTCTGACTAAAGATCAAACTCTACTGAATGTGTCTGAGGATCGCCAAGTATCTGTCCTTCAGTTCTGCTGGTCTTGTGGATCTGTGTCGAATGCAGAGTGACAGTGAAGCAGGTCTGCTGCAGACTGCAGTGCCAGGGGCGAATCCACTTCAGCATCAATTCAAGCCCAGACTGAGAATACAGGGGTGGACAAGGATGGACTGGCATGTCTTATATGTTGCTGTTATAGTCATTGCAGTGTTATTATTTATTATATAGTACCAGCATATTCCACTGCATTTTACAATTGTGAAAAAAAAACACCAATATTAAAACAGTAATAAAATAAAGAAGGAGGAATTGTTCACTGCAAAAGTAATCCGATTATAAATAAGTACAATAATACCTCAGATTTATTACCACATAGGGGTATATGCAATTGCGGTCGAATTCCCGAAATTGTCGAATTTCGGGACATTTTCGCAAAAAAAAAAAAAAATCGTCAATGCAATTCAGTACTTTCCGTCAAAAAAACGGACTTTCAAAATTCGACTTTTTGAAATTCGACTTTTTGCAAATTCGACTTTTCTGCAATGATACAAGTGCTGCAATTCGACCAAAGTGTATTCAATTCAAGTTTGGAAATTCGACAACAGTGCTTTTAGACAGCAAATTCGTCATTTTCAATCCGCCACACTTTGGAGGGTGAAACCAATAAAAAAAATTTAAAACATGGTTTTTTTGTGTGTTTTTTTCTTGGTAATATCAGATCTATTTATATTAGAAGGGATTAGGTACTTGGTTTGTCTTTTTTGGAGGCACAAGTATTATTTATATATTTTTAAAAATAATATTTTTTTTTTTAATAGATGGAATGGTAAAATCCCGGGAAAAAATGGCGTGGGGTCCCCCCTCCAAAGCATAACCAGCCTCGGGCTCTTCGAGCTGGTCCTGGTTCTAAAAATGCGGGGATAAATTTGACAGGGGATCCCCCGTATTTTTAAAACCAGCACCGGGCTCTGCGCCTGGTGCTGGTGCAAAAAATACGGGGGACAAAACAAGTAGGGGTCCCCCGTATTTTTCACACCAGCATCGGGCTCCACTAGCTGGACAGATAATGCCACAGCCGGGGGTCACTTTTATACAGTGCCCTGCGGCCGTGGCATTAAATATCCAACTAGTCACCCCTGGCCGGGGTACCCTGGGGGAGTGGGGACCCCTTCAATCAAGGGGTCCCCCCCAGCCACCCAAGGGCCAGGGGTGAAGCCCGAGGCTGTCCCCCCCATCCAATGGCTGCGGATGGGAGGCTGATAGCCTTGAGAAAAATGACAAGAATATTGTTTTTTCCAGTAGTACTACAAGTCCCAGCAAGCCTCCCCCGCAAGCTGGTACTTGGAGAACCACAAGTACCAGCATGTGGGAGAAAAACGGGCCCTCTGGTACCTGTAGTACTACTGGGAATAAAATACCCAAATCAAAACAGGACACACACACCGTGACTTGTACAACTTTATTACATACTGCCGACACACACATACTTACCTATGTTGACACGAAGCAGTCGGTCCTCTTCTCCAAGTAGAATCCACGGATACCTGAAAATAAAAGATAATTATACTCACCTTCCAGCGTCCAGAGATACATCCACGTCCAGAAAATAATCCAGGTACTTGGCAAAAAAACAAAACGCAAATACCCGTGCCAGCGGACTGAAAGGGGTCCCATATTGACACGAGACCCCTTTCCCCGAATGCAGAGACCTCTATGTGACAGCTGTCACAGAAAGGTCTCTTCAGCCAATCAGCGAGTGCAACGTCCTTGCACTCTGCTGATTGGCTCTGTGCGCGTCTGAGCTGACAGCGCATCGCAAAGCCTCTCCATTACTTTCAATGGTGGGAACTTTGCGGCTAGCGGTGGGGTCACCCGCCGGTCAGCGGCTGACCGCGGGTAACCCCCCCGCTGACGGCAAAGTTCCCACCATTGAATATAATGGAGAGGCTTTGCGATGCGCTGTCACAGCACAGACAGCGCACAGCCAATCAGGTGAGCGCCACGTAGTAGCGCTTCCTGATTGGCTGAAGGGACCTCACGTAGGGTCCCGGCACATTCGGGGAAAGGGGTCTCATACCCTCCAACATGACCCATTCCATTAGGTACAAAATACTCTGTTCCTGGACTTCCTTACCAGTGGCAGTTGCAGAGGTCGAGCTGCAGCACAGTCAAAAATTTAAATGGGGGGCCACACCAACTGCCAGTGAGTCGCAGCTGGCGATGTCTGGCAGTGTGTGGGCTGACAGTTGGTGTGGCTCCCCTATTTGAAATTTGGACTGTGCTGCAGCTCCACCGCAGCAACTGCCACTGACAAAGAAGTCCAGGAGCAGAACGTTTTGTACCTAACGGAATGTGTCATGTTGGAGGGTATGCAGCGCTACAGCCGCATCAGACATCACATGCAAAATGGTTGCTGTGCATGCAGCGATTACTCTCTGAAACATGGCGGGCGTCATGTTTCCAGAGACATGCGAATGCTCAGTAGACTCTGGCACAATGCCAGAGTCTACTGCGCCGTGGAGAGGAGAGGCCCCTTCTGGAGTCTGAGCATGGACCCTCTTCCTCTGTTAAAACACCCCTGTTGGTGACAGTTACTATATCCCACCATACTGTCATCAGTAAGTCTTTCCTACACTCCTGTAGGTTTCTTCTTGCCTAGCTTCAGTAATAAAATAAATACTGGGTAATAACAGACAGAGATAAGAGGGACCAGCTTGTAAGCTTACATTCTATAAAATATTACTTTGTTATCTCTTTCCCAAATGTGCACCCCATGCACCAGATCCTGCTACAAAGCTGTACCAGCACCCACTCTCACTCCACAGTGAGTAAAAAGCCTGAATGGGCATTCTGCACCAAGCCAACTACAAGACTGACATGTACTAAGCAGTGATAAGCGTGGAGAAATGAGCCAGAGGAGAAGTTGCCCATGGCAATTAATCATCTGCTCTGTATAATTTTAAAGTATGCAAATTATAAATGTTACTTCAATGCTGATTGGTTGCCATGGGCAACTTCTCCAATGGCTCAGTTTTCTGCTCTTTTCCCTGCTTAGTACATATGGGGGATATGTCTCCTACACCACTGTATGACTACTGCTTTTAGCCCCGGCACCTGCTGTTACTAATAATCCCAGTACCCTGGTTAGGGATCACTGTGTCACAGTCACTTTCACATCCGCTGTGCACCTTATTGTAGCCACCATCCCAATAGACTACACTTCAACATGTTATGCTCTGTCATTTACACTCTGTAAATATCGTGAAACTTAAACTACAATTCCTGACAGTCTGCAGAACTTCTCTTTGTGATGTTCCCAGGAATGGCAGAGCCTGAGGTCCATAGTAGGTAGAGATGTGTGTCGGCCAATATTTGCTGTTTTTGGTTCTAATTCATCGTCGGGTTTTGGTTTTGCCAAATTACCCGACAGGTTTTGGTTTTGATTTTGGATCTGTATTTTTTTTTAAACTGATTAAAAAAACCTAAAACCACAGAATTTGGGCCTTTTTTTGTTCTTACGGTATTTTATCCTCAATAACATTGGGGGTCATTCCGAGTTGTTTGCTCGTTATTTTTTCCCCGCAACGGAGCGATTAGTCGCGAATGCGCATGCGCAATGTCCACAGTGCGACTGCGCCAAGTAAATTTGCTATGCAGTTAGGAATTTTACTCACGGTTTTTTCTTCGTTCTGGTGATCGTAATGTGATTGACAGGAAGTGGGTGTTTCTGGGCGGAAACTGGCCGTTTTATGGGTGTGTGCGGAAAAACACTACCGTTTCTGTGAAAAACGCGGGAGTGGCTGAAGAAACGGAGGAGTGTCTGGGCGAACGCTGGGTGTGTTTGTGACGTCAAACCAGGAACGACAAGCACTGAACTGATCGCAGATGCCGAGTAAGTCTGGAGCTACTCAGAAACTGCTACAAGGTGTGTAATCGCAATTTTGAGAATCTTTCGTTCGCAATTTTACTATGCTAAGATTCACTCCCAGTAGGCGGCGGCTTAGCGTGTGCAAAGCTGCTAAAAGCAGCTTGCGAGCGAACAACTCGGAATGAGGGCCATTAATCTCCAGACTTTTCCAGTCAATTTTGACCACCTCACAACTGTCAATATTGTTTGCATTCAGTTTAGGCCAAATGCTGCAGTGAGCTGGCTGGTTATTAAGCAACATCGGCACAAACACAGGGCAGATGATATTGCACCTGTCAGCAGAAACAATTGAATAGCTGGCAGCGGGCGTGAATGGGTGCAAGAAGAGGAGGAAGCAATTGAATACCGCCCTAGCTGTCATTCCATATTAAAGAAATGTCATACACATTATGAGTTATGGGGATTGGGGATTGGGTATAGGCGGGCTATACGAAAGGCGATTAGTGTCATCATAGCAATGTATTAATATTTTTTCTTAGTGGTGGTGTATGAAGCAGCTGTCATTCCATATTAAACAGTTGTTATTCTGCATCATGTGATCTGGGTATTGGGGTATCATACCCTCCAACATTTTACACATAAAAATCGTTACAATTTCGAAAAGGGGTGTGGCCACTGGTAAAGGGGGCATTGTCACGTCCCTTTTCCTATACTTTCAATGGAAATTTAGAGAGCCAAAAATCGGTACAGACCATAAAAAAGTAGTACCTGTACCTGCCAAAAAGGTACAGTTGGAGGGTATGGGGTATGGGTATAAGGAGCACATATCGAAAGGGATTAGTGTCTGGTCTTAGGGCATCATAATAAAATCAGGATCTTTATATTAGACATATGCACTGTTTATATTTTTGCTTAGGCATGGTGAATGAAACATCTGTCATTCAATAGTGGTGGATGGTGGAGAAGCCGGGCTGGGTCATGATAGTGCGGCGCGGCCAGTAACTGGGCCATGGGCTGTACACACACACTGCCAGTCTCCGCTGCTCTCCACTCGGCAGCTCCTTTTTTACGGCAGGAAGGGCAAGGAACAGCCAGGAGACAGAACTGCCAGAGACAACTCCGTTGTCTCTGGCAGTTCCGCCCCTGAATTCAATTGTTATCACACCCCGATCTCCCGTCTAAAGTGACGGGAGATCGCAGGGGCGATATTCAGTTGATCCCTGTTATCATGCTGATCGCGCCCATTAGTGTCAGGTTTAGCTGTGTAAAACCACTAGACCCGAAAAGTGTCGTTTGGGTACCTAAACATGTCACTTATCAGCTCGCACCCAGGGATGCGAGCTGAAATGTCAGCACCAGCAGCTGATTGCGACCGAACGGAGATACAATTGGCTGGCTGCCGGCACAAATTACATTTGAATTCTGCCCGCAGTGTCCCCAGTTCATATTATGTTACATTACCCAATTAATAGTATGCCTCACTATAGTGCCTCCACTTCATACTATGCCCCATTACAGTGCCCCAGTTCATATTATGCCACATTACAGTGCCCCTGTTAATAATACTATGCTAAACTATAGTGCCTTTACTTCATACTGTGCCACATTACAGTGCTCCAGTTCATATTATGTAACATTATAATACTCTCCAGTTACTTTTATACCACATTACAATAAGCAGGCCCAGGAGTGTAACTAGATATATAGTATTGTAGTTTATAAAGGCCCCTTATGTATCTCCCAATGGTGAAAGTATATGAAAACCTTCCAACTAAAACATGCAACTGTGACAGGGAAGGTGGGCCCCTCTCAGCTCTGGGCCCCATAGCAGCTGCTCTACCTGCACCCACAGGTGTAGCTAGGCATCATGGTGCCCGGAGCAAGGGTATGTTTTGGCGCCCCCTCCCCTGTACTGAATTGGGTGCATGTTACATTTGAAAAGAAACAATATTTAAAAATCCTAAATTGGTGACAGGTTCTAGAATCGGTTCTAGACCTTGTGGAGCTCAGGGCGAAAGTTTCCTTTGGGCAACCCCCATGTTTAAAATAGGGTCAGTGAATGCCAAAGGCTTACAACAACAAAATAGGGGCATGGCAGTACGGACGGTGTAATGGTTAGCATTACTGCCTCACAGCACTGAGGTCATGGGTTTGATTCCCACCATGGCCCTAACTGTGTGGAGTTTGTATATTCTCCCCATACTTGTTTCCTCCCAATCCAAAAATATACTGGTAGATTAATTGGCTCCCAACAAAAAACATTGTGTGTGTGTGTGTGTGTGTGTGTGTGTGTGGTGAGGAATATAGATTGTAAGCACCCATGGGGCAGGGACTAATGTGAAAGGCAAAATCCAAAAAAAAAATAATAACTTTTTTTATATAGCACTCTATCTCTAACAGGACTCACATTATTCACATTACACCACATAGTATTACCCTTTATACACGTTATGCCACACAGTAGAGCCCCTTATACACGTTATGCCACACAGTAGAGCCCCTTACATGTTACACCGCACAGTAGAGCCTCTTATACACATTACACTATGGTACAGCCGCTATGGAAGCAGATATATTTAACTATTTACTTGATTAATTCAAATAAATAAAAAACAGGATTTTGATACCTACCTGTAAATACTTTTCTCCTAGTCTGTAGAGGATGCTGGGGTCCACTTCATGACCATGGGGTATAGACGGTTCCGCAGGAGCCATGGGCACTCTTAAGACTTTTCAATGGGTGTGAACTGGCTCCTCCCTCTATGCCCTCCTCCAGACCTCAGTTATAGGAACTGTGCCCAGGGAGACGGACATTTCGAGGAAAGGATTTACTTTAAACTAGTGGTGAGATACATACCAGCTCACACCTCAACCATGCCGCACAACATGGCATTCAACAGAACACACGGCAACAGGTTTGAACCAATTACAGCAACATGCTGAAACTAATATAACACAACTTGTGTAACTCTAATAACAAAACTACAGGTAACGTATGCACTGGGACGGGCGCCCAGCATCCTCTACGGACTAGGAGAAAAGGATTTACCGGTAGGTATCAAAATCCTGTTTTCTCATACGTTCTAGAGGATGCTGGGGTCCACTTCATGACCATGGGGTTTATACCAAAGCTCCAGTACGGGCGGGAGAGTGCGGATGACCCTGCAGCACCGATTGACCGAACTTGAGATCTTCATTGGCCAAGGTGTCAAACTTGTAGAATTTAGCAAATGTGTTTGACCCCGACCAAGTAGCTGTTCGGCAAAGTTGCAATGCCGAGACCCCCCAGGCAGCCTCCCAGGATGAGCCCGCCTTCCTAGTGGAATGGGCCTTCACCGACGTCGGTAACGGCAATCCAGCCGTAGTACGAGCCTGCTGAATCGTACCTCTGATCCAGCGCGTAATAGTCTGCTTGGAAGCAGGACACCCAATCTTGTTGGGAGCATACAGGACAAACAAAGACTCTGTTTTCCGTATTCGAGCTGTTCTAGCGACATAAATCTTCGAAGCCCGGGGGCGTGGTCTGGGGTCTGAAGGAGGCAGACGTGATTGAAGTGAGCTCCTTAGACCCAAAGCCTAAATTGCCTTTTCCCCTTGTGTCTGCGCCTCCTAGGCCACCCCACTTCAACTGCTGCCCTCCTGGTGCCCCCCGGCTGAGACCCCTGAGGTACCGCGGAATCGGGGAGCAGTTTTAACTGCTCCCGCGGATTGCGGCCTGCAGGGTTGGACGAAGCCGGGGCCTCAATTTGAGCAATAGGCCGGGGACGGCTCCGGGACCCGCTGCTCGGGCCGTGAGCACCTACCGGAGCTATAAAAACTCTCCTGCCGCCGGCCGCTTGCCGCGGCTAGTGGTTTCCTACCTGCTCTCGGCTCCCAGCGCGGCGAGGACCCGGCGGCTCGTCAGACGGGACGACGGAGGAAGACGCCCGGCGGCCATCTTTAGTTCAGTGAAAGGTACTGTAACGTGCCTTCACTGCAGCTGCAGCACTGTACATAAAAGAAAGAGGGGGGACCCACAAAGCTGGGCCATATAGGCTTGCTCTCATTACACAATACGAAATATTATAAAAACAATCACAATACTCCACCCATCCATCCATTTAATAATTCTATATATTTGCTGGCTATCTCCTTACCCAGTGGCCTGGGGCACTGTAAATACACCCCGATCGGGCTATATCAGAAGCACCACCACTACAAGTGAAAGAATGGGCCCTTAGCCTCGAGCATGCCTGCCTGATGCTACCCTAAGACCACGAGGGGGGTTCTTGCACGACGACGGCCCTCATGCTACATAATACCGAGGAAATGTGAAAGTGTAATTCTACACTGCTTTATCTATAGACCGATCTCATGGTGAAAGGGATAAAGAAAAAAAAGAAGGCTAAGACTAAGCCGGACGAGATCCCACCCCCCGCGAACCGACGTTCATCAGATCTCCGTAAGTTCCTAACTTCTCCAACCTCGACCCCCTCTGCTCCTTCTAACGTCCCGACCTTCTCGAGTGTACACGACCCGGTGGACGACATGGCCTCCCCTGGGACTCCAGAGCCCTCACAGGCCCTCTCCCTATCTGCGGAGATAAGTGAAATATTGTCTCATGTACGATCACTTCCTACGAAACAAGACTTCTCAGCCTTGGAGACCCGTCTACTATCCACCATCACTCAGGAAGTGACAGCGCTCCAACAAGATATGTCTCAAATCGCGACTCGAGTTGATGTCCTGGAACGCCATGAATCGTCTACTGTGGACTCTTTGACTAAATTTCGGGAAGTGCTATCTCACCAACGGGACGATATCTCCTTCTTAAAGTCGCGCATTGAGGACATGGATAATCGCGGCCGGCGAAATAATATTAGAGTCAGGGGCCTGCCGGAGAACGTCCAGCAAACAGACCTGGTAGACGCATTATCTAAGATATTTGGGGAACTTATTGACCTGGACCCGAACAAAGACATTATATTCGATAGAGCACACAGAGCCCTTCGTCCTCGAGGCTTGCCCTCCGACAGACCACGGGACGTGATTTGTAGGCTCCACTATTACGCCCAAAAAGAGGATACAATGAGGTCGGCCCGTCAATTAGACAGCATTGAATTTCAAGGCGACAAGATTCAACTATTCCCTGACCTTGCCTGGTCAACCTTACAACAACGTCGCGCCTTGAAACCTCTTACAGACTCCCTCAGGAAGCTCGAGCTGAAATACAGATGGGGCTTTCCATTCTCCCTCCAGGTCTCTCATGGCGGAAAAATTGCGAGTCTTTCTAGACCTTCGGACTTACAGGCTTTCTTCACGATCCTGGGTATCCCTCCGGTCCCGACTCCTGACTGGGACGCCTTTCACCACCTTCCGGAATTGCCTGTTGTTCTCCCTCCAGATGGCGCGTGGCAGCAAGTTCGCACCCCGCGGCTGCGGGGATCCACTCCTGGCCCACGACTTTCGAAGCCTCCTTGAATGAGATGCCTCATCCCGAATGGATACAAATTTGCTTGCTAAATATGTTATACATTGAGTTTTTCTCTTTCTTTATAGTGCAATGTGTTGTTCACCAATGTGATCGGTTTTTGTTTTTGTTTGTATTCTCTTTTTTCCCTTTTATCTCTTGTTGTTTTTGTTTATGCAGATGGATAACAGTGTACAGACACTAAAGCCTATTTGAAACCCGACTTGATAATTTGAGGTTTGTCTGTACGCTCTTATGCCAATATATATACTCACATATATGTATGCTTTATTTTTCATGTTTCACATATGCCTAGTGCACACCTCGGTAATACCGTATATTTAACGAGTTTCTATTTTGGGAGAGGTCGTTGTCCTGAACCCCCCGCAGGACCCCAATATGCTGCATCCCCTGTTTCTTTGGACTGGGAGCCGGCAGGATTCCGCTCCTGTCCTTCTTGCAGCAGTTTTGGTAGTAATACCACTTATGTTTACAGTTAAAGTACTTTTTGGCGGGGATTCCCCCGCCGCAGCTTTTTCTTTCTATTTCTTTGCTCTTCCTTTTTTCCTATCTCCCCCCCCTGTTATCTTTCCCTCACCTTTCCCAGGGTCTGCCGAAGAAAAGACTATCGTGAAACGATTGGACCTGACTGATAATGGGGGTGAGTGACTTACACGTAACTACCCTTAATGTCAAAGGGCTGAATGTCCCTGAAAAAAGGTCTAAACTTCTTAAATGGCTTAGAGACGAGAAAATAGACGTTGCTTTTATTCAGGAAACACACTTCAAGATGGGACAAGCGCCGTCCCTAAAATGCCACTATTACCCGCATGTTTTCCTGTCCAATAATTCGGCTGGTAAGACACTAGGTGTAGCCATCCTACTTGCCCGCCATCTGCCTCAATGTAGCCTCCCACAGAATAGCTGAAGGTAGGGGGTTGTTGGTGAAATGCGACATACATGGCCAACGTTTCTCTTTCTTAAACATATATGCCCCTAACGCTAAACAACCCTCCTTTTTATCCTCAGTTCTAGAAGACGCGGAATCTCTATTGGAGGGGGTGGTGGTGATGGGAGGTGATCTGAATTGGACCCTGGATCCTTGCCAGGACAATTCTAAAAAGATCTCCTGCAAGCCAGAAAGGGAGCATAGGGGAGTGAGACGTACTCTGCTCGACCACCAGCTGATCGACACTTGGAGATTGACACACCCTACTGATATAGATTACACCCATTTCTCACACCCACACCAGACATATTCCAGGATTGATTACTTATTTTTGAGTCACCGACACTTACACCTTCTGTCTGATGCCTCTATAGGACAGATTGTATGGTCCGATCATGCCCCAGTCAACCTTACCATATGCTTACCTCCCAACGCACATCGCCAATGGTCCTGGCGTTTCAACGACACTTTCTTACAAGATGCAGACTGTAAGTCCCGAATTGATAACGCTCTGGACTCTTATATTTGTACCAATGACTTAGACGACATCTCCAAAGTCTCAGTATGGGAAGCACACAAATGTGTCATCAGGGGGGTTTGTGTTCAAATAGGATCCTTTCGCAAAAAGCAGAGAGAGAAACTCAGAGAGGATTTACTGTCTAAAATACAATCTCTAGAGCTTCTACATAAAAAATCCCAATCCCCACAACACTACGCCGATCTCGAAACTGCTAGGGCAGCTCTGAATAAGTTACTCTCCGATAGAGTCAAGTTTTCCTATCGGAAGTGCCGTAGCAGATACTATCAATGGGGCAACAAGCCTGGAAAATTACTGGCTAAAGCACTTAGAGAACAACGTGCTCTTACCTTCATTCATACAATCAAAGACAATCATGGTCAACCCCACCACCAGACATCTCACATAGACAGGGCCTTCAAGACATATTACTCTACTCTGTATAACCTCTCCGGCCCAACCGGCAGGATTGACAGGTCGTCCCATCAAAAAGCCATAGCTGACTATTTAAGGACCTTACATTTCCCTACACTGACCGCTACAGAAGTGGAAGATCTAGACGCCCCTTTTTCCACTGAGGAGGTTCAGAGAGTTATTGAATCCTCTCCTAATGGCAAGAGTCCCGGCCCCGACGGATATACTATTGCCTATTACAAAGCTTTTAAAGACAAATTAATCCCCATACTCACGAGAGCCTTTAACACTAAATCTGACCAATCGCCCTTCTCCCCACAATCTCTCGAAGCCCATATTGCAGTTCTACCCAAAGAGGGTAAAGACCCCAGTCTATGCTCCAGCTACCGCCCAATCTCCCTATTAAATATTGATATAAAGCTTTTCGCTAAATTGATCGCAAACCGCCTTAAACTACTGTTGCCTGGCCTGATACATGGAGATCAAGCGGGGTTTGTCTTAGGGCGAGAAGCCAGGGACAATACCACCAAAGTGCTCAGCATGATCCACTATGCAGGTCAGCTCTCATCCCCATCTATCCTACTGTCAACAGATGCAGAAAAAGCTTTTGACAGAGTGAACAGAAGAAACTAAACAAGAGAGCGCAGGCAGACTTAACAAAATTTCACAATTTATTAAAACAGTGATCACAGAATATAATAATATTAATATTAAGATAATTATGAATTAATTCCGTACTACAACTCCATATATTCCACACATTCCAGTGCACTAGTATACTGGTATAATGACAATATGAAGTAATCCTAGAAATTTTAGGCAGCTGGTGTTTTAAGTGCTGAGAATCTGGATATTATCCATGTAACAGTCTCATACTTGTATTGATTTGTTCAAAGTAAAAGTCACATGTATGCAAAGTCAGTGCACTGTTGATTATGGATTAAATATCTGTGAGTTACCTCCAATGGACATAGCACCAGTTCCGTTTGGTTTAGTATATCCTCATATAGGAATTGACGCTTACCGCTTCCTTGATGTGAATATAGCACTCCCGAGTGCTCGGGTGTCTGCTTGTTCCAGCGGCTGTATCCACTGCTCTCTCCTTACTAGGTCGTGTCAGACTCCTGACTGCTCACCGCTCCTACGGATCATCTTACGGTGCTGTGATTAACCGAAGTGCCGTTGATCCAAGGAGATAAGCTGACAGCCACGGTCCCCGTGTTTGCAGAAGGGACCAGTGCAGGTGGTTTTATTCGGGCAGATTTAGACCCGACAGTGGAGGTGAGCTAGCAGCCACGGTCCCCGTGATTCAAAAGGGACCAGTGCAGGAGGCTAAACTCGGGCAGATTTTTACCCGACAGTGGAGTAGAGCTGGAACAGATGAAATCCGTGAGAGGTGGAAGTGGTTGGATGAAAGGTAGTCGGATCCTATAGCAGCCCTGACGCGTTTCTCGACCGGCACAGTCTGGTCGTTTCCTCAGAGGGTTATAATGAACCTATCCTGCTGGTTCCTCATATTTAAAGGACTCCTAGGACGGTCATTAGTACAGGCACCTGGAAGGCACCTGTTCAGATCATTAGTGAACGTGTGTGCAAGTGGAATTACAATCGGTTCCACAAACAAATACAGCAGTCTTAAATAAGCATGTCTAAACATACTAATTCCTAACTCAACCATACAAAATTAAAAAATTCAAATAACTTTCAAAGTAATACTTTTATATAATTATGATGATTCTATTTTATTTTAGTTTTGACAGAGTGGACTGGGATTTTATGGCCGGAATATTGAGACATCTGGGACTTGGTGGCATCTGTCTCCACAGAATCCTATCCCTCTATACCTCCCCATCCGCCAAAATTAGGATTAATGGCACCCTTTCTGACTCCTTTCCAATTTTCAACGGTACGCGACAGGGATGCCCGCTATCCCCATTGCTCTTTGTCCTCTGCATGGAAGCACTGGCCCGAAGCATTAGGGCTAACCCAAATATTTCGGGCTTGTTAGTAAGGGGGACCGAATACAAATTGGCATTATATGCCGATGATCTACTCGCAATAATCACGAATCCGGTCACCTCTCTGCCAAATTTAATGGTGGAGTTTGAGAAGTTTGGAGTCCTCTCTAACTTCAAAATAAATTATTCCAAATCTATTGCTATGAACTTAACTACACCTCCTGCTATAGTAGAAAGCCTGAAACAAGCCTTCCCCTTCACCTGGCATGATCATAAATTAAAATATTTGGGGGTGTTACTGACCAATGACTTATCCAAAGTGTTCTCCCTAAATTTTAAACCCTTATTGTCTAGGCTTCGTTTAGACTTACTGTTATGGAAAAAGCTGAGACTGTCCTGGTTCGGAAGGATCAACGTAGTAAAAATGAATGCCCTCCCCAGGATTTTATTCTTTCTCCAGACCCTTCCGATACACATCCCCCTGCTATGGCTTCGAGACGTCCAGAGGCTTATCCGTACATTTGTATGGGGTGGAAATACACCTAGATTTAAACATGATACTTTGTTCAGGAGAAAACATCAAGGGGGGCAACAACTCCCACATATCCCTAACTATTACCACGCAGTACACCTGAACAGGATAATGGAATGGACACGTGCCAAGGATCGCAAACAATGGGTCCTCCTAGAGGAGGGCTGTCTCCCATATTATATAGAAATTGCACCTTGGCTCCCTACCCTCCCGAAGGTGTCACACCCCACGGTTTCTCCCACGCTCAGATTATGGGCCAAGCTGAGATCCCAGAGTTATATATCCTCCAAATGGTCCCCCTTAACCTCTTTTCTTTATAACTCCGAATTTGCCCCGGGCCTTCAAGGGACTGCTTTCACCCCATGGACGGAAGCTGGGATCTTTAGAGTCGGTCAGCTGGTGAGCTCGGGTAGGGTGCGCTCCTTTTCAGATGTTCAGTCCTCTTGGAACCTACACAGTGCTGAGTTTTGGAGGTTCCTGCAGGTCCACCATTTCATATCATCTCCCAAGAACTTCTCTGATGTAACTAGAGACCTCACTGGATTTGAGAGACTATGTATCTTCCCCAGTACACCCACACATACAATTTCACAAATTTACACGTTGATTATGGAAAATTTCTTCCCACAACCTCCTACCTTCTTGGCTTCCTGGGAAAGGGAATTGTCGGGGCTACCTACTCAAATTAACTGGGAATCCGTGTTTAGGAACGCTCAGGCGAGTTCTTTATGCATTTCGACACTAGAGACCCTATATAAACTCATATATAGGTGGTATAGGACCCCTCGTGTTCTCAATAGAATGTTTCCCTCTCTTTCGAATATGTGTTGGAGATGCAAAAATGCCCCGGGGAGTTTTATACATATTTGGTGGGATTGCCCTCTTATAACTCCATTTTGGACAGAAGTATTTAAATGCACCGAACAGATAGTAGGTGACGAAATCCCGAGAGACCCAGATTTCTGGCTCCTTAATCACACCCCCGCAGGATCACACCCCTACAAACATTCCCTGTTAAGACACCTTTGCAACGCTGCTAAAGCGGTGATCCCAATTCTTTGGAGATCTACCTCTCCACCCTCAATTAAAATGTGGTTCACAAAGATTGATCACTTTTTGGACATGGAAGACCTGGTTTCCTTCTCATCCGGGAAAACAGTTAACTTCATAGCTATTTGGTTTCCCTGGTACGACTTTAAAGACACATCGCAATATCGGTCCTATATTGCGACATAACCCCCCTCATGTGGGTGAACGGGCCCATATTCATATCTGTATCATTATTTATACCCACACCCATATTCCAACAACGCTGTTTCTGTACTATGGCCCAGACTCAGGATTGGTGGAGATCACCCATACGCTCCCCAAACAGTCTGCCCGCACCATGCAGACCGTCACACCTGACCCTGCCCACCCTAACCTTTCCTTGCTTATCCTCTTTTCCTCTTCTCTCTTCTCCTTTTTTCTTCTATCTCTTTCCCATTCATTGATGCTGTTTCCCATTCATTGATGCTCTTCACTTATAAACTTTAATGATGACAGAAATACAGACAGATATTCATCGACTAAGGGCGCTCTATGTGTGATGTACTGATGGATATATGCTACGGGATATTTTGTATGCCCTCCTTTTGTTTTTGAAAATGTTTCTGTAATGTTCTTGAATACTGCTTTGACTAATAAAAACAGTTTACACAAAAAAAAAAAATCTTCGAAGCCCTAACCACATCTTGAGACTTTGACTCAGTGAACGTGTCAGTAACTACTGGCACCACAATAGGTTGGTTTATGTGGAAAGATGAAACCACCTTCGGAAGAAAATGTTGACGAGTCCTCAACTCTGCCCTACCTTCATGGAAGATCAGGTAAGGGCTCTTGTGAGACAAGGCCCCCAATTCAGACATCCACCGCGCGGATGCCAATGCCAAAAGCATCACCACTTTCCAAGTGAGAAACTTCAACTCTATCTCTTGTAGAGGCTCAAACCAATCTGATTGAAGGAACTGCAACACCACGTTAAGGTCCCATGGTGCCACTGGAGGCACAAATGGAGGCTGGATGTGCAGAACCCCTTTCACGAAGGTCTGAACCTCTGAAAGAGAGGCCAATTGTTTTTGGAAGAACACTGACAAGGCCGAAATCTGGACCTTGATTGATCCCAATCGCAGGCCCGCCTCCACACCAGCCTGCAGAAAATGGAGAAAACGTCCCAACTCAAACTCTTCCATAGGAGCCTTCTTGGATTCACACCAAGACACATATTTTCTCCAAATACGGTGGTAATGTTTCAACATCACTCCTTTCCTGGCCTGAATAAGGATGGGGATGACTTCCTTGGGAACACCCTTTCGGGCCAGGATCCGGCACTCAACAGCTATGCCGTCAAACGTAGCCGCGGTAAGTCTTGATACACGCACGGCCCCTGCTGCAGCAGGTTCTCGCGAAGAGGAAGAGGCCGAGGATCTTCTATGAGCAACTCCTGAAGATCTGGGTACCAAGCCCTCCTTGGCCAGTCTGGGGCAATGAAGATTGCTCGAACCCTTGTTCTTCTTATGATCCTGAGCACTTTTGGGATCAGCGGAAGTGGAGGGAAGACATACACCGACCGGAACACCCACTGGGCCACCAGCGCATCCACTGCTATTGCTCGAGGGTCTCTCGACCTGGAACAATATTTCTGAAGCTTCTTGTTGAGACGAGATGCCATCATGTCTACTTGAAGAACTCCCCAAAGACTTGTCACCTGTGTGAAGACTTCTTGGTGTAGGCCCCACTCTCCTGGATGGAGATCGTGTCTGCTGAGGAAGTCTGCTTCCCAGTTGTCTACTCCCGGAATGAAAATTGCCGACAGAGCCTTTACACGTCTTTCTGCCAGGAGGAGGATCTTCTTCACCTCTGCCATTGCCGCTCTGCTTTTCGGTTCCACCCTGCCTGTTTATGTACGCGACTGCTGTTACATTGTCCGACTGGATCTGCACGGGATGATCTTGAAGAAGATGTACCGCTTGTTGAAGGCCGTTGTAAATGGCTCTCAATTCCAGCACGTTTATGTAAAGGCAGGCTTCCTGACTTGACCATTTTCCCTGGAAGCTTTCTCCCTGAGTGACAGCTCCCCAGCCTCGGAGACTTGCATCCGTGGTTATCAGGAGCCAGTCCTGAATCCCGAACCTGCGTCCCTCTAGTAGGTGAGAACTGTGTAGCCACCACAGGAGCGAAATCCTGGCTTTTGACGACAGGATTATCTTCCGGTGCATGTGTAGGTGGGATCCCGACCACTTGACCAACAGGTCCCACTGGAATACCCTGGCATGGAACCTGCCAAACTGTATGGCCTCATAGGCCGCCACCATCTTCCCCAAAAACCGAATGCACTGATGGATCGACACACTCGATGGTTTCAATATCTGTTTTACCATTTTCTGGATTTCCAGAGCCTTTTCCACCGGAAGAAATACTCTCTGAACTTCTGTGTCCAGAATCATCCCGAAAAAAGACAATCTTGTCGTCGGTTCCAACTGTGACTTTGGATAATTTATGATCCAACCGTGTTGTTGGAGTATTGACAGGGAGAGTGTGATGTTTTGTAACAACTGCTCCCTGGATCTCGCCTTTATCAGGAGATCGTCTAGATAAGGAATTATATTGACTCCTTTTTGACGCAGGAGAACCATCTTCTCCGCCATCACTTTGGTGAATCCCCTTGGCGCCATGGAGAGACCGAAAGGTAACGTCTGGAATTGGTAATGGCAATCCTGAACCGTGAATCTCAGATAAGCCTGGTGAGGAGGATAAATGGGAACATGCAGGTAAGCATATTTTATGTCTACAGACACCATGTAGTCCCCCTCCTCCAGACTGTAAATCACTGCCCTCAGTGATTCCATTTTGAACTTGAATCGTTTCAAGTAGAGATTCAGATTTTTCAGGTTTAGGATCGGTCTGACCGAGCCGTCCGGCTTCGGAACTACAAAAAGGCTTGAATAAAACCCCTCCCCTTGTTGTGACAAAGGTACCAGGACTATGACCTGATCCTGACATAATTTTTGGATTGCCGCTGTTACTGCTTCCCTTTCTGGAAGAGAAGCTGGCATGGTCGATTTGAAAAATCAGCATGGGGAAAGTCTTGAAACTCCAGCTTGTATCCCTGGGACACTATTTGCAACACCCAGAGATCCAGGCCAGACAGAATCCAACCCTGGCTGAACAGTTTGAGATGTGCCCCCACCCGAGCGGCCTCCCGCAAAGGAGTCCCAGCATCATGCTGAAGATTTGGCAGAAGTAGGGGTAGACTTCTGCTCCTGGGAACCTGAAGCTGCTGTGGACTTCTTTCCCTTTCCCCTTCCCGCAAAGAAGGGGGAACCTCTCACTTTTTTGTATTTATTGGGCCGAAAAGACTGCATGTGCGGGTGATATGTCTTTTTTGCTGGTGCAGGCGCAGAGGGCAAAAATGTCGATTTACTTGCGGTAGCCGCCGAGACTAACGCATCCAGTCCATTGCCAAATAAGGCCTCACCTTTATATGGGAGAGCCTCCATATTTCTCTTGGAATCTGCATCCACGTTCCACTGGCGAATCCACAACGCCCGCCGAGCCGATACTGCCATGGTAGCGGCTTGTGAACTCAAGAGTCCAATATCTTTCATCGCTTCTAGCATGTATGCAGCAGCGTCTTTGATATTCCCTAACTTAAGGAGTATCTCATCTTTATCAATCATGTCAATTTCTGATGACACGCTTTCTGACCATTTTTCAATAGCGCTACTCACCCACACGCAAGCAATTGTGGGCCTGAGCAGCATACCATTGGCAACATAAATGGATTTCAATGTAGTTTCCATCTTTCGGTCTGCCGGCTCTTTTAGTGAAGCCGTGCCAGGTGCAGGGAGAATTACCTTCTTTGTCAACCTGGACAGTGCACGGTCTAACACAGGGGGTGACTCCCATTTTTTCCTGTCCTCCACCAGGAAAGGATAAGCTATCTGAATTCTCTTGGGAATACGAAATTTCTTTTCGGGATTCACCCACATCCCTTCAAAGAGTGTATTAAGCTCGTGGGAAGGAGGGAAAGTGACCTTAAATTTCTTTTCTTTATAGAAATAAGCCTTCTCCTGAGGTACAGGAGTGGCTTCTGTAACTTCTAGAACTTCCCTTATAGCCACAATCATATATTGTATATTTTTTGCCAATTTATGATCTATTTCTCTGGAGTCACTATCGTCGACACAAGAATCAGTGTCCGTGTCGGTATCAGTATTCACAATATTCGCAAATGGTCTCTTATGTGACCCAGAGGGGTCGCCTGCAGATGGAAGAACAGAGCCCTGAAAAATCACATCCTCCACAGATTTTTCCAGCACTCGGCATGAGATTCAGACTTATCTAATCTCCTATTGATATAATGCATACTATCACGTATTTCTTTCACCCATGCAGGCTCTTGGTGTGCCGGCAGCGCCACCACATTACACTTCTGTGTCCCTAAAAATGGTTTCCTCCGGGGAGGAACTCCCTGCCTCTGACATGTCTTACACACGTGTACAACACACACACAGACACACTGGGACTTATAGGGGACAGAACCACAGTAAAATCTGTCAGAGGGACACCGTTTAGGAGCAGCCAGTTCACAACCCCAGCGCCAGTATCTAATGCCTGTGAACACAGAATGCCCACTGACATGCAGCGCTTTCTACACAGTAAAACACACTTGTAAAGCACCAAATTCACTAGTGCCCCCCCCTGTTTTACACCCTGATACTTGTATTCAGAAGTGAAGGAGGACCAGCGATGTCTCTGCAGCCTGAGGAGAGAGAACATGGCACTGAGCAGTGTGCTGGCTGCCTGAGGAAGAAGCTCCGCCCTTTTTACCTCAGAAACTTTTCATAATATTTATACTGGCAGGGGTAGGGCTATGCCTGGGCATCTTATGCCCCCTTTTTGCCAGTTTATAGAGGTGTTTTTGCTGCCCAGGGCGCCCCCCCCCCCCCCCCACACACCCTACACCCTGCAGTGCCTGTGTGTGTGGGCAGCAATGGCGCGCTGCGCTCCCGCCAGCCGCGCTGTACCTCAGCCGTCACTTTTCTTGATAGAAGATCTGTCTTCTTCTACTCACCTGTCTTCTGACTTCTGGCTCTGTGAGGGGGGTGACGGCGTGCTGTGGGAGTGAGCATCTAGGCACGGCTAGCGTTCAGTTCCCTTCAGGAGCTAATGGTGTCCTGTCATCAGAAACAGTGCCATGAAACTCTTCAGGAAGTTGGTTCCTACTTCTGCCCCCTCAGTCCCACGAAGCAGGGAGTCTGTTGCCAGCAGTTCTCCCTGAAAATAAAAAACCTAACATAAGTCTTTTCAGAGAAACTCAGTAGAGCTCCACAGAGTGCATCCAGTCTGCCTGGGCACATTTCTAAAACTGAGGTCTGGAGGAGGGGCATAGAGGGAGGAGCCAGTTCACACCCATTGAAAAGTCTTAAGAGTGCCCATGGCTCCTGCGGAACCGTCTATACTCCATGGTCATGAAGTGTACCTCAGCATCCTCTAGGACGTATGAGAAAACACTATATATGCCCCAACTGACCTGACATCACAACCCCCCAATTTCTTAATAAAAATAATGCCCCAAATGTACCAAATAATGCCCTAGATGTGACCCCCCACAGACCTGAAATCCCCTGTAACTCTCAGTGAAAATAATGCACCAAAATCCCCCCCCCCCCCCTCCCTTCCCCAGAGCAGCCTGAAGAGCAGAGAGAGCTGCATTGCAGCAGCCTGAATGGCAGGGAGAGGTGCTGCAGCAGCCAGGGCCGAGTGAAATGCTACAACAGCCGGGGGTAGAGAGAGGTTCTGCGGAAGCCGGTGCAGAGAGAGGTGCTGCAGCAGCTTGGGCAGAAAGAGGTGCTGCAGCAGCTGCTTCAGAGAGAAGAGCTGCAGTAGCAGCTGGTGCAGAGAGAGGTGCTACGGCAGCCGGGGCAGAGTGAGGTTCTGCAGAAGCTGGGATAGAAAGAGGTGCTGCAGCAGCTAGGGAAGAGAGAGCTGCTGTAGCATCTGAATTAGAGACACATGCTGCAGCTTCCAGGAAAGTGGGAGCAGAGAGTGTCCTGCAGGACAGAAGTAACACTGCTGCAGAGCTACAAGTGGTGAGACATATAAAGAGGGCGGGCAGAGCTCCGGCATGTGTCGGCTGTCAGTGTCTCCTGTTTTCACCTCTGGCCTGCCCTGTTCCCTACCTAGGGGTAAATTTACTAAGGTGGGAGATTTTTAGAACTGGTGATGTTGCCCATGGCAACCAATCAGATTCTACGTACCATTTATCTAGCTGGTTCTAGCAGATAATAGATATAATCTGATTGGTTGCTATGGGCAACATCACCAGTTCTAAAAATCTCCCACCTTAGTAAATTTACCCCCTAGTCTCTGAGTCCAAGTCAGTATGCACCTCCTCTGCTTCTCCTGCTTGGCGGCAGGGGGGCGACAGTGCACCCTCTAACTTTTTCAGCGCCCGGAGCTCGTGCTCCACTGGAGCCACCCTCGCTACACCCCTGCCTGCACCTATGGTAGCTATGCCCTTGCCCTCAGTGATACATTTGGGGGATACTAAATATTTTAGGTTAACTCCTAAAAACGCCCATTGGGGGCCACAAATATTCAGTCATAAATGGTCCCCTAAATGAGCCAGGTATTAGGGTATGGGTATAGACAAGCACGTATTAAAAGGGATTAGTGTATGGGGTCTTAATATGAGACATATGCACTGTTTAATTATAGTTTAGAATAGGAACGGCAAATAAAACAGCTGTCATTCCATAGTAAACCGTTTTCATTTTGCATTATGTGACTTGCATAATGCCGCACAGGTATAGATAGGCGAATGTATATGGAAATGGATTAGAATGTGTGCTTAAAGGATCATATAAAAATTGTAGTCTTTATAAGAGATATAGAGGCTGATTCAGGTCGCATTGCAAACGTGATGCAACCACAAAATCAGCAACGGGACCCACGCACACATGCGCAGGTCCCATTGTTGACACAGATATCGACACGGATTCTGACTCCAGTGTCGATGACGATGATGCAAAATTGCAGAATAGTATCCTCTGTGGAATAGTATCCTCTTCCTTGTTGAAGGAGGGGAACCTTTACCACCACCTGCTGGAGATATAACTTGTGAATTGCTGCTAACACTACTTCCCGTTCCATGGGGGAAGCTGGCAGGGCCGATTTGAGGTAACGGTGAGGGGGCATCACTTCGAATTCCAGCTTGTATCCCTGAGACACAGTCTGTATAGCCCAGGGATCCACCTGTGAGCGAACCCACTGGTGGCTGAAATTTCAGAGACGCACCCCCACCGCTCCTGGCTCCTGTGGAGCCCCAGCGTCATGCGGTGGATTTAGTGGAAGCCGGGGAGGACTTCTGTTCCTGGGAACTAGCTGTATGGTGCAGCTTCTTTCCTCTACCCCTGCCTCTGGCAAGAAAGGACGCACCTCTGACCTTCTTGGTTCTTTGTGATCGAAAGGACTGCATTTGGTAATACGGTGCTTTCTTAGGCTGTGAGGGAATATATGGCAAAAAATTTGACTTCCCAGCCGTAGCTGTGGAAACTAGGTCCGAGAGACCGTCCCCAAACAATTCCTCACCCTTGTAAGGTAAAACCTCCATGTGCTTTTTGGAGTCGGCATCACCTGTCCATTGCCGAGTCCACAGGACCCTTCTGGCAGAAATTGCCATTGCATTTATTCTAGAGCCCAGTAGGCAAATGTCCCTCTGGGCATCCCTCATATATAGGACAGCGTCTTTTATATGCCCCAGGGTCAGTAAAATGGTATCCTTGTCTAAGGTATCCAGTTCCTCAGACAGATTATCTGTCCATGCTGCTACAGCAGTACACATCCAGGCCGACGCAATTGCCGGCCTCAGTATAGTACCTGAATGTGTATAAACAGACTTCAGGATACTTTCCTGCTTCCTATCTGCAGGATCCTTTAGGGAGGCCGTATCCTGTGACGGCAGGGCCACCTTCTTAGATAAGCGTGTCAGAGCTTTATCTACCCTAGGGGAGGATTCCCAGCGCATCCTGTCCGTTGGCGGGAAAGAGTACGCCATAAGTAACCTTTTGGAAATCAGCACTTTCCTATCGGAGGAATCCCACGCTTTTTCACATAATTCATTTAACTCATGTGAAGGGGGAAAAGTCACCTCTTGCTTTTTCTCCCCATACATATAAACCCTCTTGTCAGGGACAGGGTTTACCTCTGATATGTGCAATACATCCTCCATTGCTATAATCATGTAGCGGATGGCTTTAGCCATTTTAGGCTGCAATTTTGCATCATCGTCATCGACACTGGAGTCAGAATCCGTGTCGATATCTGTGTCAACAATTTTGGATAGTGGGCGCTTCTGAGACCCTGACGGCCTCTGCGCTGTAGGATCAGGCATGGGCTGAGACCCCGACTGTCCCAGGGCATCAGCTTTATCCAACCTTTTATGCAAGGAGTTTACATTATCATTTAACACCTTCCACATATCCATCCAATCAGGTGTCGGCGCCGTCGGCGGAGACACGTCATTCATCTGCACTTGCTCTGCCTCCACATAGCCCTCTTCGTCAAACATGTCGACACACGCGTACCGACACACCACACACACAGGGGATGCTCTATATGAGGACAGGACCCCCACAAGGCCTTTTGGAGAGACAGAGAGAGAGTATGCCAGCACACACCCCAGCGCTATATGACCCAGGAATCACACAGTAACTTAGTGTTTACCCAGTAGCTGCTGTATATATGATTAATGCGCTAAATTTATGTGCCCCCCCTCTCTTTTTACCCTCTTTCTACCGTGAGTCTGCAGGGAAGAGCCTGGGGAGCTTCCTCTCAGCGGAGCTGTGGAGAGAAAATGGCGCTGGTGAGTGCTGAGGAAGA